>NC_026002.2:49094944-49446191 GCF_000442705.2 Elaeis guineensis
AAGGTGATATTGGGCATGGATTGATTCTTAAGCACCTCCAAGCCAAGGCAGTTCCCCACCTAGGCATTTTTCTTTTTCATGCGGAGAAGACTAAGAGGAAGGTTGGTGTGGTGGCTCTCCAATTGTTCGGGGGAGAGAAAAGTTGCTTGCAATACTTATAATAAGTAAATAAGGAGAGAGCGGCGAGTCAGAGGCAGCCTTGGCTTAGCGACCGGCTGTCACGGCTTTCAGGATAGGAGTTGAGTTTACACAGCTCGACAAAATCAAAGATAAAGAAAGAATAGAGAAGGGAGGTTTACGTCGACTCAACCCAACCGGGCTAGGAAGCAAAGCTCGACCAGCTTCCAGAGAAAGGTACCTGATCATGTTAGGGTTAGGCATTGCAAGCAACCTGAAATGGATAGGACTTCCATTCCATCTTTATGACCAGACAAAACTTCAAAAAAGAGAAGGTCAGGTGTCAAGGAGCTAGTGTGGGGCGTCCGGCTCAACCTATATAAATAAACGGCATAAGAATCTGCATAGCGTACTCCTTGATCTGAATCCACTGACTGAGGCATCCAACTCAACTCCCGATTTCCATCCTAAGAATGAGGGGATTTAGCTTCAATCTACTCGCCGCCTACCTCTCTAGTCTAGTTTTATTAGGGGGAACGTCAGCTTCCAATCAAATCATCAAACGAAGACTCGAATCGAGGTTTGACTTCGGTTGAACAATCCTATCCGACTAATTAAGAGTTTATGTGAAAGGGGGAATGTTGAGATTTGCTAGGACCGGGTTTTCGGCCCGAGACGAGTCCTATCCGTGTCCCCTGCTTCATAAAAAAACCCTACGCTATTGAGCTACGCTACGCTCGGGACCACCCTTACCTTAGCTTAGTATAGCTACGCTCCCTTATCTTCATTTCGTTCCCGGCTAGCAATAAAAGAAAAAGAGCGATGGTTGCTTGCAATGTAGCGTAGCACTCATCTACGAGTAGTGAGTACTTCACTTGATAGAAGCCCGAGCGCTGTGCGAAGAAGCTATATGATAAAGGGGTCTCTTTGCAGCATAGCCATATATGGGTATGGGCTAGTTCAGGAGGGTTGGTCGTTGTCGTAGTGAGCGGGGTCCGGGAAATAGCTATTGCAACCAGTCGTTGGTAGTTCTACTTTTTACTTGTTTACTTGGTTGTTTTTGGGGTTGGATGAGTAGTTAACTTGAAGGAAGGAGGTGCAGGCCAGGAAAGGAGTACGTTGCTCAGGCTGCAGGAGAACGATTTTGTCGGAGAACATTTTGTTCCGGTTGTTTTTTGAACAGAACATCAATCAAGTCGGTGATTGAATCCCCCCGCCCAGTGAGCTCCTTCTCTTGGGCTCGTGAACGACTATCGGAGTTTGCGAAGCGGCTGTGGTTTTTTTCAGTCTAAGCTTAAAAAAAAGCTGAAGGAACAAAGTTAGTTAGGTCAAGGAAAGGAGACAAATAGTTCGGTTCGATGAAAGCCGAGGTCGTCCCTATCGCTGGTTCAAAGCTAGAAGGAAGACTCGGTCCTGTTCTAAGGTTAAGAAAGGCTAAGCGAATAAGACGAAGGAACAATCCTCGGTGAGGTTCCCAACTCGGGTGGGTTCTCACACCTTTTTTTCGGGAAATGAAAAAAACATTCTCATTATAAAAGAGAAGGTCGGTCCCGTCCGACGGGTTAGGTGCTTATCTGAAGGTGGAAGACGAAGCCGAGGGGTTGAAAGACAATAGAGAAGAATTCCATCTCCCCTATTTGTTCCATTCTCAATGGTTGGGCTGGAGGCTGTGGTTTATCGGATCGATCGCAGTGGTCAAGTGCGCTGGTCTCTTTCCCAAGTTGCAGGGATACCAGAGGAATCAAACAAAAGATCTAGTTGGTTGAGTTGCTCCAGACGAGATTGGTCCAGGCAGAGGTAGCCAAAGACTAAGGCTCAGCTCAGGAAAAGCTCGACTCTAGTATCTAGTCTAAGGCTCGGGCTAGTTCAATCAAAGAGGACAAGGTGCTTCAAAGCAAAGTTATCTGGCCCGGCTTTCAATAGAATCCCGTGAAAACGCAGGTCAGGTCTGGTACGCTATCAAGAAGTGGTTAAGTGCTTGGGCCTGACTCCGTTCGCTTTGCTGCTCGCCCCTGGTCCTAGTCCTAAAGAACCCTCACTAACGTCCTTCCCTTCCTCACACCCTCTCTTCGCGGAAAGTCTTCGTTCTATTTCTCTCGCTCCAGGAACGAAGTGACTCGACCATAGGGAGAGGCGCAGGGGCTCAGCTATTCTCAAGCAAGAGAGAGGTGGGATCTCTTCCGACAGCAGCCATCCTTAAAAGCTCTACTAGCCGCCCAATTTATAGACAGTCTTTACCATCAGTCCATTTTTGGAGAATGTGATCGAGATCGAGAGGTTCTGCTTTCTTTCTAGTTCCGCCCCGGTGGGTGCTTTTTTCTTATTTTGTAGTCTGATTCAAGGCCGTGGAATGGAAGTTGGAAGGGGAGATAATAGAAGGAAATGATTTATTTTTAGCTCAACTAGTCGGGTATGGTATGGAAATAAGACGAAAAAAGAACCAATCTAAACCTGCTCGCTACTTCATTGGTTTATATAATGATTGAACAAATCAGTCTTCTTTCTTATTTTATGTTGGAGCAAAATCAAGTACTACATATGCCTTATTCCAGAACCTTGCATCTTATTTAAGAACCACCTTACAGAGCCTACTTTTTTGGGATATTCTAAATCCCATTTGGAGGGGCAAGCCTACCACTCGGCAAAAAGAACATACGCAAGGGCAGGTTATGCAGATAGATTTGTTCCTGCTTTTTTCTGTCCAAAACTATTTCATAGCCTTTCTTTCTCTTTCGATCTGAAAGTAGGTCCGCTTTGGTCTCTTATAAGAAAGAAGAGAAGGTCACAGGTTTTTTCGTCAATCGAAAGTGAACATTGGGGATGCCTTTGCATTGAACACGTGGAAAAGTGACTTGACTCTGGAAGTGCTACTGGACACGCGACGCGGATGAGACATCCCTGCCAATGAAATGAGAGGATCAACACCGCCTTGCATCAGTGAATGAACCGAGCCGAACACTGCAAAGGAAAGAACCCGCTTCTAGAGAAGCAGCTGTAATCTATGCTGAATAAGAGGCTGCTGGTAGGACAGCAAGGCTCTAGAATCCCCATATTGAGAATCCGCAAAGGAGTTGATAGCAGATCATGAAGAATAGGCTCCACGATGCGGCATTACCAGACGTAAATAAGCTGATTCGTGCTTGTCTTTCATTCCCGCTTCCCTTTCATTTGAAATGCATTCTTCTTCTTTTCAGTTGTTCATTGCTTTCTGCCGCTCCTTCCTCGAGCCAACTCTCTTTCTCAACCGAGTCCCGTCCCTTCCTCCAAGATGGAAGTTTCGCTCCAGAAAGGGATTGATCTTTAGGAAAACCCGTTGGAACCGTCTTTTTGGCCATAATAAATAGGACCAAGGGTGTCTCGTTCTCGGAGTGGTCTCATTCTAGGTTTCACTCTCTTCATAAGGTGTGCTTCTCTCCCCTGAATCTTCTTGAAGAGAAAGATAGGCCCACTGGCATGGTTTAGTCAATTCAACGTCCAGCGACATCAGATCTCAATCACTAAACCCCATGGATGCACAAGCCTTACACATACAATTCACCTATACTATCTAAGATGGCGCCTATACGATCGTCAGCATGATAGCCCAGAAGAGGTGGAGGATTTGGCTTTAGATTGATTTCTTTATCAGTCTTTGAGAATGAAACTTCCTTTTCCAGTTCTATACTATTTGCTACTATTGGAATTTTCCA
Organism: Elaeis guineensis; assembly: GCF_000442705.2. Lineage (NCBI taxonomy): Eukaryota > Viridiplantae > Streptophyta > Magnoliopsida > Arecales > Arecaceae > Elaeis > Elaeis guineensis. Next base: position 49,098,751 of record NC_026002.2, read on the forward strand.
TTGCTGTAGTAGTATGCTCTGGCTAGTGTCAAAATGTCTGATTGTGAATGAGCGAGTCATTCTGGTACTATGATTCTCCTACTTCATATGTGGGCTTACCGGGCTAAGCTAATCATTGGATGCTCCAAACTAAGCCACTTTTCATTAGCGGGAAATCGACACACATTGATATAGGATGTTGAGCTTACGTATCCCCGGACGATGCCCATCTGTATCATCCTTTGTTTGACCAACTGTGTCATCTCAACATAGGTGTCACCTGCCATTGCTGGATCAGCGATTTCGGCTTTCCTTGTGGTTCCAGTTGAAACCATTCAATATGTGTGAATTGATCTGTTGACCCCACAAAAAGAAAGCTTTTCGTGCATCCTCAGGAAGTTCTTTTTTTCTCTCGATACGCAGAGGGGAGAGCATGCCCTGTCTCAGGCAGTATATCAGTCGTTAACAATTTGACTAGGACACATCCAATTGAAACCTCTTTTGAAAGAGCTCCAAAAAGACTTGACTTCAGAGCGGGGAATCTTCCTACAAGTGAGCACCAACTCAAATGTTTTCAAAAATGGCTATACCTCTGCTTAGAAAAACTGGAGTTTCAGGCACCCTCGTGGGAGACATTGGATGTTGTCAACCGGCCTCAAAATGCTCATAAACAGCTCTTCCCAGCGATATCTGCCCTTAGTTTTTGCTCTCCTCTGTCGAAGATGATATTCAAGAGTTTTGTCACTCCAGTAATCTCTTCGTTAGACAACAACCGTTCGGAAACCACTCTTGAAGAGCCTTCCGCTTCGGCAACTAATAACTATAGTTATTGGCTTCTGGTCCATCCACTGTCTGAGGAAAACGTGAAGAATTGCCATTTTATGAGCTTGTCAGGCCCGTTGAAGTCCCCGAAGAAAGGGAAAAAAAAGGCTTAGTAGCTAATGGAAGCGGAACCTATCTTTACTTGAGGGCACGCTCGCTCTGTAGGACTCGAATTCAATCACTTCAACCGATTAAACGCATGTGTTAAGCCAAAAAGCTGAGAAAAGCAGGTCCATACTGTTACGAGATAGCGTGCAATACAAAATGAATCTGCCCCCGGTTCATTTTAAGCGAGACGAGACTATACTATACTCCATTGGCGGAGCTCTAGAACAACAACCAGTCCACTAGATCGACTCTCAAATTTGCAGTGATTCACCAGCCACTACATTCAGGGATCCCACCTTATTTTACTATAATATAGTGGTGAATGGGTGGACCCGAGAGAGAGTGGATTCATCATCGTCGTACCATTTATTCGTTGTTGCTAACTCACAACGGCAGAGTACTAGGCTTCAAAGTTCGGTAGTGCAGCTATGATCTATTACACACACATTAAGATGAAGCAAGGGATCAAGCGGGCTATCGCTATCGCTAAACTTGAGAAGGCCAAGAAGAGCAATGAAAGTCAAGGGGGATAAGCAATGGGCTTGCATTAAAGGATTTCTTTACCATCTCTTTGCAACTACAAAGCAATTGGATGGAATCAAATCTGTTGATTGGACTCATGGATCTGCTGTTGATTCCATCCCTGTAACCTCTGATATCTTTTTTTCTCGTGTTCTGAACATCGCACTATGCCTATCTGTCTTTTGCCTATGTATTTGAATGCGCATAAGTCTTTCTCTGCTGTGCGTAAACAATCCTCTTCAACATCTATGCCTTAGGAGTACTTGATAGGGCCATTCCTTCTCCAAGCTAGCCAGCTCCAGTTACAAGGGAGTACGAACCTGTTGGAGTCCTAAGATAAGCAGCCTACCAAATTTCATTGCCAATTCCTATTGATCCAATTGAAGAAAGAAGGTCTTGTCCCGACCAGTTTCCGTATTCCAAGTGTATATACTAGTTTACATTGCAGTTCTACTATTGGCATTGCTTCTCTCTTCCCTTAAGTTTGAGATAGAAATTGTAGTGCAAGGAATCCTGTGCTAAAGCCAGTGATAAGTGCTTTAGGGAGTGCTATTCAATTCTCCCTTACAGCCAGAAGAGTTCTGACATTTCGAGTGCTTCCCGATACGAGCTTTCCGGGCGCAGGAGTCTTTGCTCCAGTCTAGTCTGTATATATCCCCTTCTGTAGTCTTGAAAATGGACAGGAAGCGCTATAGTCGCTATAGTCTAGTTTCTTTACTATGTGTTAAATGATTTTGCAAGCAGTAGAGGGATCAAGCTTAATCAAATCCATTGGAAGAAAGCAAGTTTCCATTGATCCACTTGAAGTGCTAGTCCCTTTGAAGCAGGAATTGATAGTGCCTTAAAGTGTGTTTATAATTATAATCCAATTGCAGAATAAGGGCTAGTTTCTTTAACTTTAAGGAAGGCAAAGTAAGTTAGAAAAGTCAAGATAGTTATCACCTTTAGGATTTCCTGTAGCAAGAAAGGGATAGATCGGCGGGACAATTCATCCAGTGGAAGGAAGCGCAGGAAAGCCAGATCTTTAGCTCTTAGGAAAGCAAGTTGGCAAGGTCAATACAGCAAAATAGTCAATAGCAAATCTACTTAAATTAAAGAACCAGCCTTCGCTGTAGCCTTCTTTTACTCTCGAGATAGATTGGACTTTTGGAGATGAAAAAGGGCAATAGGAAATTCAATCCATTCAGTGGTAGTTTCCATTCATCCCAAAAAATGACTTATCGCTGTCATGCCTAAGGGTTGGAGTGCTACTTAGATCCAGTTCTCTTACATTGGTAAGCTAAACTCCTCTTCCTTGCGCTTCGTCCCAAGTGTACCAGTAGGGCATAGATCCAGTATTAGAAGTCACCCTAGACTCAGCGAATGCAAGTTTCTGACAGCCAATTCTATTCCAGTGCCATATCCATATAGCTAAGCCCCTATAGTTGCCTTCCTTGCTCTGTAAATAGAATTCAAAAAACTTACGGAAATATAGTTTCATCAATCCTGTGAGCATGCCAGTTCGTTCAATCAAGCTTGTTCAAGAATTGCCTTTCTTTCCCTATTGATATTGCAAGTATCACCCCAGGTAATCAAAGCTTTCTTTGCAGAGGACTCTTCTAAGATTCTTTCTCTTTGGTTTGGGAAAGCACGTTCGTTCTAGGTTTCCTACAGTCTTTTCCTTCGTGCCTTCCCCTTTTTCATCGCTTTTCTATGTAAGCCCTCTACTTTCACTTTAAGTGATAGCACTCCCATAATATGCTTTCTCCTTTCTCTTCTCCTGGCAAAGTTAGTTGAAAAGTCAAAGTCATCAGGATAATAAAGGGCCTAACTAGGAGTCAATCCTCTTCAATCCCTTCTGCTTACGATTCCATTTTTGGAGTGATAAGGACATCTAGGGTCCATTTCTTCTCCTAGTCATTTATCCAGTTTTAGAACTAGTTTGAGTGCTAGTTCCGAGCCATCTAGAGTGTTAGTTTTCTTTTTCTTTTTGATTTTCTCTTTTGGATCAAAAATCTGCCATTGAACTTCTTGTCTAATATCCCTTTTTATAACCTTGCTCAAAGGTAGTTCAGTTCGTCTATTCAGCTTTATTGGTAAGCCCATCCAGTGTTGAAAAAAAAAGGCCAGTTCCAACTGATTCAATTGCAGTCCCTGGCGAGTTCTTATGTGCCAGTCACTTCGTACCATAAGTGGGAGTAGAATTTGGAATTGCTGGGGGTACAGGCGCAGGCGAGTGAATAGCTTTCATTTCATAGGCGGCAATAGCGTATGGTCGTTTAGGCCGCTTTCTATACAGAGCCTCGAGGGATCTCTTTGCGGTCGATCCAGCCTCTCCAATTTCAATTCTAGGTCTAGGGTAAGCTCTTGACTAAGCCCTCTATTTTGGGAGTGTTAAGTGCTTTGCTTCCATGTGATTTTATAATTAATATTGGTAAATAAAATATTTTTTAGGAGAGAATACCTTGGAAGTCAGGAATGGGGCAAAGCAACAAACCAATTCTAGATGTAAAGTATCAAAGGTAGAAAGCTTAAGAAAGCTGGTAAGATATTCTATTTGTAAAGAAAATATCCCTTCTACCTGCGAGTCTTACTTAAGCTCTGTAAGCCTTCGAGTTGGAGTTTTAGTCTTTCTTCCTACTTCAATCTTCAATTGTCTAATCTAATCACTCGACCGATAGATTTCATCCCTCTCATCAAAGTAAGAAGAAGAATTTCATCGCCCTGCTGCCCTTTTGGAATCTCCTTTCTTGTAAAAGCCCCGTTATTTTAGTCTATTGAGTAAGTCAAAAAAGCAAATGAGAGCAGAGAAGGATAAAACTAACAAGAGGAGGGAGAGACTTCAAGCTTTATATAAGGGATCTCGAGTTTTGGGCAAGCTCAAAAGCTAGATCAGGCAAACACTATTCAAATGAAAAGGGGATAGCCGATTCTTGGGCGAAAACAAGTTCAAAAGCAAAAGCTTTGGAGGGTAAAGGGCAAGCTAGTCTTACCTTAAAGCCAGTGAAAGAAAGTTCCAGTCAGCAAGTCTCTTTTTACTGTGAGTGGGAGAAAGCTTTTTTTTTTAGCAAGCATTAGCCTCTTTGAATAAAAGGAATATTCTAGATAGGGGGGCAGAAAAATCGAAATACTCTTTTGTACAGGAATAGGCCCAGAGGGTAAGATATTAGACGGTACGAAATAGGGGAAGAATCATTCACTTTCTCATCAATCTATAGGGCTTCATATTTATGCGAGTGAGGCTCTAAAATGAAAATAAGAGATAGATTACTTTGCCTGGTATAGATTTGTTCTCTGTCCTTTCTCGCGAAAAAGGGGTCCAATACAATAGAGTAGCCCCAGAACCTCCCGAGTCTTTAGTATTTACCCTTCCTAAGGAGCTAAGAAGCTAACTCCCGATCTCTCGCTTAAGGATCATAGAAGGACCACTGGAAAGACCATTTCCAGGCCAGTTTCTTTGAAAGCCTTACAGGAAAGAAAGAATCAATCAAAAAAGTTCTAGTATAGTGATAAGGTCTTTCCGTGTCGTGCCACCAGGCTACTTAGTTTCCTTACTGCCCATTGCTAGGCTAATCCGATGCATTTATGCGCTTATCTTGGATGGGGTAGGTCAGAACTAAGAGCTATTGAGTGAGTTTCATTCCCTGGAGATGGAATTGGAGTGTAAGTTTCGAGTGATCTAATTTATGTCCTAAGAGCATCTCGTTCGATTCCTTCTGGAAGGAAGTCTGTTGGAGTATTTCTCCTTTCAAACGCAGGAAGGACAGATTACTTGATAGCAGCCTTAGCCTAACCTAAACGGATAAGAAAGGGAGTAGGATTAGCATTTTGAGTAGCATCCCCGTTCTGAATAGTTCATGCATGCAGTCAATCTTCTGTTTTCTTAGGCGGGAGCATAGTAATAAGAGTGGGCGAAAGCATATTCCATTAGATACTCATCCGCTAGGTCAGCAAGTGGGAGTTGCCGTCCTAAGGTCTTCCTTGGGTTTTGAGTTGCAGTGGTAAGCTAACCCAATCCAGTTTCAGTTGAGTGCGGGTCGGTCACAGCAGAGGAAGGCAGAGGGTCAGGAGGAAGGGAGAAGCAAAAAATGATATTATTTTATTAATAATAAAATATTATTATTATTAGAAATAGAAATAGAAGGTATCAATAATAAAATATTATTTTATTATGAAAATTTATGTTGAGGATGTTTTTGTAATTTAGAAATAGAAGTTATTTATGTAATATGATATAATATATTAAAATTAATAAAAGTGATATATCAATAATATATTAATAAAATAATATTTATATTGATAAAATAATATATTAATGCATTAATAATATGATATTTTATTAAAAATCAATAAATATATTCATTACTAAAATAAAAATTTTAAAATATTTAAAAAATATTATTTTAAAAAATTATATAATAAATAAAAATATTATTTTAAAATGATATATTTACTAAATAAAAAATATATCATTATTGATCCGATCCGATCTGATCTCTACTACTGATCCGATTCTTAATCGTCAGTCCTTACTTCGGCAATATATCTTCATCGACCCTTATGTCTGTCGATCCGAAGCTCACCCACTGGACTTAGCCTGATTTGAAAAATCCTTTCAAAATTTGGTAACCACTCCACATAGCTGATCATAAAATATATAAAATAACTATAATTACTGCATCATTATTGTGTCGGTTTTGTTGGATCTGGAATGAATGATATTATCTGAAACAGGTTTTTGAATATAATTATGATTCAAATCAAATCCAATCAAATATTAAAATATAGAACATATTCAAATAAAATTTTTATTTTTCACAGCTAACCCCCTCCAGCATCATCTATGGCTTCTCCACCTGCCCGCTGCTGCAGCACATCCCCTCTGATGTCGTATTATATTATTATTGTTACTAGTTTATCACTCGCACGATGCACGAGATACTTTTTTTATTTAATAATATATTATTTTAAAATAATATTTTTATTTATTATATAGTTTTTTAAAATAATATATATTTTATTATTATATAAAGTTTTTATTGATAAATATATTTATTAGTTTTTAATAAAATATCATATTATTATTGCATTAATATATTATTTTATCAATATATATTTTATTTTATTAATATATTATTAATATATCACTTTTTGTTTCTCTCTTCTCCCGTGATCTTCCATCTTCCTCTGTTCGTGGCCGACCCACACCCACCCCCTTCGGTGCGCTACTCGTGGCTCCTCCATCCGACTGCCGATCCTCCAAGCCCTCCCCCTCGGATCCTATGCCCAGACCTCCCCCCGCCGACCCCACGCCCAGACCTCTTCGCCGTCATGGACCTCCCCTCCTCATCGCCTCCCTCTCCCCATATGATGCCCTCACCCCTTGGTATGAAGGGAGGAAAAAAAAGATGAAATGAAACCGCATGTTCTAGTTGAAAACGCATGTCTAATATGTGATTTCAATTCAAAATTTGAATCTTAAAATTTTAACTATAGTAGGCGTCGTCGATTTGAAATTGCCTGTTCAACATGCAATTTCAAGTCTAGCTCATCTTGAAATTGCATGTCCAACATGTCATTTCGCCGGATCGTAGTCCAATCAGCTTAAATGCCGTATTTTAAGAAATAAGATGGGATGAGGAATAGATTTGAAATTAAATTTTAAAAAATAATATATTTTTTAAATCTTGTTACTTTCTCCGTGGAAAAAATGGAGGGACAAAATTAATAAGGTATGCTGAAAAATGGCTGAAACGTTCAAAGGGAGGAATGCAATGCACGCGTATTGTGTTTGTGAGGAAATATTATTCTTTTTTGGATCCTGATGCTAAAGCTACGTTGAACCTCTTCAAAACATAGATTGAAGTTAGGCCATCGAAAGATAAAGAGAAGTGTTGGGAAGATTTATTGCGTTGGGAAAATATGGGTGGCTTGATCTCCCCTTAGCTCAAAAAAAAAAAAAAAAGAAAAAAAAGAGTGCTGAAGAAGTGGAACCTTTTTCAGAACGTCTTCTTTGTTTTTTGTTTTGCTCCGCTTTCTTCTTGTTTTCATCTGTTTTTCTTCTTGGTTGCATTGCTTTCGTCAACCACCCCACTCCTCTCCCCCCCCCCCCCCAAACAAATTATTTAATTTGTATTCCTTATTTTCTAAAATTTAATAAATGAGTATGGATTATTCCCTCTCCTATATATATATATTGTTGCGGCCAATCCCCTCATCGCCTGGTCGCCGGGAACGAGCATCTGCAAAAGAAAGTCCGCACTAACCGGAGGTGGCTTCGGCAGAGACCTTCCGACGGTCAAGTCAGAGAGGAGACTAGGCAACAGTGAAAAGAAAACAAGGAGCTCAACAAGAGAGGGAAAGAGAGAGAGAGGGAGCAAGCCCAAAAGTTTCGAAGGGACCTCTAGCACTGTTGCCTTCCCCGATATATATAGTGGAGCGTGGTATGGCGCCGTCATTAATGGCGCAGACAATTGAAGAATTGTCAAGTCACTGAGGACTGTCAGAGTCGCCGTGAGGATGTCAAATCATCGTGGGGCTGTCAAATCGCTAGGGTTGACCCATGCCTTAGGTGGGATAATGCCCCTAGGCGGTAGTGCTGCATGCCGTTGTCAGGACTGACAGTCTCTGGTAGTAATACGGCGATTGGAGGAGCCGACCGACCATAGGTCGGCGGCCAGCTGAGGGGCGTCGGGTGAGAATTTGGGTCCCTCCGACAGTCAGTCGGGCACGTTGCAGGAGTCGGGCATCGGACTCTATAGTGCAGTTGGTTGGGAGAGCGGAAAAGGTCTGCCCGACCGACATATCATCGGTCGGTCGATAGCCGTCGATCGGTCGGTAACGGCACCCGTCGGTCGGTCGGTCGATGAAGTCGGGCGTCGGACATGTAGGCCCAATGATGAGTCGGCATGAATGGGGTCGGTCGATATTCCCCAACAGTTGTCCCCCTCCACTCCTGAGTCGGATGGTGCGCCGGCCAATGCCTTTGTTTGGGCAGCAGCATCGGGCGAAAGGAGTGGATCCCTACCGTATCAAGTTCCGACCGTTCCGTGGGCTGATATGATGTCAGGCGCCTCATGAATGTCGGGCGATTCACTGGCGTCAGACGTCCTTTATCAGATATCCCTTCGACATCCCGTCGGTATCAGATGTTCTTTCGACGTCAGATGTCCTGTTGGTGTCAGGCGTCCTGTCCCGTCGGCGCCAAACGTCTCGTCCCATCGGGAAGGAAAACCACCATTCCCGCCGCCCCTTCGGGGATACGAAATGTCACGGCCTCTGTGCCACGTGGCAGGTGGCCATTGGGATGGGTGCGTCGAACCGTCAGGCCGACGGACAGTCCGAATGATGCCACGTGGTATGATCTGGGAATCCCTCGTCGATCGTGCCTTCATCTCGACCGTCGGGGGGTACTATATATACAGGGTCGCCCATATCCAGGTTTTTACCCCCCTCACTTTGCTGTCGAGACTCTGCCCACGTAGTCCCCTGTTCCAGGTACTATGTTTTCCTTCTTCTCAGGAGTCTTCTCTTTTTCTTCTAAGGGCCTTCCCCATCTTCATCGTCTCCCTCCTTGCTTTTCGCCCTTCGTTCAGGTCTATGGCCAGAACATCCCCACGAGGAGGTTGGTCGGGAGAGCCGACTGACGACCCTCGGTCGACCCCGAAGGTGGAGGTCTCTTCACTTTCGGGGCCGAACGTCGATCGGCTCCGGGAGCAATATTGCATCCCGGAGCAATTTTGGCTGTCCGCCCCTGGTGCCAATGGTCGGGTCAATAGCCCGCCCGAGGGCCAGATGGCCTTCTACGTTGAGGACCTCCGGACCGACCTTCGCTTCCTGATTCCGGAGTTCGTCTGAAATGTGCTTGACTATTACGGGCCATGCCCGGCACAACTCGCGTCGAACTCGGTTCGGCTAATAGTCAGTTTTGCTCTACTGTGTCGGCTTTTGCCGACAGACCCTCGGATTTTTCTCTTCCGAGCTTTTTTCGTCCTCCGACCCCACCCTAAAGCCCGAGGGTGGTGGTATTTCAATCCTCAGAAGGGGCTTTCTTTCATCACTGGTCTTCCGTCGTCCATTCACGGATGGAAGAACCAGTTCTTTTTCGCATCTTCTTCTACTCCATGGGGGTTCCCTGCTCGTTGGGGGAATCTCCGAACCGAACCGAACAAGAACAGTCGGGTGGAAGCCGAGGACTGAGAAGACTTCCACCAGCTGAAAGACATCTCGGTGTCGAAGCAGAGGGAGCTCGTCACTGAGCAGGCCCTGTACGACGTCGGCCTCAGCCCGGTCCCTCGTTTAGGTCGGTTTTTCATTTTTCTTCCCCTTTTTCTTTTTTCTTTTCTTTCATGGTGCTGACTATCTGTCATCATTTTGCAGATATGCCATCGAGGTCAAGACTGACGGCAGCCGATGTACGTCAGTACGCCATTCGAAAGAGGTTGGCACAAGAGGCCGGACCGTTACGACCTCCCAAGAGGCCCCAAGTAGCTCCGCCGAGCGAGCTGACTGGGTCGGGGGTGGAGCCCGTCATCGCACTGTCGGCACCGACAGTGCTTGTCGAAGTCCCGTCCGAGGGACCATCGGGCGAGGGCGCAGCCTCGCCCGAGAGAAGGGCGGACGATGAATCGATCGACGGCGTGCCGGCTACTCAGCCGGCAGAGGATCGGGAGGAGGCGCATGAGCCCGAGCAACCCGCGCCTGCTGCTGCCGCACCTTCGGTTGATACTCGGTCGGGCTCAAGCTTGCCGTCCTTCTCCGACGTCAGGGCTTGAGTGTCTGGTCGAGGGAAGGCCCCAATGGCGTCGCACGATGAAGGAAGGTCGGCCGGTGATGGGGTGTCGACCGACTTCCCATTCTCCGAAGGTGCGTCGGGCCTGGCCAACCACGACTTGGCTAGGAGGCTGTGCCAGGCGCTCCTTCTCCCAGCCGACATCGAGGCGATGAAGAATCAGCGTGTCTCCGACATGCTGTCTTCATTCTACCCGATGATGATCCGGGTGAGTTTCTCTCTTCTTTGTTTTCATTATTGCTTTCGTGAGTTCGGTCTCCTGATGGTCGGTCTTGTTTTGTGCAGCTGGTTTACAACATATCCAAGCTAGAGTCCGAATATCGAAAGTTCGGTGATCTGCGCGCAGCTTGGAGAGACAAAATTGCGGCCGCTGAAGTCGATCGGGTCATTCTGGTCGACCAGCTGCAACAGTCGGTCGACCGGGAGGGCCGACTTGAGAGGGAGGTCACCCGACTCACGGAGGAGGTCTCCCGACTCACGGGAGCCTTGGCGACATCGGAGTCAGAGCTGCAGTCGGCCCGGGACGATGTGAAGAAGAAGTCCCGGACTATCCGCCGGCTTCGGCACGAGCGGGACAGCTTCACCAAGGAGCTGAAGGACGAACGCGAGCAGCTCCGAGTAAGGCTCGAAAACCTCGCTAAAGCCGAAGAAGGTTTATCCATCGCCCAGGCCGACGCAGACATCGCGAAGGCAGAAGCGGAGTCGGCGAAGGAGGCCATGGGTCGGGCTGTTGAAGACTTTCGCGACTCGGAAGAGTACCGGAAAGAGCTTCTGGAGAGCGACTTCCTTTCGTACCGGGTGGGGTACGAGGATGCTCGGGAAGCCATTCGACGCCTGTACCAAGAGCTTGATCTCAGCAGTATTATTCTGCCAGAGTCGGAGGCCCCAGCTACAGAGGAGACGGCCGACCCATCATCGGAAGGCCACACCACCAGGGCGGAAGCCGAAGAAAATGCAGAGCAAGCCACCGAACATCAAGCGGCCCCGACTTCTAAAGCCAGAGCGAGTTCGCCGACCGTCCTCGGCCGTCATCCAGTGGAGGAGGCCGACTCTGAGGACTAGTCAGTTTTTTCTTTTCCTTTTACTTCTGCTTATCATACTTGTAGTCGGGCTTCGACCCAGTTTGTAAACTTGTCTTGATCTTCAATGAAATCAAAGTCAAAGTTTTTAGACTTGAACCTTTTTCCTCTGCATGTCTTTCTTTTTTCATGTGTTGTGGAATGCATTTGAACACATAAGTCGCTAGCCCGATAGATCAGTTAGGACATTCGGTAATGCGTGCCGCCATGAAGGTAGAGCAAGTTCTGACTTTAGATCGGCCTTCCGACGGTCGAGGGCTTAAGTCGGGCGTCCTTCGCCCGGTTGTGAGTCAGGCATATTTGCTGAGTCGAAAGCCGACCGACTACCGGATAAGACTTGGCAGTCGGATATCTTTTGACGCATTCAGTCGGATATCGTCCGGTGCATTCAGTCGGGAAAGCGATGATAAGTCGGAACCCGATACCCTTACATTGGGTACTTACGCCGCACCGCGCGATAGACGGTGGTAAGCTGGATATTCTTCGACCGATCGTAGCTCGGTCGGTAAGTCATGAATGCGACAGTGGTCGCGTCATATGATAGATGGTGGTAAGTCGAATATTATTCGACCGACCGTAGCTCGGTCGGTAAGTCATGAATGCGACAGTGGTCACGTCATATGATAGACGGTGGTAAGCCGAATATCATTCGACCAGCCGTAGCTCGGTCGGTAAGTCATGTATGCGACAGTGGTCGCGTAATATGATAGACGGTGGTAAGTCGAATACCATTCGATCGGCCGTAGCTCGGTCGGTAAGTCATGTATGCGACAGTGGTCGCGTCATGTGATAGACGGTGGTAAGTCGAATATCATTCGACCGACCGTAGCTCGATCGGTAAGTCACGAACGCGATAGCGATCGCGCCGGCATCTCACCTTTCTTTGGTCGGGGCTGAGTCGGCGAGTTAGCCGATCGTTTGGCCTGAAAGTTCGACCGTAGAAGGAGTGTAACTCCCGTTGTCATGGACGGTTTGGCCCTTGTGAGCGTCCGATACATCATTGGCGATCGGGCCGTCGGCTCCATGTGGACATTAAGTCTGAGTCGGGACGTCGGGACTCGTCCTTCTTGGCGAGCGTCAATCATCAGTCGAAGAGTTGAGACTTTGAAATTTGCAACTGGATTTGTATTCCGAATGAACAGGTACAAAGTTCATTGGTGATACAACTTCAGGTTGTCAGCATTCCAGGTCTAGGGAATGGGTTTTCCTTCCAGAGTTTCCAGTCGGTAAGCCCTTGGCCCGTAGGTGTCCGCTACCATGTAGGGCCCTTCCCAATTCAGAGCTAGCTTCCCTTGGTCTAGAGGCTTCGAGACTTCTGTCTTTCTCAAGACTAGGTCCCCAGGCCTGAAAAGCTTTGGCCTGACCTTGGCGTTGTAATATCAGGCTACTTTCTATTGGTATGAAGCCATACGAAGTTGAGCCTCGTTCCAAAGTTCGGGGAGAAGATCTAGGTCGGCCCTCCGGCACTCAGAGTTGTTCGGTTTTTGATACTACTCGACCCTGGTTGATGGCAGTCCGATCTCGAGTGGTATCATTGCCTCCGTCCCATAGGCCAAACTGAAAGGTGACTCTCCGGTCAGAACGCGGGGGGTCATTCAGTAAGCCCACAGGATGGAGTTCAACTCATCGACCCAGAGGCCTTTGGCTTCATTCAGTCGGGTTTTGAGCCCGTGTAGTATAGTCCGGTTGGTCACCTCGACTTCGCCATTGGACTGTGGGTGCCCGACCGAAATCAGTCGGTGCATGATGTGAAACCTCGCACAGAAGTCTCTGAAGTCCTGGTTGTCGAACTGTCGCCCATTGTCGGTGATAATGGTATGCGGCAATCTGAACCTGAAGATGATGGATTTCTGGACGAAGTCCTCCATCTTCCGCTCGATAATCTGTGTCAGGGGCTCGACCTCCACCCACTTGGTGAAGTAGTCGATGGTAATGACTATGAACTTCCTTTGGCCCGATATCGGAGGGAAGGGACCAAGAATGTCGACCCCCCACTGAGCGAAGGGCCATGGGGCGACAATAGGAGTGATTTGGCTGGCTGGTCGGTGTTGTATGTTGACGTACTTCTGACATGGTTCGCACTTTCGGACCAACTCAGCCGCATCCTTCCTCATGGTGGGCCAGTAGTAACCCTGTCGTAGGACCTTGTAGGCCAAGGATTTGCCCCCCAAGTGACTCCCGCAGATCCCTTCGTGCACTTCTCTGAGTACGTAATCTGCGTCGGTCGGTCCCAAGCACCTGAGCAAGGGAAGGGAGAACGACCTTTTGTAGAGTCGGCCATCCATGATCACATATTGGAAGGCCGACCATCGGAGCCACCTGGCCTCCGCGGGATCTTCAGGGCTGATCCCGTCGGTCAGGTACTGAACAATCGGATCCATCCAGCTTGGTTCGACCATCAGTTGTAGCACCTCTTCGACCTTGTCGATGCTCGACTGCTCGAGATTCTCCACGAACGTCCGGTCCAAAGAGTCGAAAGCCGAGGTCGCCAGCCTGGAGAGTGCGTCGGCCCGGGTGTTCTCCGACCTGGGGATATGGGAGATCTCGAAATATCCGAGGTGCGCCACAAGATCCTTCACTTTCTGGAGATATTTCGTCATCGCTGGGTCTCGCACCTCGAATTCACCTTTGACCTGCCCCACGATTAGCTGAGAATCGGAGAATACCCGGAGACTGTCGATCCCAAGTTTCTTCGCCATTCTCAAGCCGGCGAGGAGTGCTTCATACTCCGCTTGATTATTGGAGGCTTTAAAGTCGAATCGAAGGGCGTACTCAGTGACTACCCCCTCTGAGTTGGTGAGCAGGAACCCGGCCCCGCTCCTCTGAGCATTCAAAGCTCCGTCGATGTGTAGTACCCAGGTGGACACTGGGTTAGGCTCGGGGACCGCTGCTCCTCTGGGGCTCTCACCTTTCGATCCTTGGTCGATCGTCAGGCATTCTGCGATGAAGTCGGCCAGGACCTGGATCTTTAAGGCAGGTCGCAGTCGGTACTGTATGTCGAACTCGCTGAGCTTCATCGCCCACTTCGCCAGTCATCCCGATGTGTCGGGTCGGCGCAATATCGCCCTCAGGGGCTGGTTGGTGAGGACCACGATGGCATGCGCCTGGAAGTATGGGCAGAGTTGTTCTGCGGAGACGGTCAGGGCGAAAATCATCTTTTTTGTCTTCGAATATCGAGCTTCAGCGCCGCGGAGCACTTTGCTGGTATAGTAGATAGGTTGATGAATTCGGCTCTCATTCTCTCGGACGAGCACCAAACTAACCGCCTCGGGAGAAGTGGCCAAATAGAGGTACAGCGTCTCTCCATCCTCCAGCTTCACAAGCAGTGGCGGAGAAGCCAGGTACTCCTTCAAATTCTCGAAGGCACGTCGGCACTCGTCCGACCAAGAGAAGCCCTTCGCCTGCCTCAGGGTTTTGAAGAACGGGAGGCATCTTTCGACCGACCGAGAGATGAATCGGCTGAGGGCGATGATTTTTTCGTTCAACTGCTGGACTTCCTTCTTGGTGTTCGAGTGCCGCATGTCGATGATTGCTTTGATTTTCTCGGGGTTGGCCTCGATTCCTCGCTGAGAAATGAGGAACCCGAAGAACTTTCCCGAGGTCACTCCAAAAGCACACTTAGTCGGATTCAGCTTCATTCTATGTTGTCGCAGAGTGCGAAAAGCTTCTTCGAGATCTCGAACATGATCTGCAGTCTGCACACTCTTTACCAGCATGTTGTCCACGTATACTTCCATGTTGCGTCCGATCTGGTCTTTGAAGACCTTATTAACGAGTCGTTGGTAGGTAGCTCCGGCATTCTTCAGTCCGAAGGGCATCACCCTGTAGCAGTAGAGGTCCTTGGGGGTCATGAAAGCAGTGTGCTCCTCGTCTTCGGGTGCCATCCGGATCTGGTTGTACCCGATGAAGGCATCCATGAAGCTGAGCAGTCGATAATCGGATGTCGCATCCACCAGCTGGTTGATCTTTGAAAGTGAAAAGCTGTCCTTTGGACAGGTCCGATTCAAGTCGGTGTAGTCGATGCAAATCCTCCACTTCCCGTTGGCTTTCTTCACCATGACAACATTGACGAGCCAATCGAGATATGTAGTTTCTCTGATGAAGCCTGCCTCGAGTAGCTTGTCCACTTCTTCGTCGATGGCCTTCTGTCTTTCAGGAGCAAAAGACCTTTTCTTCTGCCTCACTGGCCTCATTGTTGGGTCGATGTTGAGTCGGTGGGTTATCGTCTCCGGGGGGATGCCCGACATATCTGCTGCTGACCAAGCAAATATGTCGGCATTGGCCTTCAGCAGCTCCGCCAACCGTTGTCGTTCTGGGTTGGATAGCTAAGACCCGACCCATACCTGTCAGTCGGAATTCTCTGCTATCGAGATGGGAACGAGCTGTTCGACCGGTGAACCCCATTCTTCCTCCTTCCGTTGGTCTAGTTTGTCGATCGTCAGGGAGCCCTTCAACTCATCGTTTTGGGCGGAGATCTGAAAGCATCGGTGAGCGAGCTGTTGGTCTCCGCACATCTCCCCGACTCCATTTTTGATCGGGAACCGAACCAAGAGATGGTACGTTGAGACAATCGCCTTAAGGGCGTTTAGTCCGGATCTTCTAAGTATGACGTTGTAGGCCGAAGACACTTGGACGACCGCGAAAGTCAAGTGAACCGTGCTTTGTCGTGGTTCGGTGCCAACCATTACGGGCAGAGTAACTTCTCCGTCCGTCGTGACAGCGTCTCCAGCGAAGCCTATCAAGGGTGTAGAGACACTCTTGAGTCGGTCGGTCGATAGTCACATCCGGGAGAAGGTCGAATAAAACAAAATATTCGTTGAACTTTCATTATCTACAAAGATTCTTTTTACATCATAGTTCGCTATTGTCGCCGAGATAACAACAGCGTCGTCGTGGGGAGTTTGGATGCCCCGAACATCTTCTTCCGTAAAGGTAATTACGTCATCCGAGTGCAGCCTCTTCGTCGGTTCCCCTCCAGCAGACGTCCCCGGGCCCAGTCGTTTGGAAATCATATTGATGACCCCGACCGTTAGCTGATTAGTCGTCGCTTCTTCAGTCGGCTGGGGTTGGCGGTCGGCAACTGGTTGAGTCGGCGGGTTCCTCCGAAATTTATCGAGATATCTTCGGCGGATGAGAGCTTCAATCTCATCCTTGAGCTGGATGCATTGCTCGGTATTGTGGCCGTGGCTCCAATGGAATCGACAGTACTTCCATCGGTCGAGGCCCTTTGCCTTCAGAGGCGGAGGCCATCGCAGGTACTCTTCCCCCTCAATCTCCATCAAAATCTGTGCACGAGGAGCAGAGAGAGGAGTGTAGGAGTCATACCTGGGGCGTGTCGGCCTTGGGCTCCGCCGTCGGGGCGACCTCTGGTTCTGTTGTGGGGGCGAGACCCGACTGTCGGTCGGGGGCCTGCTGGGCACGGCAGGGTCCCGACCCTTCCTTCGCTTTTCCTTCAGACCCTTGAACTCGGTCAAGCGTTGGTCGGAGGCTCCTTCGTCCGCGCGCATGTACTTGTACGTGCGCTCCAACAGTTCGGCATACGTCCGGGGGAGGGTCTTATCCAGGCTGTAGGTGAATCGGGATGCCCTCAGCCCGCGCTTCATGGTCGAGATGGCCATGTCTTCGTTGAGGTCCCAGACCTCAAGCGTGGCCACGTTGAATCGTGCCACGAAGTATCGGAGCATCTTGTTTTCTCCCTGCTTGAGGAAGAAAAGGCTGTCCGAAGTTCGTGACGGCTTCCGGCTAGTGCTGAAATGGGCCATGAAGGAGTGCTCAAGCTGCCCGAAGGAGTGGATACTTCTCGATCGAAGATCAGAGTACCAGGTCCTGACAGCTTTGCGGAGTGTAGCAGGGAAGCCGATGCAAAGGAGAGCGTCGCTTGCCCCTTGAATCGTCATGAGAGCTTTGTAGCTCTCCAGGTGGTCGATTGGGTCGGTGGAGCCGTCGTAGGGCTCCACGTGCGGCATCTTGAATCGACTGAGGATCGATTCGTCGAGGATGAGTCGGGAGAGAGGTTGGGCGGTCTGGAAGTCGACGTCGTTTGAAGACTTCTGTCCGTCCACCTGCAGCTGTGCGAGTCGACGGTTGATTTTCTCGAACCTGCATTCGTAGTCGTCGGTCCGTCGGTGCTGGAAGACCTCAGGAGTGGAGTCTCCGGAAGAGTCCGAAAGAAAGGCGGACGGCGTTCGCGGTCGCTTCTCCTTCCTTGCTCGTTCTAGCTGGGAGGGAGAATGCCGTCGGGACCGATGGGTGTCGCGCCGCGGCCGTCCCTCCTCCTCTCGGTAGGAGCACCGTGGTAGGCGCTCCTGCGGAGGCGACGGAGACCGATGCGGGCGTCGGCGGCTGCTCCTGGAGGGCATCGGACGCGCCGTCGGTTGTCCAGCCGGTGATGGCGGCAGCCGGACCGATTGTTGCTGAAGGCTTCTGACTGCATCCGTCAGCACGGTCATCTGCCGCACGATCGTCGGAGAGCTAGGTTCCGCCGCGGAGGGTGGAGGAGAGGCCTCTCCCCGGCGGGAAGAGCGCCTCGCCGATCCGGTGACCCTCGATCGCTGAGCTCTTGTCTTTGTCATCTTGAATTCTGTGGGGGTTACAATCCCTGGTGCTGTCAATGAAGCACCAACTCGTCACTATGAGCGTTGGTGCCCCCCTTCCTGGCACGCCAATCTGTTGCGGCCAATTTTCTCATCGCCTGGTCGCCGGGAACGAGCGTCTGCAAAAGAAAGTCCGCACTGACCGGAGGTGGCTCCGACGGGGACCCTCCGACGGTCAAGTCAGAGAGGAGACTAGGCAACAGTGAAAAGAAAACAAGGAGCTCAATGAGAGAGGGAAAGAGAGAGAGGGAGCAAGCCCAAAAGTTTCGAAGGAACCTCTAGCACTGCTGCCTTCCCCGATATATATAGTGGAGCGTGGTATGGCGCCATCATTAATGGCGCGGACAATTGAAGAATTGTCAAGTCACTGAGGACTGTCAGAGTCACCGTGAGGATGTCAAATCGCTGTGGGGCTGTCAAATCGCTAGGGTTGACCCATGCCTTAGGTGGGATAATGCCCCTAGGAGGCAGTGCCGCATGCCGTTGTCAGGACTGACAGTCTTTGACAGTAGTACGGCGATTGGAGGAGCCGACCGACCATAGGTCGGCGGCCAGCTGAGGGGCGTCGGGTGAGAATTTGGGCCCCTCCGACAGTCAGTCGGGCACGTTGCAGGAGTCGGGCATCGGACTCCATAGTGCAGTTGGTTGGGAGAGCGGAAAAGGTCTGTCCGACCGATGTATCTTCGGTCGGTCGATAGCCGTCGATCGGTCAGTAACGGCACCCATCGATCGGTCGGTCGATGAAGTCGGGCATCGGATATGTAGACCCGATGATGAGTCGACATGAGTGAGATCGATCGGTATTCTCCAATATATATATATATATAAATAAAAGCCTGCAAC
This sequence comes from Elaeis guineensis, assembly GCF_000442705.2. Taxonomy (NCBI): domain Eukaryota; kingdom Viridiplantae; phylum Streptophyta; class Magnoliopsida; order Arecales; family Arecaceae; genus Elaeis; species Elaeis guineensis. The sequence continues at coordinate 49,117,467 of NC_026002.2, forward strand.
GTTCATTTTTCATCCCCAACTTCATGTGAGTAGTACAGAAGGGGCTCTGAATTGCTCTAGATGTAACAGATACAAGGTCGCATCTTTTTAGTGCCCCATCTCCAAACCATCCCCGACCCCCCTCTTTCCCGTATTCCACTTTTTCTGGATTTGTGCACCGCAGTCTATGCTTGTCTGGATCTTATTGGCTTTGGATCTCTTTCCTACATCCCAAGTACGAAGGAGTGAATTGCCGTTTTGTTCCTCCTGATTTCAAGCTTAGAGGCCGATTCCAACTTAAAATCAATCTTGGTGGCACTCAAAAACCCATTTTGCCTCCCTCGGGAGACCGAATTCTTTGTAATTATTTGATCTTGTTAATGACGCAAAATATAGACGTAAAGCTTATCAACCTAATCTTGAACTAGCTTAATTAACACAAGTTACAGAGCTAATGAGCAACTCGCCACTCGCCATGACTCCATTGCTGTTACTTCTGCTCACACCTACACGAAGAAAGGTCCTTGGATATTTGCAATTTTTTTAATTTATTTGCTTACTTTTTCAAAGTACATGTGATTACTCATTAAGGTTCGTGCAATATGCATGACAAACAGCTAGCAGCCATACCTTAGACGTGATAAAATGCTGGACATGCAGTTTTGGTCATTGCATTCTAGTGTAGTGATGACGAAACTGAACTCATCAGAGAACCTAGGCCTACCTAAGAATGACCTGATCTCCAAACTCTCGCAAATGAAAAATAGATCGTATTCACGCATACTTTCTGAGGGATGATCAGCTCAATTTGAGCACACGTGGCTTTCGCCTTGATTTGTGTGTAGGCTCGTTTTATTTTTCAAACGTAATGAACTACTTTCTTATAGTATTGATGAACTGTGCACCAATGAGATAGGCGATCTCTTGCATTCTCTCTTACACATACCAGTATGATAATAACTTCAGCATAAGAAAGTGGAGTATATGAGTCGCTGCTTGCCAACTGTGGCCTAGACTGGCCGTTGGATCAGTCCAATCAAAGTGCTGAATCTCTGGTATTATTATGCAATGCCCGTTTTGAAATTATGATCCAGTGCGAGGCTGAAAGGACCAAATCATGCAGCCATCATCTGAACGTATAATTGCAGAAATCTATCGTGCACAATCAACGGCATCAGGTTTAATAGTGTAATTTGGGATCCACCTACCATTTGCAACCTGGCGGTGGAGGTAAATTATAATTAATTTTTCTTGGTAAGAACTATTACTGGTTACACATCAAAGAAACCGGGCCCCACAACAAATTGCGAAACCAAATTCCCGCAGCCCGCAGCCACGGCTCGGCAGACGCGCAACGGTTCCACCGCAGACAAACGGTCCAGATTCTGGGACCCAATCTAACACATGGACCAATTTTAGACGCTTACTTTAATAACAACAATTGTGGTCATTATCGAATCAAGGAAGCCTGGAAGAAATCGTAAAACGAGACGGGCCCGTTTATTTTTAGGACAGTTTTTTTTTTTTTGGCAGGAAAAAAAAAGAAAAAAAAGCCATCCCAACGTGAGCTTGGGACGACCTCGCGTCGCAGCCTTGCGTGGCATCAACCCACTTTCCCTTCCATTTTCCGTCGTCCACGCTACGCTTCCATCCCATCCGTTGGCTGGCCCGATCAATACGGGCGGAGGGATTTGGATACCGAACCAAGGGCCTCCACGAAGCCCAAAGCCTCAACCCTTTTTCCCCCTCGCTGCCCCCATCTCCACAGTCCCCACCTCCGCTCAAAACCCTAAGCGGAAAAGGAAAGCATAAATTAAACGATAAGGAGATCAGCTCGCGCGACGGAGAAGAAGAGGAACCAAGAAAGGCAAGAGCCCGCTCCTTCCCGTTCTCTCCTCCTCCGATCTCTTGCCGCGCCGCAAGATCCCCTCGGTACGTTCTCCATGTCCTCGTCCCTCTCCTTTTCTTGATGGCGATCGGGTTTCGATTCGGGTTAGGGGTTTTCGCTCGGGTTCTCCACTGGATCCTGTCGATGGTTCTGGTGGCAGATCGCGATCTTTTCTTGTTACGTTGTTTCTTGCTGTTTATAATCCTGTGGGGTTTTTGAGCAGGGCGCTGCTCTATATGCTTCCAAGAAAGAGAGTTGTGGGAGCCGAGGTTGAAGACCAGGTCGCGGACGCAAGCTTGCTGAAGAAGACGAGGGCGGACGGCTTGATCTCTTCGGCTTCTACGGCATCGGCCGCGGAGGAGAGCAACCACAGCGGGACAGCCAACGGTATGGACATGGACTGCGACGCCAACGGGAGCAACCCTGCGGAGATCGACGAGGACCTCCACAGCCGGCAGCTTGCCGTGTATGGGAGAGAGACGATGCGCAGGCTCTTCGGCTCCAATGTTCTCATCTCTGGGCTCAACGGTCTTGGGGCGGAGATAGGTAAATTTGGGGATATCCTGATCTTTTGTGCGTGTTTCTTTCTTTACTTCTTTCTTGGTATCGATCTGATTCTGGATGGAATTATTCAACTCGATGTTGCTTAGAATCGGTTTCTTTATTCGTGTAAATCATGGTTCCTCGATCTTCTCTGGTTTACAAATGAACTTCATTTATTGATTGTTAATGATGCCACGGAAGGCTCTAATCAGGAGGTTTTCTTTATTCTTTTCTTGATTTGGTTTCAATTCAATATTTTCTATGTTGGATCATTTCTTCTGGGGTATTGCCCATCAGGGGCCCACTATTAACGGTGTCACGTATAACAGTGTGGTTGATCATTTCATTGATCTAGCAATGTTAAATTTTGCTATTCCACGATGCTGATTTACGTGACTATAGGTTGGGTCACGAGGTTTTCTTGATTTCTAATATTTTCACTAACCTGACCGCTGATTTCTGTCTTGTGGTATTTCTCTTTCTATATGCATCTTTTTTGCGTGGATGTTGCTTCTATTTAGATGCTGCTTCTTTTCTGTTGGTTTTGAGATGGATGTTTGCACCAGACTAGTAAATCTTTTCTTTATCTTTTCTGTTAAGTATGATTTTGTTAAGATATGCGGTCAATGTTACTCTTGCTGATCTTGGATATCTATAGCAGCAAGCTATCAGTTGTGAATTTCGTGTCATTGTATGCATAGTTTTTTGTTGGTAAATATTTTATGGAGTGTCTTGGACTCGATCTGATATTCATTTTGTTCTTGCAGCGAAGAACCTTGTTCTTGCTGGTGTGAAATCTGTGACCCTGCACGATGAAGGGAATGTGGAATTTTGGGATTTATCCAGCAATTTTTTCTTCTCTGAGGGTGATGTTGGTAAGAACCGAGCTCTTGCTTGTGTTCAGAAGCTGCAAGAGCTCAACAATGCTGTTATACTTTCTACGCTAACAGAAACTTTGTCCAAGGAGCACATTTCTAATTTCCAGGTTTGTTACTTACACAATAAACTGTAGTTCATGTCTTTTTAGCTGTGATTTCTGTTGTAACTTTATATTGGTGACACTGTAACAGATATCTTTGAAACTACTACCATATGGTGTGCATGATCTTAATGACTGTTCATGTTCACATACACTTGCTGTGATGTTGATTTTACATGGAATCTGTACTCATTGCATAAGTAAATTTCAGTGGTGCCTAAGCATTCTTTATAGAAATTATTATGGTCATGACTTTTGAAGCCCGAGGTATCACAGAGATAGAAATGCTTTTAAGATGTAATTATGTGTCTGGTGTACCTCCTATATTGATACTTATGATGTTTACTTAATACTCTTGAAGAAATGAACCTGGATGTTCAGGACGTATCTGGTAATTATTCATGATCAGTGGGTCATGTAACATCCTTATCCAGGTTTTGACTGTGGGTGTTAAAAATTAGGTCTTCAAAATAGTGGATTTTCATGGATTAGCGAAACATCAAAATATGGAATGGCTGTTGATATGAAGGGGTAGAACCTGTTGTGGTTTTTCTTATAATAATCTTGTCAAATTTTTCCATCCAAAAAAAAAAAAAAATTCTGGTTGAATTCCTATAATACTTTTTAAAACTAAATATTGATATTGGTGATATGCCAATTATGAACTAGTGATCACAACCATCTAGGGTGTCTTGATGCTTTTGATGTTTATGCATCCACTAATCATTCGCTAAATAGATGCTGTAAGATTTACAATCTTGTGAATATCTGGCAGTTGAGCTACAAAGAGATGTCACTTTTTTTGTTTTTTGTTGTTGTTGTTGTTGTTATGGTTTGTCATTGACAAAAAAGTTACAGTTGAAATTTCACTCGGTTTGTAAATTGTGTTTTCCTAATAATAAGCTTTGTAACATCTTTCGAGAAGTGGTTGTATCATGGATATAAGATATGACTCTATGGACTTATAGGAATCAACTATATGTCCATCTTTGATGCAACAATCAATTGTGGATAATGTAATCTTGTGTTTTTTTGTTGCCCCCTGGTGAAAGTCACTAATTTTGATGGATACATACGAGAGTGGATCATTTTTCAGACTATGACCTAAAGAGCTAAGAAGATCCCTTTGTATGAGTTATTTATAGCCATTGGATTTGAATTGATTGGATTTATTTAATTACCAAACATACACAAGATGATTATTATTGTTATCACCATTGTTACTGTGAATTATAAACTAAAAGAATCTGACATATAGTACTTTTGATTTGGATTGTGTTTGTAGTATTTTTGTATTTCTAAGTGGATTCACAATGTTTTGCTTCTTTTGCTCTTTTTTAATAACTTTTTGTCCTTGGATATTTATCCTCCACATGTTGTTCTACCAGTACTATTTTTCTAGTGGCTACTTGTATATCCAACTTGGTCCTAAACGGCCACATTCAACTCTACATTTGAGTTACTTTCCACTAAATCCAAGCTTGCTTTGTTATCTTATGTTCTTTTCTTGTTTGTTTGTTTGTTTGTTTTGTATTCCTTCATTTCCCTTTCTTTTTCAGAAATTTGGTTGGATCTTATTGTGGTGAGAGGTGGGTAAGGGTTGTTTTGGTTGTCACCCGCACGGGATGTAACCTTGTTAGTGACATGAGCAATGGTTATTTAGGTTTGGTTGTCTTTAAGAAGTAGTTTGGCACAGTTGCACCTGATTGGAATTGGAGTAGTAAGGACAGGAGCAATTACATGCAATGAAGCAAAAGCATGCAAAGAAGTCAACTCTATGAAAGAAGATTGGATATGCTACTTGCAATATTGGAATTTTGACTTGAAAAGGTAGAGTTCGTGAATAGGATGAAAGCGGATTGATATTTTTTGCTTACAAGAAACCAACGGAATGATAGCAACTTTAAGGACATCGGTGATGGTTATAAACTTATATATTTAGGCAAAAAAGAAATGAAGGATGGTATTTTAAATGTGAAAAGGATTTGAAATAGACTAGCAGCTATTAAGTTAGTTTTATATGAGGAGGATTCTTACTGTTGCAAGAAGGCTAAACAATTTTGATAGGAGATTGATGGAGCAACGCAAGGTACTGTGGAGGAAGAAAGGACAATTATAGGTGGTGAGCCACATGGACATGTAGGTACGAGTGGCATGGGATATAAGAGTACGTGGTGGATATGGGTTTAATAATAGGAATTTAGAGGGAGATTCGATTCTTTTGAGTTTCCATTGGCTTATGATCTATCTAGCGATTGGACATACGTATGTTAAGAAGAGAAACAAGTAATTGGCAACCTTTTAGAGTTGATCAAATTTGTAACAAATAGATTGCTTTTTCATTTGGAGAAAGGGGATCATCTTGCAAGATTGTGAGATGATATCCAAAAGATGGCTTGACGACACAACATAGGCTACTAGTCTTAGAGGTGTATACTTGTGCAAGAAAAAAGAAAAAGTAATGAACCAATGGTAAGATGGCGGAAGTTAAAAGCAGAAAATCGCTAAAAAGGAGAACTTGGAACTTGAGAACTGATCCAATTGGAGTATGAGGCCAGCAAGTGATTATTTTGAAAGAGTAGCTAAAGATCTGTGTGTGTTCTTATATATATATAAATTAACTTGATGGTGGAAATATGAGGTACCAGAGGCAATATTATTGCTAATGCTCCAGATGCACAAGGATATGTATTATTTGATGATGATAAAGTCTTGATTAATGAGAAGAACTAGATTAAATGTGACAATCGCTTTATTTAACAAAAGATCCTATATGAGATTGATGGACAACAAATACCACAGAATGATCGGCATCAATTATACAAAGTAAGAGTTGGTTGGATAAAGTGAGTACTTTTGGTGTATTATCTGATTGATGCATGTCTCAGTAACTTAAAGCAAAAGTTTATGGGACAATTTTTTTGTGTTGTATGGAATGTTGGATGACAAAGAGTTAGTGAAGGGAAGTTGAACATAGTAGAAATTAGAATTCCATGATGGATGTATGGTAAAAGTAGAAAAGAAAGATCAAGAAGTGAGTATGTTAGAAGAGTAGGAGTTGCACAAATTGTGGACAAAATGAGGGACAAGGAAGAGAAGGCCTAAGGTAACATGGATGGTGGTTGTGAGAAACAATATGTGATAGGACTTGAAATAACATTGAAGATGGCCCTAAATAGGAATGCTGGTAAATGAAGATTTTTTAAGTTGACCTCAAGTCCTTTGGATAGCTCTGGATGATAATGGTCATGGTTATGAGAAAACCCTTTTATAATCATCCAGTTGAAACAGACCAATCCTAATGCATAATTGATGTCATGAAGTGTATGAACACTTTTTTAGTTTTTACTCTTCTCAAGGAGTTTGATTTCCATTTTGACTTGTTGATTACTTGATTTCCTTTTGTAATTGTCATATTTGGCTTGTGAAACTGTAGTCCTAGAGATTCAATTTTCAAATCCATGATTGACATTCCTTGTAACCTTTAACTGCGGGTTTTTAGCTTTATCTCTCTCACCATTCATGCTTCTCATCGATCTTTTGATGCCCATATTGCATCATATAAATTTTCAATAGAAATTTTTGTAGTACTGATAAGGATACAAGTAGGCTTAGTTAAGCTCATCCAACCAGAACCTATTAACCCTTGAAGCTGATTCAAGTGTGGCCTGATGTAAAGCTAATTCAAATTTATGATGTGAGCCTAATTTCACATGTCTTACTAAGGATCCTCTAGCCTTTTGATGAGGAGATGAAGGGAGAGAGAGAGGCGGTGGATTTTGAGAGATTCGAGGATTTTACACAGCTTGTAGTGTAGCGAGAGATATTGTAGGCGACCTCTTGCTAGTGCCAGTATTTCTATTTGCCAATGTTGTCTTCTATTGCTGCTACCAGTTTTGTTTCCTCCAACCATCATTGCAATTTGGACTGGTACCTTTTTTTTTTGGCGATAGATAGCTCTTCAAATTTGATTTGTATTTAATAATTTCTATATCCCAATGGGCCAGATCAGATTAACCTGGACTCCCACAAAGCAAAAATGCACACATGCAAAAGGAAAAAAAAAAAAAGAGTTTGTGCTTGAATTATTGACCCCAAATTTGTGGACTTAGAGAGAGAGAGAGAGAGAGAGAGAGAGAGAGTTTGTGCTCGAATTATTGACCCAAATTTACTATTGATCATACTTATTGACCTGGTGTGATCGGTAATTGCTTGCTAAGGAATACATTATTTTCAAATCATTACTAGTATCTGGATTGGATATTTTCAATCCATATTGACCTGAAGTTATGTACTACATACCTTGAATTTGTTAAAACAAGGAGCATCATATCGTTGCATATTGTGGAGCATATATGATACAAATAGAGAAGGTAACCACCTTGTTACCATTATCTAAGTTTTCTTGGAGCAGTAGTATTTGCAGGGACTTGGTTTGCAGTCTAAAGTATAATTGAAACGTTCGACTACACCCATAAAAGTAATTAGCATTGTTGGATTATTAGTGGTGAAAAGAATTGAGAGACTGGAGGTTTGTGGTGGCAATATTGAAGGGTGACACCTACTATAATTATGGAAGGATATTGATGTTAGATTGCCGTGGTTTCATGCATGCAAACTTTTAAATTTTAAAAATCTAAGTGTAGCGGAAATAAAATCAGATTAAAACATTTTTTAATCTACAAGCATGCACAAGATCTAATCTTAAAACCATGCTACAGGATCTTCATATGATGGACAGGATTCAGAAAATCAAAAGCTGGAATTGGAAACATAAAACGAACAAGATCTAATCTTCATACCTTTGCGCGGTTTGATCTTCATCGTGAACTGATGATTGTAGATGTCTTTTGATTCCTTTGAAGCTGCACAAGCGTCCGGTCTCTACAGATATCCACACGAAGCTTTGATCTCATTGGAGGCTCTTTGATCTCTCCAGAATGCTAGCTCCCTTGCAGAGACTGTTTTCTTGATGGTTGATAAGAACTTTTTCTCTCTTAAGACTCTTTTAGAGAAAGAAGAAGAATAAGAGGAAGATGAGGAAGAAGAAAGAAGATCACATCTCTCTTTTTCTTCCTTAGACCCACGCCTAAGGAGGAGACCTCCAAACTCATGGCCAAGAGAAAACACGCCTAAGAAGGATTAGCATGTAACCTCTCCAAAAACCCACACCCCATAAAGTCACGTATTAGAGAGAAAACCTCCGAGACCAATGTCAAAAAATCAGATCTCATCTTAGGCGTTCAAACCTTTTTGGATTAGGTGAAAACCCATTGGATAAGGCTTTTGGGATGTTGGACGCCTCCCTCTTTGGGATTTCATGCAAGTAAGGGGAGAGGCGTGAAATATTTCACGTGAACACCATGAGAAGGGGCGCGTCTAGATAGGGTGGGCGTGGCTTTCTTTAGGCATAAGAGAGAGGAAGAGAGTCCAATCACACTAGGACTTCAATCCCTAAATGAAAATTGGTTGCACCCAATTAGAGGGAAATCCTAGCCTAACTAGAAGTCCAATTAGATCCCAATCCAATTAGAAATTAGGTGCACTCAAGTCCTAATCAAATAAGGAATTGATCTCTCTTGCAATTGGATTATCTCATAATCTAATTAGGCTTGATCTAATCAAACCCAAATCAAGTCAAACTGAATCCAATTCAATTAGACTTGATTCTAGCCCAATTGCTTAATCAAATCGAGCCAATTAGCAATCCAACTGCTAATTAATTCTCTTATAACTTACTAACTCTTAGTAAGTTTGATAATTGCAACAATTACATTGGATTAATCATTAATCACATTGATAATTAGATCCATAGGCGATTCATAATCGCATTTCAATCATCTGATCAGTCAAGAATCTTTTGTGTGATTTCGTAAGTTCTATTCTATCTGGTAGTGAGATATATCGTGATCCTCATCACAATATTATTGAAACTCCTTTCAATGCGTTGGAACGATTTCAACTCTACTTATCAAGGATCATCGATCATCAAGATGATATTTATGAGTTTCACAATCCATCAATAACATCTAGCAGCATGTAGTGGCAACTCAGCAAAATGGAAGAGATGAACCTCTAGGTGCAGTTATCGTGTGATACAGTCCTTTTATTGTGAGTTCCGACTAGACAGAGGTCAAAAAAAATGTCAAACCTCATCGTTAGTCATATATCAGATTTATTTGACTCGAGTTCATCAAGTGATTTCTCGTGAAAACTTCTTTTCACTAATCACACTATCTTGGCCAAAAATTTTTGAATTCAGTCTTATAAATCGCATAAGACTACTTATCTACCAAGATCGATAGATTTCATGTAGGTGCGTATCTTACTACAACGAACTTACTGCAGCCAATATACATTTCAAAGCTCCATATGGTTAGGAGATCGAGTTATGGTGCAGTCAAACTACAGTAGTCCCATTGTGAATGGTCGAAGCACCGCAGGTCAAGGATCAGTCATACCACTGCAGCATCGAGCAAGTTACTGACGAGTGAGTAGACATCCAAGTGACTTCTCGTCTGGTCACGATCAGTACCGTTGTTCTCCAACAATCACCTGCACTCTTACTCAGTGTCTTCACACTGTAGACTCAAGACTCATCTATCCCGAAGGAAGCAATCCGTGCACTAATCTCACCGGATTATCTACCGTTCTCGTGATGATCCATCGATCGGGAGCAATTTAGAAATTAACCATCAATGACATATATCTTGAATTTTTAACTCTTGAGAATGTGTCATCATCTGTTAATCTCTTGGACGATTTGTGGATACTAAAACATTAACATAAATGGAAAAGCAACTCATTATTATTAATTTAATAAGTCAAAATTACAAACTATGCCCTTAGAGTGTTTACAAGTGTCAGCCAACTTGGCTTTTAGGGCATTTATCGAACAATTGATGGTAAATTCTTTGCACATAGGGGTGGCAACTTGTTGGGATTTGGATCAGATCTCATTGCCAAATACAATGTACATGTTTTACACTCATATCCAGACCTACTTAACAACTCTATATCTATACCCAGTAGTGGATCAAGAAATAATTTGGGAATGGTTCAAGTATTAGGTAGAAATCAGGTTTTCCATGTTTGTTGAGCTATTTTTATGATAATTTTTAAACTATTTTCAAGTTATTAAGTGCATTCAAAACGTTATCTCCTAAGACGTAAGCATCTTTAACGACATCTATCACCATACTCTTATGAAGGGATCCGGTACTGTATGGTTGGGTGATGAATGGCGCATTATGTATGCTCAGTTTCACCAAACACTAGTTACTGCTGGCTTATGGGACTTACATGCTAGAAGGCTCTTCAAATACATCGATCTTGTTTAAATTAGCCAAATCATTATGCCAACTGGATGGTTGGCTGATGAACTTAATCTTTTGGTGGAACCAAACCAAACACATTGAGGCAAAAGTATGAGCAAATAATGATGCCCACACTTCTGGTGGAATTGTCTTTGTTTGTCATCTTAAACTGCTGGAAACCTATATTTTTTTGGCTTTCTTTTTTCATGTTGTTTTTGGGATCACCTGAAAAAGGGTATATGTTGGTATGGAGTATATAATTGGGGAGGCAGTTCATAATTTGTCAGAGATTGACAATTTATGGGCTCATAAACATGTTTCGAGATGTAAATCTTGTGTTAGCAGGCTGCAGAAGGTGTACCTTACAGCTAGACTCCCTCATATCTACTTTACTATTATAGAATTTGCCTGTGTCATGAGTTTACCTAGTGATGTGCTCAATGAATTTGGAAAACTAATCATGTGTTGTCACTGAATACTTACTGCAATTTTTTAAATATTCATTTTAATTTGAGGCTGTTGCTGTGAAGTCTAGATATGTATACATTCTTAGTAATATTTCATGCTTAAATAATCTATAGACCAAGTCCAGCAATTTCAAATGGTAGTCTGCCCTACTGTTTGTTTTCCTCGCCGATGTCTTCCTTGTCTGGGAGTCCAGTCTGTGACCAAATAAATTTTCATATAACATTCTTGCTTGCTTAATTTATTCAATGTGTTATTTTACCTGGCTGTCAAATTGCTTGCCCTTTTATATTGAACTAATATTTGAACATACAGTCACCACCTAAGTTTTGTTAACAAACCATTTTTATCTGCATTAGAGCATCATTGATGGCCCTTATTTCAACTTTAAGCTACATGGAGCGTGAAATCCTTTTTTGTTTTACATTTCTCTTTTCTGAGTATAGCTTCATATCTAACCGCCTGTTTCTCCAGTTCTTCATAGAACTTCATTATAAATTTAACTTGTCCTTGTCCTTGTCAGCAGTTATGTGGTTCACTTTAACAACCTGACTGAGCACACCAAGTTTCTTCATGGTAGGCTTTCGAATGCCAATTATTTGTTGCCTTGATCAAAAGATGCTGCTAACTGGATCCTTAACATGCAATCCTCATCCTTTCTATTTATATGTGAAGGCTTGTTCTTCTCTTTCCCGAGTTTTTAGAAAATAGAAGCAACCATCCTTTACAAGATTAGTTATTTTCGTGTTGAGTCATGGTGCTTTCGGTGTCTTGATAAAAGCATTATATTTTTAATCTTGCCTTGCCTGCATCCTTCAGGATTAATGTCAGGAAAATTTTTAAAGAGAGTATTTTCCACTTCAAAGAACCAGTCAATCCAGTTGGTATCCATTTCCCCTTTTTTCCATCTTCAAATCCTTTTTGTAACCACCTGTACATGGTAGGAATTCTGGCCATCAGGTAACATTTATGAATGGATGGTAATAATTAATATGATGGATTACTATCACCTCTAATATTTGTTCTCTGTGGAATTAATGGTCTGGTCAATATGTTTACGACATATGAATTGGTTTTGAATTTGTGCTTAATATATTTGTTCCATATTCAGATACCACAAAAGAACAGCATTGTAGGCTGCTGTCCCTAAAATAGTTATAATCATCTTTTCATAATTTAGAAATAAATGCATAATCTGGCCCTTGATTACAAAAATGGAAATGGCAAACTATATTGCATCTAGCTTCATATGAATATACATGCATACATATGTACATACACTCACACTGTATCCCTCAGTTATGCTTAATGACATTATTGTAGTCCTTCCATACAGACACACACTCTGTATCCCTCAGTTATGCTTAATGACATTGTTGGAGTCCTTCCATCACTAAATTGTGATAACTATTTTGTCTTTCGGGAATTAATGCATTCTCTAGCCTCGAGAAAATAGAAACTACAAATCGATGCAACCATACCCTATTTTTTTGAAAAAAAAAAAAACTATCATTCTGAATTTTGCATCAGTGTTTGTGTTACTTGTATAAGTCACCCTTGAGCTTGTTTTGCAGGCTGTTGTTTTCACTGATATTAGTTTGGCAAAAGCAATCGAGTTTGATGATTACTGTCACAGTCAGCAGCCTCCAATTGCTTTCATTAAAACTGAAGTCCGAGGCCTTTTTGGGAGTGTATTTTGTGATTTTGGCCCAGAGTTCACGGTGGTTGATGTTGATGGTGAGGAACCACATACAGGTATTATTGCATCCATCAGCAATGACAATCCTGCACTTGTCTCCTGTGTTGATGATGAGCGGCTAGAGTTCCAGGATGGGGATCTTGTTGTCTTTTCTGAGGTCCAGGGAATGACAGAGCTAAATGATGGAACGCCTAGAAAAGTTAAGAATGCAAGGCCATTTTCATTTGCTCTTGAAGAAGACACAACCCGGTTTGGTGCATATACCAAGGGTGGTATAGTTACACAGGTAAAGCAACCTAAGGTCCTCCAATTCAAATCTTTAAAAGACGCCCTCAGGGATCCAGGGGATTTCCTTCTCAGTGACTTCTCCAAATTTGACCATCCACCTTTATTACACTTGGCTTTTCAAGCTTTGGATAAGTTTAGGCATGATTTGGGGCGTTTTCCTGTTGCTGGATCTGAGGATGATGTTCAGAAGCTAATCGCTTTGGCTGTCAGTATTAATGAAAGCTTGGGTGATGGTAAGCTGGAACAGATTGATGAGAAGCTTCTGCACTATTTCGCACATGGTTCCAGTGCCATTTTGAATCCTATGGCTGCAATTTTTGGTGGTATTGTTGGACAAGAAGTTGTGAAAGCCTGCTCTGGGAAATTCCATCCTCTTTTCCAGGTGAAATTCCAGGCTTCCTATATACATTTGTTGTGAAAATTCAGTTACGTGTTATGCAACTCCTAATGATTTTTTAAATTCTAACATATATGCTATGCAAATCTTGGCAGTTCTTTTACTTTGATTCAGTCGAATCCCTCCCTACGGAACCTCTGGAGCTCGGTGACTTGAAGCCAGCGAACTGCCGCTATGATGCTCAGATCTCTGTGTTTGGATCAAAACTTCAAAAGAAACTGGAAGATGCCAAAGTATTCATTGTAGGTTCTGGTGCTCTAGGATGTGAATTCCTGAAGAACCTAGCATTAATGGGAGTTTGTTGCAGCCAGGAAGGGAAGCTAACCATAACAGATGATGATGTTATCGAAAAGAGTAATCTCAGCCGTCAATTTCTTTTCCGTGATTGGAATATTGGGCAGGCAAAGTCTACTGTAGCTGCTTCAGCTGCCATGGCAATCAACCCAGCTCTCCATGTTGAGGCTCTTCAAAACAGAGCAAGCCCAGAAACAGAAAACGTGTTTGATGATGCATTTTGGGAGAACTTAGATGCTGTTATTAATGCATTGGACAATGTGACTGCGAGAATGTACATTGATGCTAGGTGCTTATATTTTCAAAAGCCGCTTCTGGAATCTGGAACTCTAGGTGCCAAGTGTAATACACAGATGGTCATTCCTCACTTGACTGAGAATTATGGGGCCTCCAGAGATCCACCTGAGAAACAGGCTCCTATGTGCACGGTTCACTCTTTTCCTCATAACATTGATCACTGCCTGACATGGGCTCGATCTGAGTTTGAGGGTTTGCTTGAGAAAACACCCAATGAAGTAAATACTTTCCTATCCAACCCCAGTGCATATGCTTCTGCAATGAAAACTGCAGGTGATGCTCAGGCTAGAGATCTTCTTGAACGTGTACTTGAATGCCTTGACAAGGACAGATGTGAGACATTCCAAGATTGTGTCAGATGGGCGCGACTAAGGTGAGGCTCTTATTCTAATGGAACATCATATTTTACAAAACATACGATAAATTCCATTAGACACATTCATTTCCATCTGTATATGAAAAAAATGCGGTCAAACCTAGGATAATGTTTTCTTGACAACCTACTAGTCTTAATGAAAATTTCTTTCTTAATGGCTTGATAAAGTGCATACAGATTTAAACAGCTGGTTTGTTTTATTTGATTCTTTTTTCATCCTTTTGAATTGGCACTTTTGTTTTCCATTTTAAGCTAATTCCACTTTTTTTCATATTCAAGGCTTTGCATTTTTTTGTTTCTTTTATGTACTCTAGATTCTTTTTTATTTAATTCTCAGGTTTGAGGATTACTTCTCCAATCGGGTGAAGCAGTTAACATTTACTTTCCCTGAGGACTCGGTCACGAGCACAGGTGCACCATTCTGGTCTGCTCCTAAACGTTTTCCACGACCTTTGCAGTTCTCATCTAGTGACACCAGCCACCTCCACTTCATCATGTCTGGTGCCATATTAAGAGCAGAGACGTTTGGAATTCCCATACCTGATTGGGCCAAGATGCCAAAGAAGTCGGCTGTTGCTGTTGATATGGTTGTAGTCCCTGATTTTCGGCCCAAGGAGGGAGTTAACATTGTAACAGATGAGAAGGCCACTAGCCTGTCTAGTGCCTCCATTGATGATGCTGCTGTCATCAATGATCTCATTGCAAAGCTGGAAGAGTGTGCCAAGAAGCTGACCCCTGGATTTCGGATGAACCCAATTCAGTTTGAGAAGGTTGCTTTCTATCACAAAGTTGCATGTCATTTTTTCTCTCGAAGCATGTCTTTATATTTTTGCTTGTGCAGTCAAAACTTGTAGAACTTCTTGTAACAATGTTGGCACAGATAGTTTTATCTCCCAATCTCTGGTTACTGTGCTTTGAGTCTCAGCTTTAATTTTTTCTCATTTTAATTAACAGTTTAGCTTTTCTAAATTGTTTAGTCTTTATTTTCATGATTAATGGTTTTTTTGATATTTTCATATCTTTTAAATTATAAACAAGTTCATGCTACTTCATGCTGTCAAATTTTTGGCCACAAGGTTCAGTTTCTCTATTGCTTGCAATTTCTCCTTGTTTTCAGAGTGCGAAAAATGGTTCTGATTTTAATCAATTGACTTGTAACTTGCTCATGAGGGACTACTGAGTTTCTTTGGTGGTTTAGTTTCATTTTAGAACCTGCATCTCTATATGTTCTTTCAGTTACAATACTTGTCCCAAGTATTCATGAATTTTTAGTATTTCTTGTATGGATTCTTATTTGTATTGCGGGAATAATTTAGCTTCTAAAAACTGATACATCATTCTTTTGTTTCACTTGGAATGAGATTTTCTTATTTACTGAACTTTACAGGATGATGATACAAACTACCATATGGACTTCATAGCCGGTCTCGCTAACATGCGTGCACGGAACTATAGTATTCCCGAAGTTGATAAGCTGAAGGCCAAGTTCATTGCTGGGAGGATTATCCCAGCCATTGCCACTTCCACAGCCATGGCGACTGGTCTTGTCTGCCTCGAGCTTTACAAGGTTCTTGCTGGTGGGCACAAGGTGGAGGACTACCGAAATACCTTTGCTAACCTTGCACTTCCTCTGTTCTCTATGGCCGAGCCGGTCCCACCCAAGACTATTAAACACCAGGACATGAGCTGGACTGTCTGGGATCGCTGGATGATCAAGGGTGATCTTACCCTCAGGGAGCTTCTGCAATGGCTTGAGGACAAGGGCCTAAATGCCTACAGCATCTCGTGTGGTACTTCTTTGCTTTACAATACCATGTTCCCTAGGCACAAGGATCGGATGGACAAGAAGGTAGTTGATGTGGCAAAGGAGGTGGCCAAGGCAGAGGTGCCGCCATACAGGCGCCATCTGGATGTTGTGGTGGCCTGTGAGGATGATGAGGACAATGACATTGATATTCCACTAATTTCCATTTACTTCCGGTAATTCAGTCTATCAAATCAAATGAAACCTGACATGTGAAAAATCCTATTTTCCATGTCTGTTTAGTATATTGTACTTTGAAAAAAATGAATGATTCTCAGTGTCTTTAAGAGTCTTAATCATATTGGAAACAAGGCGGGAGTGCTTGTTAACTCTGATCCCCTTTGCCTGAGTTAATATACTTCAAAGGACCAGAGAGGCATGCTAGATGGAATTGCTTGCCTATTTCACGTTGCTTTGCTGCTAGCCATCCGTTGATTTGGCTCAACGTTGCGGGTATCATGTAGGCTGGTTCAATGAATACGTGCGGTCGTGTTCAAATGATTTGTGTGCATGCTTGCAAAATTAATCCTCATGATGGTGAGACCATTTCATTTATAGTGGCTTGAGGTTAGTCTCTTCAAGGCTTGTGTTCTTCCTGAATTTGTACTTGTACCATTTAAATATCGTGCAGCGTGTAGGCATAATATTTATGGGAAGGGATGTAAAATGCTCCTTCAGAAAAAGTGGGAGGATGTGAAATGTCAGATGATACGTTTTTATGTTATTTCTTGTCATCTCTTGCGACTAATTAAACAAACCCAGGACACCTGAAAGGCTGGTTGAGGTTGGGATTTTGGCTAAATTTGATACAGCTACAGTGGATGAATGTCTTCAAGATCTACAGATAAGTTGGTATATTAAAGAATTTTATGCGGTAATGCATTTAAGGTGATGGATCGTAAATTGATGCTGTGGTGATCTGTTGGTTTTACAGGTACTTATAGTGTGGAACCTTGAACCTGTAGCTATTTGTTGGGATGTATCGATCGAGGGTATGTCGGTCGGGCAGATTTTTTCTGCCCTTCCGACCGACTGCACCAGGGGGTTTGGTGTCCGACTCCCGCGACATGCCCGACTGACCGTAGGAGGGGTCCGAAGCTCTACCCGACGTCCCTCAACTGGCAACCGACCCAAGGTCGGTCGACTCCAGGCGCCGTACAATCGTCAGAGACTATCAGTCCTGACAACGGCATGCGGCACTACCGTCTAGCGGCATTATCCCATCTATGGCATTGTCAATCCTAGTGATTTGACGGTCCCACGGCGATTTGACACTTTTACGGCGACTCTGACAGTCTACAGTGAATTGACAATTCTTCAATTGTCCGCGCCATTAATGACGGCGCCATACCATGCTCCACTATATATATCGGGGAAGGCAACAGTGCAGGGGAGGATTCCGAAAACTCTCAGGCTTGCTCCTTCTCTTTTTCTTTCTCGATTGAGCTCTCTGCCTTCATTTCACTGTTGCCTAGTCTCCTCTCTGACTTGACCGTCGGAGGGTCCCCACCGGAGCCGCCTCCGGTCAGTGTGGACTTTCTTTTGCAAGCGCTCGTTCCCGGCGACCAGGCGACGAGGAGATTGGCTGCAACAGATTGGCGCACCAGGAAGGGGCGACACTATCCCCATGAAATTCGAGATGACAAAGACGAGAGCTCAGCGATCGAGGGTCATCGGGTCGGCGAGGCACTCTTCCCGCCGGGAAGAGGCCTCTCCTCCACCCTTCGCGGTGGAACCCAGCTCTTCGCACTCCGTGGTGATCACGGAGGCGCAGATCGCGGCGATCGTGCGACAGATGATCGTGCTGACGGACGCGGTCAAAAGCCTTCAGCAACAGCCGGTCTAGCTGCCACCATCACCGGTCGGGCAACCGACGGCACGTCCGATGCCCTCCAGGAGCAGCCGCCGACTCTCGCGTCGATCTCCGTCGCCTCCGCAGGAGCACCTGCCACAGCGCTCCCACGGAGAGGAGGAGGGGCGGCCGCGGCGCGACACCCATCGGCCCCGACGGCATTCTCCCTCCCAGCTGGAACGAGCGAGGAAGGAGAAGCGACCGCGAACGCCGTCCGCCTCTCTCTCGGACTCTTCTGGAGACTCTACTCCTGGGGTCTCCCAGCACCGACGGATTGACGACTACGAACGCAGGTTCGACGAGATCGACCGTCGGCTTGCCCAGTTGCAGGTGGACGGACAGAAGTCCTCGAACGACGTTGACTTCCAGACCGTCCAACCTCTCTCCCGACTTGTTCTTGATGAACCGATCCCCAATCGGTTCAAGATGCCGCACGTAGAGCCTTACGACGGCTCCACCGACCCCATCGACCACTTGGAGAGCTACAAAGCTCTCATGACGATTCAAGGGGCAACCGACGCTCTCCTTTGTATCGGCTTCCCCGCCACGCTACGCAAAGCTGTCAGGGCCTGGTATTCCGATCTTCGATCGGAAAGTATCCACTCCTTCGGACAGCTCGAGCACTCCTTCGCGGTCCACTTCAGCACCAGTCGAAGGCCACCCCGAACATCGGACAGCCTTTTCTCTCTTAAACAAGGGGAAAATGAGACGCTCCGACACTTCGTGGTGCGATTCAACGCGGCCACGCTCGAGGTTCGGGATCTCAATGAGGACATGGCCGTCTTGACCATGAAGCGCGGGCTGAGGGCATCCCGGTTCACCTACTCTCTGGATAAAACCCTCCTCCGAACGTACGCTGAGTTGCTGGAGCGAGCGTACAAGTACATGCGTGCGGACGAGAGAGCTTCCGACCGACGTCTGGCTGAGCCCAAGGACCCGAAGGAGAAGCGGAGGAAGGGTCGGGACCCTGCTGTGCCTAGCAGGCCCCCGACCGACGGTCGGGTATCACCCCCACGACGGGACCAGAGGTCGCCCTGACGTCGGAGCCTGAGGCCGACACGCCCCAGGTACGATTCCTACACTCCCCTCTCTGCTCTCCATGCGCAGATTTTGATGGAGATCGAAGGGGTAGAGTACCTGCGACGGCCTCCGCCTTTGAAGGCAAAGGGCCTCGATCGATGGAAATACTGTCGATTCCACCGGGGCCACGGCCACAATATCGAGCAATGCATCCAGCTTAAGGATGAGATCGAAGCCCTCATCTGTCGGAGATATCTCGGTAAATTTCGGAGGAACCCGCCAACCCAACCCATTGCCGACCGACGACCCTAGCCGACCGGAGAAGCGACTGATAATCGACCTACGGTCGGGGTCATCAACATGATTTCCAAACGGCTGGGCCCGGGGACGTCCGCTAGAGGGGAGCCGGCGAAGAAGCTATGCCTGGACGATGTGATTACCTTTACAGAGAAAGATGTTCGGGGCATCCAAATCCCCCATAATGATGCTGTTGTTGTCTCGGCAACAATAGCCAATTATGATGTAAAGAGAATTTTTGTAGATAATGAAAGTTCAACGAACGTTCTGTTTTACTCGACCTTCTCACGGATGCGACTATCGGCCGACCGACTCAAGAGAGTCTCTACGCCCCTAATAGGTTTCGCTGGAGACGCTGTCACAGTGGAAGGAGAGGTCACCCTGCCCGTGACGGTTGGAGCCGAACCACGGCAAAGCACGGTCCTCCTGACTTTCGCAGTCATCCAGCTGCCCTCGGCCTACAACGCCATACTCAGAAGACCCAGACTGAACGCCCTCAAGGCGATAGTTTCGACGTATCATCTCCTGGTTCGGTTTCTGACCAAAAACGGCGTCGGAGAGATGCGTGGAGATCAACACCTCGCCCGTCGATGCTTTCAGATCTTCGCTCAAAGCGACGAATCGAAAGGTCCCCTGACGGCCGATAAGCTGGACCAACAGGAGGAAGAAAAGCGGGGCGAGCCGGCCGAACAGCTCGTTCCCATCGCGATAGCAGGGAACCCCGACCAAAAGGTGTGGGTCGGGTCTCAATTACCCGACTCCAAGCGGCGACATTTGGCAGAGCTACTGAAGGCAAATACCGACGTATTCGCTTGGTTGGCGGTGGATATGCCGGGAATTCCCCCAGAGACGATGACCCATCGACTCAACATCGACCCATCAGTGAGGCCGGTAAGGCAGAAGAAAAGATCTTTCGCTCCAGAAAGACAGAAGGCCATCGACGAGGAGGTGGGTAAGCTACTCGAGGCAGGCTTCATCAGGGAGACCACTTATCCCGATTGGCTCGCCAACATTGTAATGATGAAAAAAGCCAACGGAAAGTGGAGGATCTGCATCGACTACACCGACTTGAATCGAGCCTGTCTAAAGGACAGCTTTCCACTTTCGAAGATCGATCAGCTGGTGCATGCGACGTCCGGCTACCGACTGCTCAGCTTCATGGACGCCTTCACAGGGTACAATCAGATCCAGATGGCGCCCGAAGATGAGGAACACATCACCTTCGTAACCACCAAGGGCCTCTACTGCTACAGAGTAATGCCGTTCGGACTGAAGAACGCTGGCGCCACCTACCAACGACTGATCAACAAGATCTTTAAAGATCAGATCGGGCGCAATATGGAAGTGTACGTCGATGACATGCTGGTAAAGAGTGTGCAAATTTCGGATCATGTCCGAGATCTCGAAGAAACCTTCCGCACTCTACGACGACATCGGATGAAGCTGAACCCGACCAAGTGTGTCTTTGAAGTGACCTCGGGGAAGTTCCTAAGATTCCTCGTCTCACAACGGGGAATCGAGACTAACCCCGAGAAGATCAGGGCCATCGTCGATATGCGACACTCGGACACCAAGAAGGAGGTGCAGCTACTCAACGGAAGGATCATCACGCTCAGCCGATTCATTTCTCAATCGGCTGAGAGATGCCTCCCGTTCTTCAAAACCTTGCGACAAGCCAAGCAGTTCTCTTGGCCGGACGAGTGCCGGCAAGCCTTCGAGGAACTGAAGAGGTACCTGGCCTCTCCGCCACTCCTCGTGAGACTGGAGGTCGGGGAGGTCCTGTACCTTTATCTGGCTACGTCTCCGGAGGCGGTTAGTTCGGTGCTCGTCCGAGAGAATGAGAACCGGGTTCACCAACCAATACATTATGTCAGCAAGGTGCTCCACGAAGCTGAGACTCGGTACTCGAAAGCAGAGAAAATGATTTTCGCTCTAGTCATTTCGGCACAGCGACTCCGTCCGTACTTCCAGGCACACGCCATCGTGATCCTCACCGACCAGCCCCTGAGAACCATCTTGCACCGCCCTGACACATCAGGACGGCTGGCGAAATGGGCTGTGAGACTGAGCGAATTCGACATCCAATACCGGCCATGACCTGCCCTCAAAGCTCAGGTTCTGGCCGACTTCATCGCCGAATGCCCGACGACCGACCTACCGTCGGGGGAGGGAAGCCCCGCGGAGGTCGGGACCTCCGACTGTGACCCCGATTCGGCCTGGGTGTTGCACATCGACGGAGCTTCCAATGCTCAAGGGAGCGGGGCCGATTTTCTACTCACCAACTCGGAGGGGGTGGTTACTGAGCACGCCCTCCGATTCGACTTCAAGACCTCCAATAATCAGGCCGAGTATGAGGCGCTCGTCGCAGGTTTGAAATTAGCATTGGAGCTCGGGGTTGACCGACTCAAAGTCTTCTCCGACTCTCAACTGATCGTTGGGCAGATCAAAGGCGAGTTCGAAGCACGAGATCCGACCCTGGTCAAATACCATCGAAAAGTGAAAGATCTCATGGCGCCCTTCGAGTACTTCGAGATCTCCCACATCCTCAGGGCGAAAAATGCTCGAGCTGACGCGCTCTCCAAGCTCGCGACATCTGACTACGACGCCTTGGGCCGGACGTTCGTGGAAAGTCTTGAACGATCGAGTGTCGACCGGGTCGAAGAGGTGCTACAATTGGCGGCGGAGCCGAGCTGGATGGATCCGATCGCTCAGTACCTGACCAACGGATCTACCCCCGAAGACCCTGCGGAAGCCAAGCGACTCTGGTGGACGGCTTCCCAATATGTGATGATCGACGGCCGACTATACAAAAGGTCATTTTCGCTTCCCTTGCTGAAGTGCCTGGGGCCCATCGATGCAGACTATGCCCTCAGGGAAGTACATGAAGGAATCTGCGACGATCACTTGGGGGGCAAGTCCTTAGCTTACAAAGTCCTGCGACAGGGCTACTACTGGCCCACTATGAAGAAGGACGCCGTCGAGATGGTTCGGAGGTGCGAACTGTGTCAAAGGTATGCCAACGTACAACACTGACCCGCCAGCCAGCTTGCTCCGGTTATCGCCTCGTGGCCCTTCGCCCAGTGGAGAATCGACATACTCGGACCTTTTCCCCCGGCATCCGGACAACGAAAATTCATCGTCGTCACGATCGACTACTTCACTAAATGGGTGGAAGCCGAACCTTTAGCGCAAATCACTGAGCGGAAGATGGAAGACTTCGTACAGAAGTCCATCATCTTTCGGTTCGGATTGTCAAACACCATTATTACCGACAATGGGCGGCAGTTCGACAACCAGGACTTCAGAGACTTCTGCGCGAGATTTCAGATCACGCACCGACTAACCTCGATCGGGCATCCATAGTCTAACGACGAGGTCGAGGTGACCAACCGGACCATATTGCATGGGCTCAAAACCCGACTGAATGAAGCCAAGGGCCTCTGGGTCGAAGAGCTGAACTCTGTCCTATGGGCGTACCGGATGACACCCCGTATCTCGACCAGAGAATCACCTTTCAGCTTGGCCTATGGAACGGAAGCCATGATCCCGCTGGAGATCGGATTGCCATCAACTAGGGTCGAGCAATATCGTGAGCCGGATAACTCCGAGTGTCGGAGGGCCAACTTGGACCTCTTACCCGAGCTCCGACGCGAGGAACAACTTCGTATGGCCTCTTACCGACAAAAGGTGGCCCGATATTACAATGCCCGGGTAAAGCCAAAGCTCTTTCGACCTGGAGACCTGGTCTTGAGAAAGGCGGAGGTCTCAAAACCCTTGGATCAGGGAAAATTATCCCCGAATTGGGAGGGACCCTACAAGGTAGCCGACGCCTACGGACCGAAAGCTTACCGACTGAAAACCCTGAAAGAAAAACCCATTCCCCGGACCTGAAACACCGACAATCTGAGGTTGTACTATCAGTGAATTCTGTACCTCCCCCATTTGGAATACGAACTCAGTTTAAACTTCGGAGTTTGGGATTTCGACCCTTCGACTGTGGTTCGGCGCTCACCAAGGAATGCAAGCCTCCGACGTCCCAACGCGGACTTAACGTTCTACTGCGGGCCGTCGGACTGACCGCCGACGATGCGTCGAACGTTTAAAGGACCGACGCACTTGCGAAAATGGGTGTTACACTCCTTCTACAACTTTCGGCTAGAACGTTCGGGCAGAACGATCGGCCGACTCGCCGACCCCGCTCCGGTCGGGAAAGGCAAAAGCGCCAACGCAACTAACGCCGCGTTCGCGACTTACCGATCGGGTCGAGGCCGGTCGAAGGGTATTCGGCTTACCACCGTTTATCACACGGTGCTACACAAGTGCCCAACCTAAGTCTGGGTAAGGGGAACTCGACTTGCCATCACTTTCCCGACCAGACATGTCGACCGCGTGCGATGATGTACCAGATGCAGTCCGATCGATCGCATCGGACGACATTAGGGTCATCGTGGTGTGCCCGAAAGTCGGTCGACTTTCTTCCCCACGAATGACCTTCGACTCCGCCGGCATGACCGACTCAGTGCACTCGTGCTTGGAAGTCAGTCGACCCCCGACTCACGCCAGGACGACGTACGTTCGACTCTGGCATTCGGTTTACGGCCTAACGATGGATGTTCGGTCCAGGTCTTGAGACGGGCGATCAGTGGTCGGGGTTCGTCTTGCTTACCTTATACCGAACCACCGACTATCTCGACTAACGACTCGGGATGACATTGGGTGTCCTAATGCGACACGCCAAGGCTGCGGCTCTCCGACCTTAAGACCCCACGATTACAAGTACATCCCAGCATGCCAGAAAAGGAAGTCGAAAAGGGAACTAGAAATTTCTTAAGTTCATTTGATTACAAAATCAAGCCGAAGCCCGGTTACAAGTGCGCGAAGAAAAACAAAAACAATAAAGGAAGATAAGGCCGTGATCATCCTTCAGAGTCAATCTCCTCGACTGATGGAAGCTCGGGGATGACCGGTGTATCCACCATGATCGGCACTGGGTCGACGATCGAGGCAGGATCGTCGGTCGGTGCTGGACCGACGGTCGGCGCTGGATCATTGGTCGGAGCCTGGTCAGGAGTCAGGGCAGTCCCTCCTTCGGCAATCTGTTCTGGGACGACCTCTCCCGCTGCAGCGACGCCCCCCGACGACGGGTCGGCCATCTCTTCCGTGGCTTGGTACTCAGCCCCCGGTGGAATGATGCCGCTGAGGTCTAACTCCGGGTACAGAGCTTGGACTGCATCCCGACCATCCTCGTACCCCACTCGGTACGATGCAAAGCCGGACTCCAGCAGCTCCTCTCGATACTGGTCGAAGCCACGGAAGTCGTCCACTGCCCGACTCACGGACTCCTTCGCCGACCTCGCCTCCGCTTCCACTCGATCAAGAGAGTCCTTCGCCGACTCCGCCTCTGCCTTCGCTATGTCGGCATCGACCTGGGCAATCGATAAGTCCTCCTCAGCCTTGGCGAGATAGGCTGACCCGGAGCTGCTCGCGTTCGGCCTCGAGCTCGACGGCGATGCCGTCCCGTTCGCACCGCAGACGGTGCGCAGTCCGACCCTTGCGCTTGGCTTCCTTTCAGGCCGACTTGAGTTCGGACCCGAGACGAGAGACCTCGTCCACCAACTTCGCCTCCCGATCGGTCGACTGCTTCAGGTGTTCGACCAGCATCGCCCTGTCGGCTTCGACGGCCGTCGCCCTGTCCTTCCAGGCCGCCCGGACGTTTCCGAACCTCCGGTACCCAGCCTCAAGTTCGGACATGGTGTAGATCAGCTGCAGACGTGGGCACTACGTCAGGAAAGCAAAGTAATGAAAACACTAAGAAAGAAGGAGACGAAGTGGAACTTACCCCGACCATGGTCGGGTAGAACGAAGATAGCATCTCGGTCACTTGCCGAGACTTCAGCACCTCCACGTCAGTTGGGAGAAGGATCCCCTGGCACAGTCTCCTGGCCAAGTTGTGGTCGGCCAGCGCCGACGCTCCTTCGGGGATCTGAGCGCCAGGTGGCGCGGTGCGACTCCCCGACCTCGTGTCGTCAGTGGGGTCCATCGGGGCTTTTCCCCGATCGGCTGCCCCAGCCAGTGGATCGGGTAAGGAGGGGATGCTCGAGCTTGATTGAGCACCCCCCATTGCGGCTGCGGGAGCCGACGGATAATGTTCGGGTTCCCGAACGGCGTCCGACGCCACTCCCGTCGACGAAGCCGCCGACGTTCCTTCAGCCGCTTCCTCCGTCGGCCGCTCCTCCGGTTGCACCGTCGGAGCCGAGAGTGCAATCACCGGCTCCGACTGATCGATCGCCGACGCTGCGATGGTCGGCGCCGCCGTGGAGGGTTTCTTCGGCGGTCGTGAAGGTCCGACCCCCGACGCCGGCCTCTTCCTCGCCGTGTATTGTCTGATTTCGGCATCGGTCGGCCTCATCCTCGGCGGTGTCCCTGCGATGCCGACAGAAGGGTCAGTATATGCACGAGAATGAATGACAAGTAAAAGAGACAACCGATGGATCGGGCGATACCTAGATGGGGGACCAGGCTCAGGCCAGCATCATAGAAGGCTTATTCGGTAACAAGCTCCCTCTGCTTCGGGACCGACATATCCTTGAGTCGGTGGAAGTCCTCCCGGTCGTCCGCCTCCACCCGGCTGTTCCCATTCGCCTCGGTTCGAGGCACGCCCTAATGAGAAGAGAAGTTCCAGGGAGAAGAAGAAGAAACAAAGAAAAATTGGTTCTTCCACCCGTGAATGGATGAAGGAAGGCCAGTGATGAAGGAAAGACCCTTCCGGGGGTTGAAGAGCCACCACCTTCGGGCCTTAGGGTGGGGTCGGAGGACAAAAAATGTCCGAAAGAGAGAGATACGAGGGTTGGTCGGCAGAAGCTGACACAACAGGACGAAGCTAATTATTAGCCGAACAGAGTTCGGCGCCAGTTGCGCTGGATAAAGTCCGTAATAATCTAGTAGATTCCGGACGAACTTCGGAATCGAAAGCCGAAGACCAGTCCGGAGGTCCTCGACGTACAGTGCCACCTGGCCCACCGGTGGGTTGTTAACCCGACCACCGGCCCCTGGGGCGGAAAGTTGGAACTGCTCCGGGATATGATACTGATCCCGAAGCTGATCAACATTCGGCCCCAAAAGCGAGGAAACCTCAACTTCCGAAGTCGACCGAGGGTCATCGGTCGGGTTTCCCGATTGAGCCTCCTGAGATGAGGTTCTGGCCATAACACCAGAACTAAGAAGAAGACAAGACCAAAGGAGAAGGAGAAGGAAGAGAAAGGGTTTAAAGGAAAACTAGGGCAAAACAGGAAGGAGCACGAACCCCGAATGGACCCTTGCGAGAGTGGGAGAGGAGGCAGCTGCCGGCGACGACAGAAGGATCGCTTGGGCAGAGTCTCCGCAGTAAAATCGTCAGAAATGGAGCTTCGAGCACCCGCGGCCCCATTTATATAGGGCTGTTCGACAGTCGAGATGACGCCGCACCGACCAAGACTGCTCAGATGAGCGACACATGGCGGCATCCAGGCCCCCTTTCGATCCGGCGGTTCGGCGCACCCATCTCGGAAGGGCCACGTCGCCTTCATTAAATGCGAAGGACGCCGGCCCAACAACCCCTGACACGTGGCGGAAGGGCCGCGATTCGGAATTAAATTACCCGCGGCGATTCGCGTCCCTGATGGGACGCCTGACAGTGCCCCGCGCTCCCAGAACCGACGTCAGGTGGCGGTTTGCGTTCCCCAAAAGGCGCCGGACAACCGATGGCCTGACACCGAATTGTCTGACACCCGATCGCCTGACACCGGATTGTTTGACGTCCCATCATCGGACAACGGGACACCTGACGTCAACCTGCCCGGACCATCTGTTGGTGAGGTCGGCAAACTCGGTCCGGGACCCAGCGAGGAGTCCACTCCTTTCGCCCAACGTCCTACCCGCGTGGAGACGCGGGCCAATGCGACATCAGGCTCAGGAGTGGGGGGGGCAACTGTTGGAATGTACCGACCGACCGACCGAGGGTATGTCGGTCGGGCAGACCCTTTCTGCCCTCCCGACCGACTGCACCAGGGGGTCCGGTGCCCGACTCCCGCGACATGCCCGACTGACCGTAGGAGGGGTCCGAAGCTCTACCCGACGCCCCTCAGCTGGCCACCGACCTAAGGTCGGTCGACTCCTCCAGGCGCCGTACCACCGTCAGAGACTGTCAGTCCTGACAACGGCATGCGGCACTACCGCCTAGCGGCATTATCCCGCCTATGGCATTGTCAACCCTAGTGATTTGACAGCCCCACGGCGATTTGACATCTTTACGGTGACTCTGACAGTCTACAGTGAATTGACAATTCTTCAATTGTCCGCGCCATTAATGATGGCGTCATACCATGCTCCACTATATATATCGGGGAAGGCAACAGTGCAGGGGAGGATTCCAAAAACTCTCAGGCTTGCTCCTTCTCTTTTTCTCTCTTTCTCGATTGAGCTCCCTGCCTTCATTTCACTGTTGCCTAGTCTCCTCTCTGACTTGACTGTCGGAGGGTCCCCGCCGGAGCCGCCTCCGATCAGTGTGGACTTTCTTTTGCAAGCGTTCGTTCCCGGCGATCAGGCGATGAGGAGATTGGCCGCAACACTATTTATAAATCATGACCATGATGCAATAAGGTGAGTCCATGTTTGAGCACACTGCGATTGGTTGTATAAATCACGATGTTTCAGCACTGCAAATTAACCTGGGAGTAAAGATTCTTTCACGTTATTTCTTTTACAGGTACCCAAGAGCGTTCAGTAATTTGCGGCTTTTAAAATTGCTTACTCTGGTATAAACTTATTAATGGTGTCTTTTTTGAGTAATATGACACCGTTAAGGTTTGAGTTTGGATCTCTTCTGAGAGCAAGTCTATGGAAGCGAGATGACAAATATGATTTCTGAGCTTCCATAGAAATTGGCAATTTCTTGTTTCATTTTCAAAAAGTGTGCTTGTAGTTGGCAATCATTAGAGGTGAAGATAACGTTCTTCACCGTGATGCTACCATCTTCGACATATAATATTCTAAACAATTTGATGGATGGTTGTGGATCATCACATGATGAATATTATTTTCCTCTTTTCTGCTCTATGAAATCCAATACTATCATACTAAAACTCAACAAAAAATAAAATGCCTTTAGAATTCTATCACAAGTAACAAGATAATTTCTCTTTCAAGGTACAGTAATCTATACAAAACACCTTTACCGAAATGAGTCATGATTGGCAACTAAATTTCCATTAATCGAAAGCTACATTGTCTCATATTCTTCTTCGTGTGCGTCATACGTCTCAAACAGGACGCGCTGCACGAAAGAACATCCCTTGGAGTGTGATTGTTTATGAGGAAAGGCCCTAGCGCCACAAAATAAATGGGCGTCATTTGTGTATTGAACAGGGTGAACGCCCGAGCAGCGAAAGTTTAGCTTGAGCTGATCCCAGGAATCAGGACCATGGACTAGGCCTGGGCTTAGGAAGCCAAAGGCCGAAACTTGTTCCGGACCAAACACCAGACCGGATAACGATTTAACAAACCTCTTCCTGAAAGTCCCAGCGAACAAAAAACCGTTACGTCTCCCTCCCTCTCCCTCTCCCCCTACCCCCGCTTCCTCCGAATCCGAGAGGGAGGGAGCCCCGCGCGAAGAACACGCTCTCACACCGCTTCCAGATCGATATTTCAATTCCCTTCTCTTCCTTTCCGACGAACGAAATCGAAGAATAGAACTCGAAAAGAAAAAGATCAAGAATTCGAAGAGAGAATGGGGGACTTCAATCTGATGCTGGCGGTGGTGGCGTTGGTGGTGCCGGTGCTGGTCATTCTGGTGAGCGTCTACCTGCTGGTGAACTACCAGCACCCGGACGACGCCAACCAGGCCTACCTCCCCAAGGCGGTCGTCGTACTCGGCCTCTCCATCGCCGCCCTCTCCATCCTCATGCTCCCCGCCGACGTCGCTAACCGCCAGGCCTGCATCCACGCCGTCTACAGCGGCGCCTGCGACCTCACCCTCCCCATGAAGCCCCTCTGGCTCTTCATCTACGTCGCCGACGCCCTCCTCGTCTTCTTTGTCATCCCCTTCGCCATGTTCTACTACGAAGGCGACCTCGACAAGTCATTCCCTTTCTTTCTTTCTTTTTCTCTCCTTGTTTCCCATTTGCTCCTTTTCTTCATTTCTTCTAATATTTTAGTTTTCCCCTTATATTCTGTGAATTATACAATGGCTGTTGCAGGACCGTTGGAGAGAGGATGAAGAGCGCGCTTAAATGGGTCTTATGTTCATTCCTCGTCTGCGGGCTCGTTCTCCTCATTTGTTATGGTATGTTCTTCTTCTTTTGGATTCGAGCGAACAGTGATATCTAGACTTTCTTCATTTTAATAAGTGGTGAAAACTCGTAGAGGAAGCAAAGATTGTAAGTATCACGTCCCAAATCCGGAATATAATATGGTCATACTATCAAAAAAGATAGGGCTCACGATAACATGAAGTCAATCCATCAGAATCATCTAAAATCCATCAAATAAAAGATTCAATTTCATTATTCATCAAATGATTAAATCAATATTGATTCAGAGTATCTAAATCTAAAATCAAATACAAATTCATATCTCAAAATTCATAATTATTTACTATAAGTTCGTAATCATCATATATCTAAACTTCATTTATAAAATTTTCAAGCTTGCATCGCAGATCTCCAAATCTGAATTCCCTTTTGTCGGTCCTAACTTTATTCCTCTATACAAATAAAAAGAATATGAGCTACACTAGTTCAGTAAGTGCAATATTTAAAAAATAACAGATAATACAAAATAAAGTATTTCATAGAGCATATAATAAAATAAGTGATAAACCAATCATGCATGCATAAATCATGAACATTTCATAAACATGTTTTGAAAATCATTCTTGTCATGTGTCCATGTCATGTTTTCAAATTTTGCTCACAGATATTCATACTATGGTCACTTTATACCCGTGACAGGATTAGTATTTTTAATCGATAAGTTCATATTTCGTATGCCAACTTTATACCCGCTGGCAGGGCATGTGTTCTTATGGATGCTAACTTCGGATGTCGACCTTCTCGAAGTAATTTGTTCATAGCTATCTGAGAGCTTTTGAAATCATTATATCTTTTTCTTAAAACATACATATACATAGGTGGCAAAATCATAAAATTCATACTTCATAATCATGCTATTTTCATAAGACATATTCATGAAATCAATACTCATAATAAACCATGCTTTTTCATATCACATATGCTGATCCTTATTTTATGAAAAATATGATTTCATCAATAAAAGATCATATGTATGAAAATAATGGAGATTTAAAAATAAATAAGGAGTGTAAGATCCACTTACTTTGATCGTCCTTGATCTTTAGTCTTCCTTAAATATATTAGATAATCTTATTTAAAATATTAAATCATGATCAATTTTCATTCTATATATTCAACAAAATTAAATAATAATAAAAGTAGTTGACTGAATGATCAGTTTGATAAACCCTCCAGGCACTAAATCGATTTGGGGTCATAGGTTTCTAGAAAGGGAAAAGATGGCCTGATATAGGATCCATAGGTCTTTTAGAGAGAGAAAGGAGGAGAGAAAAAATTTTTGAGAGAGAAAGTAGAGAGCAAAAGTTCAATTTTAGAGAGAGAAAGTAATGGTTTAGATTGAAGAGAGAGAGAGAAGAGAGAGAGTCTCTCTTTTTTTTTTCTTTTTTTTTCTTTTTCTTTTCTTTTTCTTCCTTCTTCTTCCTATGGTCTTCTTTGGCAAAACAGGGGACCGAACGGTCCCCTCTTTTGATCGGCCGTCCAGGACCGCAGCCAGCATGGTGGTGGCCAACGGCAGGAGATGTCGACGGAGCGGCCTAGAGGAACCCAAAGCCGGCGGTCGGCGGTGACCACCGGTGCCGAAAAATCAAGAAAAAAGGGATGGAACAGGGGCTGTCTTTCTAAACAAAATCCGGCGATTCCGGTCGTCAGTGACCGTGCACATCGATAAGGGAAGGAAGGGAGAGAAGAGAGGAAGAGAGATTGCGGCTTACCTCGAACTCCGATGACCTCTCCAATGAGGAATTACGGCGAGCATGGTGATGGCTTCCGCGAGCGATTTCCAGCGATCCTTACTGTTTCGCTTCGAGACTTCTCGGTGGAAGGAAGGGGGAAGGATCTCCCTCTTAAATAGAGTCGGAGGGGAGGAGTTTGACTCCTCCTCAGCAGCGTTTCCGACTTCGATTAGGAGCCGGTCAGGAGGAAGAAGGAGACTCCCTGCGGGAGTCTTCTTCAAATTTTTTTTTCGTTAGGCTTTTGAGATTTTGGGCCTGGTCTAAGGTCTAAATGGGTCGGGTATTAAATTCTTCCCCCTTCAAATAATTTCATCCTCAAAATTAAGTTATGTTGTTTGAAATATCTAGGGTTCTTCCTAGTATTATCTACAATAAAATAACCTACTGGCAAAAATTATCGGACTATGATCAGATTAGATTAAGATCTATAGTATCCTTTCATTATCAATAAAATCCTTCCTTATTTACAACTAATATATTCTATAATATCTTTTGATTTAAATGATTAATATTTCTAATCAATTCAAACCACTACGCTTTTACTGTGCACTTTGATCTCAACTTACCAAATTATCTAAGTCTATCAAAAATAAAAATATCTTTGTATGTTAAATCAATCAAAGATAGATCCAACTTTCACATTTCATATAAAATTTAGTACAAAATTTTAAGTTTCCTTGTCATTACTATCTCTTAGGCATAGCACATCAAAATTAAATTTTCATCCACTTTCTATGTTTGAACTTATTACACAAGCTTCACCACTCTTCAAGAATCCAATATGTTTAGAATTAATTTGAGTTAACTTTCGATTTACCTTACAATCATTTAGACAATTTCCAAACCAACTTTTCTTTGTAAAAAAATTAACATCAAAATCAGCAAAGTTATCATGTTGTTTATCCATATAAGTTTAGCATTCCAATGTCATCGAATATACCCAACATAATATATGAATACTTTCCACTTCATTCCAGGGTCAACACTTCTCGTACTCAGATCAATCCTGCTAATTGGAATCCAAAATATAACTCGTCAATTCTATTATAGACATCATATGCCACTTATGCATAAATTTCATCATAATACCTATTGATTCGAAATCAAATTATTGAATTCTTTCTTTTATATCTATCATGTTTCTCATGATCTTAGCCTCAAGTTCAAATATCACTAAAGTCACAATCTCGAATAATGATAACCTTAAGCTCAAATACCACTTAAGTCATATTCTCTAGTGATCATAACCTAAATTTTATATCATTCTTCACATCCTTAATGATCATAATCTTAAGCTCTGATATTATCCATCATACTCCAGTCTGTCACATCCTATTGATCATACATAAAGTTTTGTTATCACTTCATAATCTCAGTGATCTTAAACCTAAGTTCTGATATTATTCTATCATATCCTAATTACTTATATCATAATCTCCAATGATTATAACCTAAGCTCTGATACCAATAAATGTCACGCCCCAAATTCGGGATATAACACGGTCATGCTACCGAGAGATAGGGCCCACGATAACATGAAGCCAATCTATCAGAATCATCTAAAATCTATCAAATAAAAGATTCAATTTCATTATTCATCAAATAATTAAACCAATATTAGTTCAGAGCATCTAAATCCAAAATCAAATACAAATCCATATCTCAAAATCCATAATTATTTACTATAAGTTTGTGATCATTATATATCTAAACTTCATCTACAAAATTTTCAAGCTTGCATCGCAGATCTCCAAATTTGAATTCTCTTTTGTCGGTCCTAACCTTATTCTTCTGTACAAATAAAAAGAAAATAAAAAGAATATGAGCTACAGTAGCCCAGTAAGTAGAACCTACACTTCCTTATCGGATCCAGCATAAATTTTTCATGATGATGTAATATTTAAAAAATAACAGATAATACAAAATAAAGTATTTCATAGAGTAATATAATAAAACAAGTGATAAACCAATCATGCATGCATAAATCATGAACATTTCATAAACATATTTTGAAAATCATTCTTGTCACGTGTCCATGTCATATTTTCAAATCTTGCTCACAGATATTCGGGCTATGATCACTTTATACCCATGACAGGACTAGTGTTCTTAATCGACAAGTTCATGTTTCGTATGCCAACTTTATACCCGCTGGCAGGGCCTGTGTTCTTATGAATGCTAGCTCCAGATGTCGACCTTCCCGAAGAGATTCGTTCATAATTATCTGAGAGCTTTTGAAATCATTATATCTTTTTCTTAAAATATACATATACATAGGTGGTAAAATCATAAAATTTATACTTCATAACCATGCTATTTTCATAAGATATATTCATAAAATCAATGCTCATAATAAAACATATTGTTTCATATCACATATGCTGATCCTTATTTTATGAAAAATATGATTTCATCAATAAAAGATCACATGCATGAAAATCATGGAGATTTAAAAATAAATAAGGAGCGTAGATCCACTTATCTTGATCGTCTTTGATCTTTAATCTTTCTTAAATATATTAGATAATCTTATTTAAAATATTAAATCATGATTAATTTTCATTCCATATATTCAATAAAATTAAATAATAATAAAAGTGGTTGACTGAATGACCAGTCTGATAACCCCCCAGGCACTAAATCGATTCGGGGTCATAGGTTCCTAAAAAGAAAAAAAGATGGCCTAATATGGGATCCATAGATCTTCTTAGAGAGAGAAAGGAGGAGAGAGAAAATTTTAGAGAGAGAAAATTCAATTCTTGAGAGAGAAAGCAATGGTTCAGACCGGAGAGAGAGAAGAGAGAAAGTTTCTTTCTTTTTCTTTTTCTTTTTCTTTTCTTTTTCTTCCTTCTTCTCGTGGTCTTCCCTGGCAAAACAGGGGACCGAACGGTCCCCTCCTTTTGACCAGCCATCCAGAGCCGCAGCCAGCACGGTGGTGGCCGACGGCATAAGGTGTCGATGGAGCGGCCTAAAGGAACCCAAAGCCGGCAGTCGGCGGTGACCATCAGTGCCGGAAAATCAAGAAAAAAGAGATGGAACAAGGCTGTCTTCCTAGGCAAAATCCGGCGACTCCGATCATCGGCGACTGTGCACATCGGTAAGGGAAGGAAGGGAGAGAAGAGAGGAAGAGAGATTGTGGCTTACCTCGAACTCCGATGACCTCTCCGGCGAGGAATTGCGGCGAGCTCGGTGATGGCTTCCACGAGCGATTTCTTCGAGACTTCTCAGTGGGAGGAAGGGAGAAGGGTTCCCCCCTTAAATAGAGTCGGAGGGGAGGAGTTTGACTCCTTCCCGGAAGCGTTTCTGACTCCGATTAGGAGCCGGTCGGGAGGAAGAAGGAGACTCCCTGTGGGAGTCTTCTTCAAAAAAAATTTTTTCGTTGGGCTTCTGAGATTTTGGGCTTAGTCCAAGGCCCAAATGGGCCGGGTATTACAATGAGCACCATTGATGGTGAATTGGATGATTATTGATGCCTTAAAAAGAAACTTCTTGAATTCAAACAAGGGTTGATGATGTGCTATATTTGTTTTTTTTTTTTTTAAATATGCATTTAAATATTATTTTTGCTTTATGATTTGGATATGTCGTATGATTATTATAAGAATTTAGTTGATGGCTCGGGGAATGAGAAATGATACCTTGAAATTGCAATGGCAAGAATTTTACCTTTTTGATTGTGAACTCATAGATGTAGGGGTAAGAATTGGACAAAATCGTGCTGTTAAAGAAGCTGCAGAAGAGAGAACAAGAATTTACAAAACCTCCATTTATGTGTGAAGAAGAGGAAGAAATTTGTCTGTGGAATTGTTTAATGAAACAATTCTTTCTATCATCAAAAAAAATTGTTTGATGAAAGATGGGTAATTGGGGATATGGTTTAAGAGACCACATTATAGAATCAAACAGTACAAGGTTCAGAGACTGTGAATCAAGTTATGGAGCATATCAGTTCCTCATGAATAACATGAATTTTTATATAACACAGATAAAATATACAAAATTGATCTTAAATGCCTCACTGAAGAGCTCAAGCACCCCCTCTAGATATAGTTTTATTAAATCCTGTTTTTATAAAGTAGTCTTCTCGAAGCACCATGTCATATATGTGGAACCTTGACAGTTATTATTTTTTCTTTCTGAATTGCCTCTACATGTAATTTTTTGCCTATCTGACTAACGTTTGTTTGATAAATTCAGGACTACTAGGTAAAGTGGACTTCACGGTTAGGCACCTCTCTTCATCCGTGATTAACTTCCCTAGTACTTGGCCAGAATTCACAAGCACTAAACCTTGTCTTGATCAAACTGCTCATGAGGTTCTATTCTCAGTCATCCTTTGCCATCTGGGTAGTCGAAGCCTTCTATTGTGCAATAGAATTATCTGCTACATTAATATATTTAATTCTTGTTGCTATCAACTAACTTATTGATGAGTTCCTGATTATTACCTTATCTATCTCTGTTTCTTTCCCAGTGTGCTGCATCCACAGCAAATGCTTCCTCAGAAACAACTTGGACAATGCACACTACGTTCCCAATGTATATTGTCGCTCTGGCAACAATTGCTGGATCAGTCCTATTCACAGTATGCTTCCAATTCTATGATTTTTTAGCCTTTATTTTAGGCATTATTTTCTTGTTGACATGATTACTGTTATTCATGCTGAATTTAATCTAGCCCTTCTGATGTGTCATCATCAATTATTTGGAGACTTACAGTTGAAAGCATTGTTTTGGTAAAACCATAGAACAAAATTTGTTATTTATAGATTTCTTCATGTTGATGTGCAAAATTTCTGTATCCTTGATATCTCAAAAGTCGATACTTATAATTGGTGTTAAATGATAGATTTTTGGAGGTGTTGGGATTGCCTGTCTTCCACTGAGTCTCATATTTTCATATATACGACGTCCAAAGGCTGTCATTACCCGCTCACAGTATATAAAGGTGCATTGAATGCCATATAAGCTGTTTAATTTTGAGCTTGCTAATTACCTTTGTTTGTCTTTTAAAAGACTTAAATGATGATAGTAAGTCTAATACACCCATTGACATGCGTAGGAGGCAACCGAATTGGGAAAGAAAGCTAGAGAATTGAAGAAGGCAGCTGATGTCCTTCGTCAGGAAGAGAAAAGTGGTTCAAAGGGGAAAAAATGGCGCAAGAATGTAAAGGCCGTTGAAAAGGTACACCAATATTTAATTAAATGCATGTTTGGTTGCATGAAGATGTAAGCAAGTAGCTTACCATCTTTCATTCTTTTCCGCTGCTTTTCTAATTTTTGAAATTATTTTCAATTATGTGTTATTGAGTCTTAGAGTTTTTTTGTTTTTTTGTTTAAATCTTGTGGAAGTAGGTAGATTCTTCTAATATTTGGTTCAAAAAAAGTAGGTTATGTACTCTTCTCTAGGGGCATTTGTCTTCCATACATGTAATGACCTCGTTAGAGTCATCTTCAATTAGTATCATGTTTTTAGTATTTCAAATTCGATGCTTATTAATTATTTATCTATCACTATCATGGACCGTACCATAAAGTTAGTTTAACTAGTATGGCAATGGTCCTCACGACCATTAGTTTTTCTGATGCATAACTAGCAAAGATAATCTTATATTTTGAGCTCATATGGGACCCTGCGCTATCAAATGACTTATTCCTGCAGCAATGTTTTCAAGAACACAGCTCTATCATTGTTTTTCTGATTATATTTACATCCTCCATGATTTTTGTATCGGGACCTGCTAAACCATAAATTTCTGACTACCATCTAGTCCTATCTTAGTTCATTGGACTAATTCATGTTTCTATTGTTTGATTGGCTGATTTTCTTTTTTTACTGCATTATTTCCAATAGTTTACAAAGAATTATTTTCTGTTCCATCATTTAGGAGTTACTTCTCCTGGAGGAAGATGTGAAAGCTTTGGACGAGATGTATCCTCAAGGTGACCAGGTAATGACTGTAATAAGAAGACTATAATTTTTATATTTATCATGTTTATCCTGTTAATTTTATTGCGCACTTCAATTTGAGCAGGCAGAGACTGCTTGGGCTTTAACCGTGCTTGGTTATATGGCAAAACTTGTATTGGGTATTCTAGGGTAAGATCTGTATTTTCAAATGCCATTGCTGTATCAGATCTTTTAATATTTGAAGCTCCCTTACTGTCGAGCTGTTCTGTTGCTTTTTATCTACAGATGTAGCCTATTTAATATTACAGATAGAACTTGCTGGTTAAAATCATGTAGACATGTATGATTCAATCTACATTATGTGAACGTTTGACCCTTGCCATGTCATTTTAAAATCCAAAAAAGTAACTGGTGGAAGGGCATCGGTCAGGTTTTGCTGCACACGATGAGTGGAAGGAAAGAGTTATTTCTGCTAATGAGAGCTGAGACAGGTCCAATATTTTGTATATTTTTCAGGTGTTCCTGGAAGGTCAAGGTTTGAGGCTCAAATGTTGTATATGTTTGAGATCAAAATGATCCACATGCCTATACTACAAGTCTGGGACAGGTCAAGATGAAATCTAATTCAAGTTGGATCCATACCTACCTGACCAGCTCTTGTGAAAGGCCATTTTGCCCTTTGTTGGAACATCAACTTGAGATCTTTTAGGCTGCAAATACTTAACTGGTTGTCTTAAGAATTCTTGGTCTTTTAGCATGAGAGGGGGTTTAAGTTGGATCTGATAAGGGGAAAAAATGTTTAATAATCTATTCTACAGACTTCTTGAATTAGATACTTTCTAATTTCAGTCCTCTGCTTAGATAAGATGGAAATATTAAATCCTGGCATGTTATTTGAAGCTTTCTCTATTAATCGGCACTTTGGCAATGTAGTTGTTATACCATATTGTAGACTGTGTAATTTAAGAAAAAGGCGGAAAAACTATTTTGGGCTTATGAGTTGTCTTGAGCTTCTTATTAGAAAGTTTCCTCTTCCTACTTTTTCATCAAAAAAAGAAAAAAGAGTTGTCTGAAGCTCAAATGGTGCAACACTGATTGAAATAGTGTTTTGCTGTTTGCAACAAATCAAAATTTCTTCATGGTGAAGGATGTAGTACTCTAGGAATGATTGTTATAGGAAAGATATCATGATGTATATACCATGAATACCTGCATTTGCATATACTTGCATGTTTGGTCTCACTGTTTTTATTTTCATGCACTTCCTTCTGCCTTTGTAAGAATAAAAAATGATCGCACTTTCTTTAGCTTGCTATATATTTCAGTTACACTCATTCTCATCTTTCTTCATGCACCCTTTTCCAGGTTGATAGTTTCAGTGGCTTGGGTTGCACACATTTTCATTTATTTACTTGCCAACCCTCCTCTTTCACCTTTCCTGAATGAGTTCTTCATCCAATTAGATGATTTCTGGGGTATGCCATGCCAAGTATTCTGCTGTATTTGTTTTTTCTTTTCTTTTCTTTCACCCTCTAAGGTGATCTGACTCATCAGTCATGTGATTTTATTCAGGCTTGTTAGGTACTGCGGCATTTGCATTTTTCTGCTTCTACCTACTCCTTGCAGTGATTGCTGGGGCCATGATGCTTGGTCTGAAATTAGTTTTTATAACCATCCACCCAATGAAGTAATTGTTTGTCTTGCATTAACTTCTCCTGTTTCCCTCGTACGCAGACTGGGTAATACTCATCTTGTTTTCTGACAAATCGATCCACTTGGTTTCAGGTGGGGTGGAACTCTAATGAATTCCTTTCTATTCAATGTGGCACTCATTCTGCTTTCCTCCATCAGGTCTGTATACTTGGATTGCTGAGTTTGACCATTGATCTGACTGAGTAGTTGAGTAGAATGTTGTGCTATACCTCTATGTGTAGAGGAAGCCCCAGATTAACAAAATGCAGAAACTGATGGGCTTACCATATCATATAATTATTTCCTCTTCTTAGGACATCCGGTAGTTGATTAATGTTTCTTCAAGTCAAACTATTTAATCATCCAATAATCTTTTGCTAACTTGAGAACTTATCTCTGTATTAACCAATAAAGTCCAACATATTGAAGAAGACATCCATGGAATAAACATCTATGTAGCGAAGTATTTGATGTTAATTAAATGAAGAGCCAAACAATTCTTGAAGACATAGATGCAGTTAGGGATTGAGTTGAACCTGTGGAAAGAGCTCTTGCTTACAAAAAGCTGATATTATTATCTTAATTATCAATTATATGCAAAGATATTGATATAACTGACCTGCTTGACCCAAAAAATGAACAAGCACAACCTTTAGATTGGCCAACTAGCTCACTTTACTGGAACACCCAATACAATGACCTTGCAATCAAACCAGCAAATCCATTCTTTTCGGACATTTAGCTCTGTTGACTTGGAGAAGCATGACAATGCTAGAAATTCTGGAGAGCTTTGCACTTCATTTCCAATATATCATCTTGTTAGCTAATTGACATTCTCAGAAGATTCCATATTTGCAATATGATTGATTGTAGTTGGTGATTTCCTTTGCAGTGTGATTCAGTTCTGTGCAACAGCTTTTGGTTACTATGCACAGGCAACTGCTGCTCAGGAGATATTTGGCCACACATTGCAGTCTCTTCGTGGAATCAGATATCTGTACAAGTCAGTCCAAAGTTGTCTCTGTTGTTAATCATAAATAAATATTTGAGTAGTGATTTAGTTCGATACAGGAGAATGAAAATATAACCAAGACTCCTAA
The DNA here is from genome assembly GCF_000442705.2 of Elaeis guineensis. Classification (NCBI taxonomy): domain Eukaryota; kingdom Viridiplantae; phylum Streptophyta; class Magnoliopsida; order Arecales; family Arecaceae; genus Elaeis; species Elaeis guineensis. The sequence goes on from NC_026002.2 coordinate 49,157,743, forward strand.
TTGGAATTGTTTTAAACGCTTTCTGCAGATATAATGTGTTTCAGTGGTTATTTGTTCTTTTGGCAATACTCACTTTCATCTACTATGCAGCAACCGTAAGTTCTAACATCTGACTAGTCTAAATCTAGTCTATATGAAGCTTGCTATATCTTAACTGCATCGCATAACACTTCACCATCATCTCATTCAGGGTTGGAAAAGGCAAAAGGCCAGTGCTCGGTTTCAGCTTTCGGAGTGACACTTGTGCTGGTGGATGTTGGTGGGTTTGTTGAACTCAATTTCTTAACTGGTTGACTATGCCGGCCTGGTATCATTTTTTAATATACTTGGCCCATTCCACTGACTACTTGCAATTACCAGAAAATGCAAACCAGGGCTGTTGAAGATTTCAATTTGCAGAATGTCTGGCATCCTAGTGAGAGATGTTGATCTCGATGTTGATGCTGTTTTGTCTGCTTTGGGTTTTGATTTCCTCATCTTTGAAATTCAAATTATGTATTAATAGCTGGCTAACCATATTGTGTAAAATTGTGTCATTTGAATTGTGAGAGAGAGAGAGAGAGAGAGAATAATCTTTATTTGCGAAATCAAATATTTCTTACATGTCTATGCCCCACATTTTGTCTGTAATCCTGCATACATACATCAGTACATCTCTTGGATCGTAAGATGATTGATGGAGCTGCAGTTGCTGGTGTTAAGAATAAGTCACTGAAATTTTCTTAAAAGCTGCTATGAGGTAGTTGACCTACTTGAGACCTGTAGAGCAGAATTCAGATTATTTGTTGCAGGTATTCTCATCTTCGATCTCTGTGGTATATCGCATAGTCTTTCCGAGGCTTTCGAACTATATTTTCCACCTATGCATATGATATATCATGTTAATTAATAGGTTGCTGTATCAGGTTTTTGATATCCTTTTGAACAACAATTTGTCGGTACAGTCACCATATTTCATCATCAAGTTTTTCTCTCTTGTTCTTCACATTTAACATCCAAACTATAAAACAAGAGCAGAAAAATCGTCAAAGAAAAACTAGTGACCATTTACCTAATGTTTGTGCTCTTTGAAATGAAGTCATTGAAGTGTCGTACACAATATAATTGTTGATTTAATTTATTTTCACTTGGGATCCACATCATGTATAGCTATCATGATGTGGATGTCCCACCCAGAAACATTCATTAAATTTGCTAGGTTGGACCAAAGTATACAAGCCATCGTTATCATGAGCGCATGCGTCTCACATGCTCCATGCCAAGTTGGGATTTATTAATGCCAAGCGTGGACTTGGTCATGCCATGACCTGTGACACTTTTTCCAGGTACAGAGTCTTCATGAGAATTTCTATGCGCTTATCCGCGAAGATATCCTTTTTCATGCACCCTTATCTTAACATGAAATGCTTTCTAACTCAAAAAATAAACCCCAGAAAAGACACCCATTAATGGGTGAGTCTTTTAATAAGGGAGTAGCTTAGCCATCTCATTACATTGACAAAACAGTCTTTTTGCTCTGTTTGGATATATAGGGGATAAGGTCGTTGGAACTATTCTTCATTCATTTGGACAGGTCTAATTTAAAGTCAAAGCGCATGGACCTTCTTGGTATGATCTAAAGGTGGTTCCACCAGGTCAGCAGAAATTGGCCATATGAACCCTAAGGCTTATTGGTACATAAAAACAAGAGAATAACTGCAAAGGAAGCCAAAAAAAACTCCAACATTATCAGCCAATATCAGAGTTTTTATTTGTGCTGAAAGGGATATAGCAGAATAGAAGACCATTATTTGAGGGAGCCTGGCAGAATTGTCGGTAGCTTGATTCGCTTCTTGAAAATTATGAGACACTTTGAAAGAGCTTAAACAAGCTATACATTGAACAATGTCCTAGAAAAAAGGATTTCGAATATGAATAATGAAAGATAGCAGAAAAAACTTTTGTTGATATTGCTCTATTTATTTAATCACGGTGAGAGAGAGAGTCTCCTTCTAATGCCACTCCCTCTTTATTATTCTAATGCCACTCCCTCTTTATTAGAAGAATGATGTAATCTGTTAAACTAATAAAGCTATCCAAAGTTATGTACTATTCTTTTACATTCACAAAATTTTACTTTATAATTCATCATCTCAATGAATTTTCTTGAATGTCAAGATCTTCTAAAAGAATTCATGAAGAAAGATTTAGGACCATCCATGAGATTTTGTTCATTAATTCATCATTATTTTTATTATTTACTTTTTTGTTAATAAATGGTTCAATAACTAATTTTTTTATCGAATAACAAGTGAATGGAAAGTTATTAAAGTTATTTTTCTACTATTATCCCTTGCTTTGTTATAAAATCATTATAGCAATTACTATGATAATTGTTATTTTAATATTAAAATTTGTACAGTGTTGAGGTAAATAATGGCTATTATAATGCTTCTGGTGTAACAGAATAAAGCCTTGTTTTAAACTTTGCTGTGAGGTGCAAGGAGGCGCCATGTAGGAACTCTCACTTTAATGGAACTCCTGTTGCGGTCTCTCTGGGTATTGCCCTTTCTAAAGTATGCTTGCAGCTTTTGCAACTCATCACGTGCAAGAAACGTGCACCTTTCAGCCGATCCAATCAATCTCCATCCAGTGGTCAGAGGTCACTGTGCAATTAACCAGTGCTTTTCCACCCTTTTCAAGTCATAGGGCAAAAAAGATTAAAAAAAAGGACAAAAAACGTAAGAAAGAGAGAGAGAAAAACTATTTCCATTTTTGCAACCGTAAACCATGTTGGTTTTTTTTGGTGCACATCATGTTCTTAGTTGCACGACTGTTCTGAGTGGCACCCGTATGTGCCTTACTATCTATATCATAAGAAGTTAATTAGTAACGTATAGACTAAAGAATATACTAACACGGAGATCAACTAAAGACGGCAATCCAAGCAGCAAAGTCACAGATTGCTGCTTGAGAATAAAACAACGAGCAAAGAAAATTCAAACTGAAAAATGCAAATTATTTCAACAAGTTGAAACTAATTTGATGAAATCTGTATCAGCAAAAATGTGCAAATGATCCAAAACTCTTCATTGACTATGTGCACCACATCTTTCTTCACCTAGACTTTCTTGTTATTGTGAGAGTTGGATTTTGTTTTTGGGCTCAATTTTCCAACAAATGTTCCATCCAAAATGCCGAGATCAATGGGGCACCATCCTCGTTGATTAACTTGATCATTAAGTAATGATTTTCACAGATTAGTGTCTAAAATTAATGGTTTCATGGCTGCTCTTGGTAGTGATGCATGAAAACAAAATGATGATACTAATCTTGACCACTTATTTATCAATAGTGCCTCTGGTTGACAGTCGGAATCAATATCATTATTAGAATCAAAATTGAGATGGACTAACATGAGAATTGGATTGTCATATCCTCCGACATATTTTATTCGTGATCAGAATTGAAATCGAAATTGCAATGCTATTTGAATATTAGAATAGAGTATAAATCGAATTAAATTACTTTTTTTAGAATTGAAATGAGAATGAAACTCTTCCAAATCAAATGACTACAATAAATGACATTCATTTCTATTTTTATTCCAAAATTCAACTTCCCCATCTAATCATACCACAAACGTAGTAAGCTAATTGCAAGCTAACTACTAAATTAGGCAATGCGTTTGTAAAGTAATAAAGTCTTGAACTTATCTCATTGAAATAAAAAATTAGTGAATATCACTATATTTAGGCTGAAACATCGTGGATGTACTATGCATGCTTTATACTTGACCAACTGCTTAATTACCCCTGGAACTTTTTTTTAAGGAGAAAGCTGCCTTTTTTTTTTTTTTTTTTAATATTGCATTTAGTTGTATTTACTACCATGCCCTCATGCAGAGGGTAGTATTTCATGCCCGATACATACGCATAACTCCTTGAGAGCCCCTACACGCCTTGCATAGAAACCACGCATTAATCAATAATAGGCTACAGAAGAAACATGATGAAAACAAAACTTACCACTTAATTAATGGCAATCTTGTTCATGAATCATGCATGATGGTTGTGAAATTATTGAACACCCACTATCCTATTATGATTCACTCAATCCTCGCCGAGCGATCCCAACTTAATTCTATGAATTATTATCTGACAAAAAGATATCATCCACAGAAATAACTTCTTCTTAATAATTCAGATAAACCGTAATTACGGCATTATGCTTGTCCACCACCACACTACCAATGCTCATCCTTAATTCCCTAGAATATCCCATTTATCTCTCATGCTTTTACTTATGCCATCTCTCTCCTGTAAGATTCTTGTGTCCTTCCATTCAAACCCAACACATCGTTCTCTCCTTCGCCAACCTCCCCTCCAGCCTAAAAACTATGTGCCGAAATTGGTCAAAAATTAGAAAATTAAGACAGCGGGCGCAGAACGAGAAGAAAAGGAAACTCCCCGCTGCAACGCCCAGCCTTTCCATCCCCTCCCCACCTCCTTCTCAGCCAATCCCAAGAACAAAGAAACTAAAAAATAAAACAAAAATCGAACCATAGGCTCCTCTCTCTCTCTCGCCCGCTTCCTCCACCGCCGCCGCCGTCTTTCCAATGTGGCCGCGGTGGCGCAAGGCCTCTCGCGGCGAAGAACCGACCGCCGCCCCCCTTGCCCGCCCGGCTCACTCCTCCTTCTCCTTCCCCACTCTCAAGGACGTCCATGCCCTCCTCCGCGAGGAGGACCATGAGATCTCTTCCTCCGCCGCTAACAACCCCCGGAGGCCCTCCGTCTTCCACCGCGTCCGTATCGCCACCGCGGCCCTCCGCACCTGGCGCTCCCTCCGGGACCCGGGCACGGCGCCCCCCGCCGTCGGCGGCGAGGAGAAGCGGATCGTGCTCTACCACACCAGCCTCCGCGTGATCCGCAAGACCTTCGATGACTGCCGTGCCGTCCGGTCCATCCTCCGGGGTATCCGCGTGGCCGTCGACGAGCGGGATCTGGCGATGGACTCTGGGTTCCTGGCGGAGCTGAAGGGGCTCCTGGGGTGGCAGCGGGGGCAGCAGCTGGGGCTTCCCCAGGTGTTCATCGGGGGGCGGTACGTCGGCGGGGCAGACGAGATCCGGCAGCTGAACGAGTCCGGCGAGCTCAAGAGGCTCGTGGAGGGGGTGGCGCCGGCCGCGGCGGGTGGCTGCGAGCGGTGCGGTGGAGTGGCGTTCGTGCTGTGCGGGAGCTGCAGCGGGAGCCGCAAGCGGTACACGGAAAAAGGGGGCGGCGTTTTCCGGAGCTGCCCCGCCTGCAACGAGAACGGGCTCGCCCGGTGCCCCGATTGCTGCCCTCCCGCCCTCTGATCCAGATCGGAGGGCTCTTATTGCGGTTCCATGTTTCCATTTCTAATTTTTGGAGAGAGAAGAGGAAAGTGGAAGAGGCGGGGTGAGTTTAATAAGAAATTATTATTAACACATCATTTAGTTGGGTAATTTTTAGTGTTTTTTTGGTTTTAATTTGGGACCTGTAGTTATTATGAAGTGCCGGATCCCTCCTCCTCCTGTTTGTGTGAAGTGTGATGCAGTTTAATTTAGACTAGGAAGAGGGAAATGAGAAACTTGTGGTGGCACCCAAGGACGATACTAGATTAATGGTAAACTAGTGTTTTAATTTTCTTTGGGTGGAGAAACTAATGTTTTAATTGTGGGTTTGCTCTCTGTGCCTTTTGGTAATTTACCAAGTTCTTCATGGTTCTATATCCTTTTGGAGAATAGAAGCTGGGGCGTATTTAGCGGGGCATTAAGTTTGTCAAAGTTTAGAGTTTACTTAAGTCTGTGTTTTGTTGTAATAATGGTCAAGTACACAATGGTGGTTTTAGAAAAATTATCTTTAAACCCCCCATATTCGTGCATGTTGGATGTGGACCTCTAACACTTAAAATTTTTAATTAAATCTGAATAAAAATTTTATGATCGAATCGATCATGAAAAGAATTATGATCGATTCATCATCGCTATCACGTTTTCGAAGCACACATGTACATTAAAATATTAAAAAAATATGAATGAATAAATTTTATGGATTATATGATATTTATCAAAATTATTTAAATAATTTTAAAATTTATTTATTTTATATTTTTAATATTTTAATAATGTATATAAATATGTACGATATGATTTGAAGATAACAATGATCCGATTATAATTTTTTTTACGATCTATCCGGTCATATAAATTTTATCTCCGATAAAAAACTAGTGATCATTACGGGAGCCTTGAAATTTGCTAATATTTTAAAATATCGTTATCATCTAAAGCTACGGAGGAGAATGTGCAGTGGAAACCTTCGCTCCACTCTATTGACGCCACCCGCGCTCCTAATTTCCCACTCCTACCACTCTCAACGGTCCCAACCACTTGTATCAGATATATAGTTTTCACCCAGTTGGATCCTCCGTCTCCATCCGCTATTCATCATTTCATCTCGTTCCAGTCCGATTGACCGCGCCACACGCAGAGAGAGAGAGACTATTTTGGCAGCCAATCATGGGATTGGGATTAAAATGATGTTTAAATATTAAAAAAAATAAAGATTGAATTTTAAAAAATTTGAGATATTTCTATTTTCTTTAGAGTTGAAATGAAATAAAATTCTCTTTAATCAAACTGCTGGATTGGGAGTTAATCATTTCAATTTCAAAGCCCAATTTTTTCTAACCAAATATACTCTCAAAGTACCTTACAATGAGGAACTCTGGTACATTCCACAAGTTCGGATGGCACCTCCTCTTTCCTTGCCTTCCCATAATTTTCCTTCCTTGTCTATTCCTCCCATCATCTGTTGCCTTCTCTTCTTATGCCCGTTCCCTTCTTCTTTTTAAGGTATTCATACTTTAGTTCTTTTTCTAAACCAGGTATTCATTCTTTAATTTAACACTATCTATTAGCTCATTGTCTAATTGATTTTTTTTTTCCTCTTGATTTGATTTGATTTAACATTTTTGTAGTTAATTTGTTGGCATTCTAGTTTAATTTTGGATAGTTTTCTCAGATTTACTATAACTTTTTTGCTGTATCAAGCCAGAAGAAAAAATTAATCAAAAAAATGTAAATAGCATCCCAATCTAATTCTCAATCAAATAGTTTTCTCTAGCCTTCTCCATCTTGCCCTGCTTTACATATCCCGTGAACATTGTTCTACTAGATTAATCTATTGAAGGCGACTAATCAAACAATTGATAAGTAAACATTCAATTTGCCTCTTCTTGAATAGCTTATTGATAGAGCAGATTAAGCAACTATATCCCTTATTGGAAGCAGCAGAAAGTATCATGCTCCAACATCACACTTTCTTGGTATGGAGATCGAAAGTACATGAGAGAGAATAAATTAATGCATTATAACATTCCACACACACACATATAGAGATACGTGCATGCACACATCAAGAGACAAGGGGTAAATTTAGCTATATTTGAGTCAAATGGATCTCCACTTAAACTATATAATTTTTAGTATATTTGTAAATTAGAGATAGTAGATCACATCTAACAACTCAAATTATCGATATAAAATTTTCATTGTCCGATCCACTTGATCAAATTTATATGTATGTCTGTATAACCTTAGAATCTTACTTGATCTTGTACTGCTTAATAAGTTCATCCTATTTGACTTTTCTAAAATATACCATGGTTAAACTTAATCACTCTATCTTTAAGTAACTCAGCTGGAGTCTAAATCGAGCACATATCTTTTGTATTGTTTGTTTTGCACCATAAAAAAATTATACAACTCTGAATAGATACTATATTATTCATTTTGAAGACAGACATCTGTCATTCATCTCGAGAATAGATGGATGTTAAATATGATCTTCACGAGGATATGCAGTAATAATCTGTTTTTCGAGATGAATGGTATGATAGATAATCAAAATTGCATATGATCTTCTATAGTGCAAAATTTTATTTTGTAGAGTATCTGGATTTGTCCAAACGTGCAAGCTCTCCGTCAACTAGGTTAGACACCCCACCCAGCCTGAAGCACTTATGGAGCCCAAGTGTCTAATCCTGTATATGAGAAAAAATCGTTCAAAAAGTCACAGGAGTGCCTTGCATCAGTCACTTTGCTTCAGTTAATGGCACAGCATACCGGGTCAAAGGAAGCAATGAGAAGACATCACACCAGTTGAGTGTGATTGTGATTGATATCTTTGAGTTTTAGACTATTATAAGGCCCATAATTCGACTTTTATCCCCAAGAGTTGGAGGAGCACCGAAGACGTTCCCCCAAATTTGAGAAAGAATGATACTCATCCACGTGTATCCATGTGGCTCCTAGGGTCCGAGCGGTCCGCCTCGCTACGCTCCTCCGCAGCCAGTTATACTTTGCCCACGTTCTGGGTCCCATCTCCACAACAGGCGCCGTTTGCTTTCCAATACGAAATATCTGATCAACGGCCGGCGACGAAATGATAAGGGCAACGGGCTGTGGATGCTGCCGGGTGGGAGAAGGGGAATACGGCAAGGGAGCGTGCCTTCGGCTTTGTCAAGGTCCACCGTCCGAATTGGAACCCTTCAAATATGTTATCTTTAATCACTGATGCCATATTGTGCGGAGTCTAAGCTAAAGATAAGCTTCCACATGGTGGTTGCTTGATCTCCATGGAGAACATAATTGTTTATGAACTATAAAAAAATGGTAGGAATTCTTCAAACAAAGGCTCTAGGAATGAGGATTATTGTGTTCTTAGTAGGTCCTAGCTTAACTTTGTGATGAAATTTAATGGCAATGATGAGGAAAGAGAAGAAAAGAAGAGGTCTAAGATGTGCGGATGTTGCTCAAATTATATTGTTCAACTCATGGAATATGGAGGTGATCAAAAGGGTTTGTTGCTTAGTTAATTGGCAATGTCAGGATTAGAGATGATTGAATGTTTATGCTTGAGCCATCTTCTTTATTGTACTCTGGCTTAAAAAAGCCACCACCATGTCTCCAATTCTTTTGTAGATTTAAAAAAAAAAAAAAGAATTATTTCAGATAGTTTGGTAGGTTTACTTGTACCAGTTCTTCAGGAGGATTTTTTTAAAATTAGGTACATTCTCAAGGCCACCAATCCGCATGAATTCCCGGAGGGTGTATTTGATTTGTAATAAGAAAGAATAAGTCATTCTACCTAATTAAAGATCTGAATGACAAAGTTTTATGCACTAATGACTGCTATATAGGTCACGCCATGCCTCTCATTATATCTTATTTTAAGTCAAAACATAAATGAATGTGCTAATACTCGATCAAAGGTAACATATAAAAATAATTACGAATGGTCGTAATGACATCTCTTCTTTTGTGATGACATACAAATTATATCGGCATAATTCAATGTGTTAGTTTATGCTACGGATGTACGAGAAATATTGAATGATTCAAGTATGGTTCTTGATCCTTGCCGGTTATGCAGGAGTCTCCACACATGACATACCGAGCCTAGATTCAAATTTTCATTACTAAATAAAAAAGGATCAAAGGTTATAAACACCGCAAAACCATATGTTTTTATGTTTTTGGTCTAATTCCTTCTTATCTCTTTATTATTATGATATTTCAAAACTTAAGATGGGGCACCATTTCCGTCACATTTACGATAGTACTATATATTTTTGTAATACATGCATCTTGATGCAAATTCTCTCATATAACAAAGCGAAAAACAGAAAGCACATAAATGAATAATTTTTATTGAGATAAATAAAAAATTTAAAAATAAATTAAATTAAGCATAAAATCAAAAATCAAATTAGACGATATCCATCCATCAAATAACATTATATAGGATTATGACCATCCATTTTACTGGTCTATGTTGATGAGGACAAATGATAGTCCATCAAATACTCCTATGATCTTAGTAAAAAAAGAAAGAAAATATTCTTTTTATGAGTGACACACCACTGAGTTATAATTTAAGGTGCTTAGCGGGCTTGATTTGTTACATATGTATGTACATATACATACATACATACATATATATAGAGAGAGTCATGATAGAATCAGGTTGGTCGGATTTGAAATCAAATCCGGTTGATCAAAACTTTATAATAGAGATCTTACATCAATGATTCAAACTATTAAATATGATCCACTACTTCAAAATTACATGCACACAAAAAATCATATGATTTGGAGATTCTCGTCTATGCATCAAATAGTCAAAAATCGGATATAGAACCTTCATTGTTCGATTTTGATTATACAGAATTTGAGCTCAAATCCGATTGATTTTATCTAAATTACCGTATATATTTTGTTAAAATGATTTGTTACTTGCATATCCCGTATGTTTTGTTAAAATGATTTATTACTTGCGCAATCCTTCACCACTATTTCTGGAAAGACATGTCCAATTAAAACATACCATGTATCCTAATCTTTACAAATTTTACAAGCTGTAAAATATAAAAGCTGCCAAAAAAAAAAAAAACAAAAAAACAAAAGCTGTTGAGGATCTTGGTGGCATGCACGACATTTATCAGATGCTCGTAGCGTGAGCATGCACCATGCCTTCCATTTTTACCTTAAAAATAAAAATATAAACTTTTATTAATCCAAATCAGAATAGGAAGTCAAAAGTCCCTACTTACCGTAACAAGCACTGCGCGGCAGGCACCAGCCTCTCAGAAACTTATCACCCAAGGAGAGAAGACGTGAAAACTAGAAAAAGGGGTTGACGATGGTATCGACCATCTTTGGAAATTCCCACGAGATATCCCTTTGAGCAACGCCTCTCATATCACTCCACGGTCCCAATTCCGCGTGCCAGCACAGTCCCGAATTTCAAAAAAGTCTTTCCTTGTATTTCTTCCTTCTTTCCGCTGCTTTCCCTTTTTCTTTTTTTTTTTTTTTTTAAATGATGGTTTAAACCTCGGCGGAAGAGAAGAACTCGGGTCCTTCGAGAAGAAAAGAAGAGGTTTTTTGTGAACCGAAAGATGGAGAGATTGAGGCTTCGAATGGGGTCATTTTTGCTGTGGGTCGCTTTGGTGTATCAAAGATTGGAGCTTTGCGCTTCCATTAACGCTGAAGGTATGATCTTTTGTTGCTTAAAGAGCTGTGAGGTTGGTTTGACGGAAAGGAAGTTGATCGGGTATTTGTTTTTATTTTATTTTATTTTTTTTTCTTGTTGTTGTTTGATAAATAGGAAGGGCTCTTTTGAGATTGAAAGAGAGTGTGGAAGTCGATTCCCACGGTGCCCTTTCCAATTGGAAAGAAGGTGATGTTGATCCCTGCTCTTGGTTCGCGGTCGTGTGCTCGGATGATGGAGGAGTCGTGGCTCTGTGAGTGATATTGCTTTACCTTTCTGTTACTATTGCTAGATGGTTTTTTGCATTTCTTTCCGGATTTAGTTGATATTATGAGCAAATAAGATGCAAAAGAATGGGATTTTTGTACACTTCAGGTTTTTTTTTTAATTCTTTTTTAGTTTGCTCGATTAGATAATTAGATAGCAGGGCTGGTAATAACCTGTTCTTCTCTCCCAATCAATTTACATTGGTTTTGATAACCCTAACCTTAGTTATTTTTATGTACCATATAAATAGTTTTGGGACTGCCTAAGTATGCAATTGTCAGTGCCTTCGTGGTGGCAAACGGCGATGATTCTTTCCTCGGTTCCGAGGCCAGAAGGGCTTTGACAACAACTACCAACGACTATATGACCGCAACACCGGAAAAATTTCTACCAACAACTAGATGACTGTAACACCTGAAAAATTTCCAATTTTCGGGTAAAGAGTAGTTGAATTCCTTACATCAGAGACAAAGGGGGGGAGTGGTTGAACCCCAGTGATATGTAAAGAGTGCAAAATTGAAGCTCAGAATTGTTGCAAGGTATTCTAGTCTGTTGCACATGGTGGTTTACTGGCTTTGTCTTAGCATGTAGGCTTTATGAGATCTTGAGCGTTCGCTCGGGTTACTATTGATCTGGTAAAGAACATAATTGGATGGCATGTTTTCCTGAGAGAGTGATAAGCCTGAAAGAAAACTAGTGTTGCCTGAACTGGGAAGCCTTTGAGCTAATGGGGGAAAAATTCCATCGACACATATGCTGCTGGAATATTTCAGCAATGTTCCATGAGGTGGCTTTCTCACTGGTTACTGCTATGTTACTGGCATAGCATTATTCGAGAAGTATCTTGGTGATGAGTGTATTTGATAATAACTTTGTTCTAAAACTATATGAGATTTTGACGGGGAAACTCCTAGGCATAACATTTGCTTCTTTGTGTTCCTGTTTTCTACTTATGCAATCATAGATTTAAGTAATTTCATGTTTGTTAGTATTATATAACATTTGCAATTTATTGATTTTGTTGGCTGGATATAACTTTGACGTACTCTTCTTTGAATCTCAGAAGATGTGGAGTGCACTAATTTTCGGAAGATGATTAGATGTGATTTTGTTAGATGATTAGATGCTCGATTCTTCTCCTTCTGAAGGAGATGATTAGATATTGTTCTAGTCGTCCTTGTCATGATAGGTATGATTTTGCTTGTTGATGCATTGGATCTATCTTGTAGAAAGTTTGTTACTGAAGTTGTGGGTAGGGAAGAAAGAAACAAAGCGGTAAATCATGCATAATGAATGAATTATAATTCACAACCATCAACAATATAACATGTGATCATAAAGCATGTGAAAAGATATAATGGGACATCAGATTTCTTTACAGCATGTGAAGGAAGGACATCTGATAGTGAAGGAGGATTGTATCACAGCCCTGCAGTCACTAACCTGGATATGATTAGTATTAACAAACAATTTGTGGAGTAGGTTTTTTAAATGTCTTACCCCAAATTGTGGATTGAAGGATTTCCAATCGTTGGTATATTTCAAGTATGATGAATATGCATTTTGCTAAGTTATTTTATGGAGATAATATTCCAGTGCCTTCTCTTTCCCAGCTTATTAATATGATTGTGCACAACTATTATCATTACATCAAGGGCCTATAAGAAATCATGGCTGCCATGTTTGTCTGATAGCTCCCACAATTAGGAAGTGTTTGAGAAGATGAAGTGGTGTAAGGGAGAAGTGAGAAATTATGGAGGTTGTTCATTATGAGATCCCCAGATTTTGGGGTGTCAGGTCCATCTTAAAGGTATTTTTTGGTATCCCATAAATCTTGAGACTTGTGAGATCAATGGTGTGTCTGATTTCTTCTACTTCTCTCTCTATACTTCCTAGATGCACCTGGTTGCCTTGCATGTGGAGATATTCCAAATATATGGTAGACAGGCATCCCTTCAACCCTTAGGAGATTCATATATTAATTATGTCATCTCTATTTTAAGTTTCATTGCTTATTATTTTTTCTTTCCTTCATTCTTTAATTTCTTGATATTATTTCCTTCTCTTACAAAAATTTAGTGTCAGTAGTGCAATTGCATACCTTATTGTGGTTGTGGATAGTGGTTTAATTTCATGCTCTACTAAATGCATACAGTTTTACTGTTCTAGATATTAAGTATTGGGAGTTAAGTGTTCCAAGCAACTTTTAAATTGACTCTTATGTATGGATATTTTTTCTATCTCCTCTTTTTCGTTTTGCTTGTGAACTGAATGACTAAAAACTCTTTTAGAGATTTCTCCTCTCACCATAATGATAAACTTGATACAAAAGGTGGGTTTTGATTGCTTCAAGAATTTCAATGTTCCCTTATCACGATGTTGTCTTTGATATTTCCAATCTAGTGCAAATAAACCCTGTTGGCAAAAGATTGAAGTATTTTTCTTGTAGGAACCGGAAAGATCTTGATCTTAAGGGGACACTTGGGCCTGAGCTTGGGAAGCTTATCCACATGAAGACTCAGTAAGCATTTCTGAGCTAGTCACTTTATCATATAGAGTTCATATTATCTGATCTTTTCTTGTGGTCCAGTATATTCTCTCACTTCAGGTTGTTTGTATGCCATCAACCTTCTTTTTGGTCATTTTTTGAGTTCAATTTTGGTGCGGAGCAGAATATGACTTCAAGTGTTTTGGTTGCACAAACTTATCTTTAATTTAATTTAACTTGCAGTTATTATATTGCTACTGATCTCCCTTATGAGCACTTGTTTCTTAGCTTGTGTCCAATGAACAATTTCAGTCCTTTGACATGGTGGTCAATTTGTAATCTAAGCATTTTAGGTAACATCAAATCCTGTAGATGAATTCTCATGTTACCCAAAAATATTTATATGCAAGCAAAGTTTGAGAGAATGAAAGAATTGAATTTCATATATATTAATGCCTTGTCAAGTAATGTCCTCAATCAATACCAGTTTAAATGATGGAAGCAATATGTATGCTCAAATTCATATGTATTAATTCATATCTTCTCATTTGTACTTATTAAGAAAAGCGCATTACCAAAAAGTCACATGCACCTGGGACAGTTATACCTTTATGACTACATATATAACAACTAGCTGTTCGATTGAATGTAAGAAAATGATAGACATATTTTTTCTATGGCAATGACAAGATCTGGTGGGGATATTTTAAAAATTAGTTATTGGTATAATTGTAAGGTAAGTGGTTTGTCCTCTTTGACATTGTATTTTAGTGCACATATTGTTCATATCAAGATGTGGGAAGCTGCAAAATCATCATTAGTTTGAGATAATAATTTTGACGAGTGTCAGTTGGTTCACTGGGGCGAAGCATGATAGAAAAGAAAGAATTCCTCAAAAAAATGATAGAAAAGAAAGAACAAACTTGTCTTGTTCTGTGAGGGCAGGTTAAAGATTTACCTGGTGCCATAAGCACTTATCGTATTATAAAATTACACACAATTCAACCATATCAACTCTACATGAATACCTCAACCGAACAAAGGAGAAAGACTCCATATTGGGTATGAAACAAATTAAGTTGCATAATGTCATAACAAGAATCACATTTCTGGAAGCCTGTGTCTAGTGAGATCCCTTGATGGAAGGCAGGCATGCGCAGAATGGTAGGAAGTTATGCATGTCCAGTGGATGTGGATGGTGCTAGGTACTAGGATTTCATGATTTGCCTGAATTTAGTTTTTGTTTAGGAAGTCAATCATGTGCGCAGAACTGGTCGACCTTTCCTTTTGTACTAGCAATACAAAACTCTCTTTCGGTTGATATGCACTTGAGGTTTGCATTTGCATCCACCCAAAACACATTTTTTTTGTATACTCTTTTAAATGTGGCTTTATAAGACAAATGATAAGTAGTAATAAACAGTTTGGAATGGTGAACTGGGCTGGCCTCAATGATCAAGTAATCAGAGGTTCTGGTCGTACTTCTTGGGTGCTATATCTCAAAAATATGGATCCTAGCAGTAATAGTGTGGGCATGTCTCCCTCCTGCCCTCCCTCCCTCCCTCTTCCTCTCTCTGTCTGAAAAACAGGAAAAGTTATTTTTTTTTCCATAGGAGCTACCTGAATTTGCTTTAATACCTGATAGGAATGTTGAGTTTGCAACCATACGGAGACTTCTGCGAGTAGATCATCATAATAAATATGGACGTGTGCCACCTGTTGCAGCACCACAATCGCCAACACCAGAACCATCATTTCCACCACCAAATAAATTTCCAGTTCTAGATTCCTATCCTCCCGGGTTTCGAACCTTGACAACAGAAACAGATCACGGAAAACATGTGACTTGGATAATATTTGGGTCAATTGGAGGAGCATCCATTCTGCTGGTTTTATCTGCCATATACTTGCTTTATTGCCGAGCAAAAAGGGTTGTCACCGTCATGCCTTGGACAACAGGTTTAAGCGGGCAATTGCAGAAAACATTTCTGACAGGTTGCTTTTCCTTCTGAAGAATTTTAGAACTTGTAAATTTGTATCCACATTCATGATTTTGAGTTCACATTGCAGGCATACCTTCACTTAGACGCTCAGAACTTGAAATAGCTTGTGAAGATTTCAGCAATATTATTGGTTCTTTGTCAGATTGCACATTGTACAAGGGAACACTGCCCAGTGGGGTCGAAATAGCAGTGACATCTACAATGGTTATTTCGGCCCAGGATTGGTTAGAACAATATGAAGCTCACTTCAGAAAGAAGGTAATTTAACAATCTACTATATTTCGCTGCAGATTTTTGCATTATGAGTATGCTTAGATTAGTCATCAAGTTTTGGCTTTGGTTTCAGATATCAATGCTGTCCCAGGTAAACCACAAGAATTTTATGAGCCTTCTTGGCTCTTGTGAGGAAGAAGAGCCTTTCACCAGGATGATGGTGTTTGAATATGCTCCAAATGGAACACTTTTTGAGCATTTGCACAGTGAGTATCTTCTTTAACTGTCTTCCATTTTTCCGTGTGAGCAAACCATTGAAAAGAATTTGACACAGACCAGCAACTGTCACTATGTTGGACAGAGCTGGAGGCACCACAGTGGTTCTAGCAAGTCTTCTATGATGACATATTGCAAGTATAACATCTGAAAAAAAATAAATTACTAAAAAGGAACATGTATTTATGAGGACATTGTGTTCCTAGAGAGTTAAAGGTACAGCTTCTACATTGTGCTAGCCTCTCTCATGTGACCCATTCGAAGGGTAAGTTTGTGGAACAATTTGAATTAGTGAAGCAATGACAGAGTGAAAATGCTATAAATTTTGTCTATGGATACTGAAACAAAATTTTCAGGTCTTATGAAATGGTAAGTATTTGAGGCATGGTTCTATAAAGCATGGAGGCAGCTGGCTTCATAAAATTCATTTAGTTATATGTTTAGTACCACCAGAAATTTCAAATTATGGTCTGGCAAATAACCCAAGAATTTTTCCCCTGAAAAGAAGAAAAAAGAAATCCAACAAAGTCAAAGTATGTCTTCTTTGTAATTCTGTTTTTCTATTAAATTTATCTAAGATTTGTCTGGTTGGTGTCGTATCATACTTAACGTACCATACTGATACTGAACTCATATGCGGTCTCATATCATACCACATACCAATATTATAATATGATAGTATTGGTACTGGATCCAGTACCGAGATAGCGAATTTTGATTTTATCTGATTTCTAGATATTTATTTTCTGACTTCTGTCAAAACTGGGTGGTGTTTGCAGTTAAAGAAGCAGAGCAGTTGGATTGGGCTGCACGTCTGCGGATAGCCATGGGAGTAGTGTACTGTCTAGAGTACATGCTCCAGCTCGACCCTCCTGTAGTTCTTAGAAATTTGAACTCATCATCTATATATCTAACTGAAGATTATGCGGCCAAGGTTTCAGATCTTGGGTTTTCTGATGATGAAAGAGATCCTGAGTCGGCTGCTGATGCCTCAGACCAGGAGAGCATTGTTTATAAATTTGGGATACTACTGCTGGAAATAATTTCTGGGAGACTTCCATTCTCCAAGGATGATGGCTTGCTTGTGCTCTGGGCTTCAGCTTATCTTACTGGGAAAAGACCCCTTAGAGACATGGCTGACCCAACGCTCAGATCGGTTCGAGAGGAAGATATCAGTGCACTGTGTGAGTTGATAAAGTCCTGCATAAATCCAAAGCCAGAGGAGAGACCAACAATGTCAGAGGTTGCCAACCAGATGAGGCTAATTACAGCAATCCCACCGGTTGAAGCAACTCCGAAATCATCTCCATTGTGGTGGGCTGACCTAGAAATTGTATCTTCATAGGCTGGCTAGGAATGAAGAAGCAGGCAACAGCTAATGCGAATTTCCCTTTTTGTTTTACAATAATTTTTATTTTTCTTCCTTTGCATCAGCTATTTGTATATAATCCTGGGAACCGATTAAAATTGTACAGTCTAGGTTTTGCTTAGCTGTGCAGAAAATCAAGGATGGTGAATTTTGGAGAATGCCAAGAATTGGAGACCTTTATGAAGAATTATACGTGAGAGAGCTTCTGTCCCTCAATTTCATATTGGAGTATTTGATCCCTTGCAGCTATTTTAGTTGAGTGTGCATCTACATCATCATCCAAGTTTGCACAATCATAGAATAGGTGGTAGCATTAACTCAACCCAGATGAATTCTAATTAACCGTGTCTCTGCGTCACCAAACCATTCTCTTGTATCTTCAAGGTTCATGTTCTGCACACCAGAACATTAGGATCCCGGATCCCAAGTTAGAGATTTTGAGGGTTGTGACCCAAGATTTGAATCTAGAACCTCTTCTTTTTCATCTGGAGGTGGTATAGCCTCTGCAGCAATGCTCAAATCACCTCTTCTGTCCATCTCTTGTTACATCTATTGCTATACTATGAAGGAACAAGTTGAAAAAAAAGGGGAAGAAGTTGGCTGCGCAAGTCTGTCAAACTTCATAAATTTTTTATAAACATCTGGGACAACCTCAAGATAAGCATTGTAGGTAAGCCGTGCCATGGTGGAAGAGATTTCCTGCTTGAAAGCTATATGAAATAACACATACAACTCTATGGCTGGGAAATTCCGCTTAGATAGATGTAGGCAGGCCTGCAAAGAGGAAACCAGGCCTGACGCGACAACAAGCTCGAGAGAGATTGGAAGCGGAATGCGATGGGCAACATAGGGGTTGTAAGCCGCGTCCTGGCACCTTATGAAGTCATTGTTGAAGTAGTCAAAGAGGAATTTTTGGAAACATAATGTGAAGATGCCAATGAAGATTTTTTGAGAAAATAGGTCATAAGTGTTTAATTTATTGTTCATGTTTATTAGCTAATATTTACAAGAAAATGTTATTTT
The DNA here is from genome assembly GCF_000442705.2 of Elaeis guineensis. NCBI lineage: Eukaryota > Viridiplantae > Streptophyta > Magnoliopsida > Arecales > Arecaceae > Elaeis > Elaeis guineensis. The sequence continues at coordinate 49,176,433 of NC_026002.2, forward strand.
GTTCTCTGCAAAGTCAGTCAAGTCTAAGTCTAGAATTATCAAGAGTTGCTTTGGTCTCTGTAAAATCAGTCTAGTAATTAGCAAAAGCCATTTATGTATTTGTTCTCTTCTTCTATAAAAAGAGATGTAGAGTACAGAAAGTTAACAAGTTACAAGTTGACAGAGAAAAGAGGTTTCCTCCAAAGTTTTCCCTTTGTTCACAACTGTTGGGTTCTCTCTAGTTTTCTTTTTGATTGATTATCTTCACACTTGTGGTTGGCGATCTTGGACAAGCGTAACATTAGTTGCACTTCAATTTCTTGTATGGTATTAGAGCATTGAAGGAGCTACTGGTACGTGGCAAGATCCTTCAGTGAAGATTTTCATTCGGTTCTAAAAGATGGACTTGAGTGGACATGGGAGTGTTTTTGGTTTGGAATTGCTAAACCAAACTAATTACAAGATTTTGAGGACGTGTATGGAGTCTTATCTCCTTGGTGAAGACTTGTGGGATGTTGTGGGAGGAGACAATACTAGAGCCCTAGAAAATAATGAAGAAAACACTGAAGGCCTCAAGCAGTGGAGGCAAAGGAATGCCAAGGCTGAATTTATCTTGAAAAAATCCATCTCTCATGGTCTATTTGATCATATTATTCGTTGCAAGTTAGCAAGTGAGATTTGGCAGACACTTGATAGATTATTCAATAAGAAGGATGAAGCTCGATTGCAACTACTTGAAAATGAGTTGGCAAATGCCAAGCAAGGTAATCTCTCTATTTCTCAATATTTTTTGAAAATAAAAAACTTGTGTTTAGAGATTTTCTTGTTGGATCCAAATGAGCCAATTTCTGAAGCACGTTTGAAGCATCATATTTTTCCTGGTTTAAAGCTAGAATACACTCCTTTTGTCATTTCTATTCAAGGATGGGTTCAACAACCATCTTTGGAAGAGTTTGAGAATCTCTTGTCATCACAAAAGTCTTTGGCTAAACAAATGGCTGGTGTTACGGTGAAAGATGAAGAAGGAAGCGCTTTGCTTGCTAAAAAGAAAAAGAACTTTAAAGAAAATGAGAAAGTTTGAATCAGCCAAAATAGAGGAAGACAGCACTGAAGATTCAAAAGAGTCTTCAAAATATTACAAAAAGACCTTCAAATGCTACTGTTGTGGCAAGCTGGGACATATCAAGAAGAATTGTTGTGTAAGATTGAAGGAAGATAATAGGGTTAAAATTGAGAAAAAAAGAAAAAGATCAGGGAAAGTGCTTCATGTTCCAAACCACCACAACTACTATGGCTTCTATCAATTTTGACAAAGATTGGATTATAGAATCTGGATGTGGCCATCACTTAATAGGTGATGATTCATATTTTTCATGTCTTCGCCCTTATGAAGGGAAGGATGCCATAGTTACAGCAGATAATACTATTCATTTAGTTGAGAAAGAAGGGACTATGGTCATCAAGAGCAATGAGGATGACTCAGTCACACTTATCAATATTTTTCATGTTCCCGGGATGAAGAAGAACCTCTTTTCTGTGGCTAATGTTATGGATGCAAGTAATTATGTATTGTTTGGACCATAAGATGTGAAGTTTCCTCTGAAATATTAAGGAGTTAAAGGCTAATACAATACACACCGGTAAGAGGATTAATAACTTATTTGTTCTATTTGTATCTAGTTCGTATATTGAGAGTATGAGTAGCAATGATAATGCATCCATTTGGCATGCTAGACTTGGGCATGTTAATATGACTAAACTAAAAGTGAAGGTGCAAAAGAATTTAACTGATAGGCTGCTTAATTTAATTGATTTTGGGGGTGGAGAAATTTGTGAAGGGTGTCAATATGGTAAGGCACATCGTCTTTCATTTGAAAAATCTCTCTCAAGATGCTCAACTCCATTAGAACAAGTTCATAGTGATTTGATGGGTCCAATTAAAACTCCCTCTTATTTTGGTTTCCATTACATATCGATTTTCATTGATGATTATACAAGATTCACGTGGGTGTATTTTTTAAAGCATAAGTCAGAAGTGTTTTTCTGATTTTTGGAGTTCAAAATTCTTATAGAAGGAGAGCTTGGCAAGAAAATCAGAAGGCTAAGAACAAATAACGGTGATGAATTCACTTCCGATAAGTTTTTCTCTTTTTTATCGGAATCATGGCATTGAGAGAGAGCTCAAATGTGCTGAAACGCCATAGTAAAATAGTGTGGTTGAGAGGAAGATTAGACATCTAGTGGAAACTTGTAAGAGTTGGCTTCATACTAAGAATTTACTCAAGGCATTATGGGTAGAGAGTATGAAGTGTGCTACCTATGTGATTAATCGGATGCCACGTAGTCCTACAAATATGAAGACTTTTCACGAATTGTTGTTTGGCCAAAAGCTCATTGTCAAAATTTTGAAGAAATATGAAGAAATGTTTGTTGGCCAAAAGCCCACTGTCAAAATTTTGTTGGCCAAAAGCCCACTGTCAAAATATGAAGAATTCTCAAAGGAGCAAGCTAAATGCGAAAGCAAAAAAATGTATTTTTGTTGGATATGAAGAAAGAAGGAAGGGCTAGAAATGCATGGATCCTACAACTCACAAGTTCATTGTCTCAAGGGATGTTGTATTTGATGAAGTTGCTTCTTATTATAGTGCTAATAGATTCCCACTTGTGCATCAAAATTCCAGCACTTTAGATATTGAAGTATCAAGCTTGCCTCAAAATCCAAATAATGAGCAGCTGGAGAAGCAAGATGAAAGGGGGAGCTCCAGTCCATGTCAGGGTAATGGTAACTCTGAAAGATTAGTCAATAATGATAATAATGTTGCTGATAACAATCAGGAGATGGTCGGTAATTCTGCAGCAGAAAATAGTAGTAGGAGGCCAAGAAGGAATATTGTCAAACCAACCCACTATAGAGATGAAAACTTTATGAGCACTTATTCTTGTTTCTTTGCTAATCCAATTGATGATGAAGAACCTTCTTGCTTTGATGAAGCTAAAGGTGTCAAGGAGTGGGAATGTGCCATGGATGAGGAGATGAATGCTCTTATGAAGAATGAAACTTGGGTTCTTGTCCTAAACCGAAGGATGTTCAAACAGTTTTATGCGAATGGGTGTATAAAATCAAAAGAAGCGATGGAAGTATTGATAGATAATAAGGTGTGGTTAGTTGCTCATAATTTTTCTCAAAAGTATGTAGAAGATCATGAAGAAACTTTCAGTCCAATAGTGAAGATGGCTTCTGTATGTATTGTCTTGACTTTGGCAGTTTGTTATAGCTAGAAATTATGACAATTTGATGTAAAAAATATATTCCCTTATGGTAAGCTTGATAAAGATATTTATATGGAGCAACTATCAGATTATACTTCATCTGCTCATCTTGATTTTGTTTGCAAACTCAAGAAGACTCTTTATGGACTAAAACAAGCTCTAAGAGCTTGATATGGCAAGATTGCTCAATTTCTATAGTTTTGTGGTTATGAAGCTTCCAATTCAGATTTTAGTCTGTTTATCAAGAGGCATTAGGATTTGAACGTTATTGTTTTTCTCTATATTGATGATATAATTATAACAGATAATGATGAAAAGAAAGTTTCTCAACTACAAGAACTTTTTGTTTGGTTTGAAGTGAAGAAGTTGAGAGAATTGAATCATTTTCTTGGCTTAGAGGTGGAGAACTTGAAGAATGGAGCCTTTGTGTCCCAAAAAGGCTACGCCGAAAAACTTGTGGAAAGGTTTGGAATCAGTAAAGTGAAGAAGTGATCCACTCCATTGGATGTGAATGTAAGACTTAAAAAGGATGAAGGGTCTCTCTTATCTAATCCTCAACCTTATCGTGCTCTTGTTGATAGTCTCATCTACTTGACTATCACAAGACCAGATATTTCTTTTTCTGTTGGGCTTGTTAGCAGATATATGCAAGCACCAAGAAAACCATATTTGGAAATGGCAAGGAAAATTTTGAAGTATGTGAACTCTACTCTTGACATGGGCCTGTTTTATAAGAAAGGAGCTGCTTCTTCTTTGCTTGGGTACACAGATGCTAATCTGGGAGGAGACTTGGATAATAGAAGATCAACTTCAGAGAATGTCTTTTTATGTGGAGAATTAAATGTGTCTTAGTACAGCAAAAAATAAAATTCTATCTCTCTGTCAATTACAAAGGCAGAATACAAGGCTGTCTTTCTTGTAGCTTAAGAACGTGTTTGGCTTCAAAGACTTGTGAAAGACGTTCATTCATTTATTAATAAGCCAACCATACTTCTTGGAGATAATCAAAATGCTTTGAAGCTTGCAACAAATCTTGTATGTCATGCAAGAACAAAGCATATCAAGCATGAACATCATTTCATTCATAAAAAGGTTCTTAAATCTTAGTGGCACCATTCAGGTTGCAGAAGTTCAAAATCAAGAAAATCTTGCAGACATATTTACAAAGTCACTCTCCAGAGGCCAATTTGAATTGCTAAGGACCAAACTAGGTGTAAAATCCAAAAAATTCACTTTGAGTGGGAGTGTTGTAGTAGTGATAGAGGAATTTTTGGAAATATAATGTGAAGATGCCAATGAAGACTTTTTGAAAAAATTAGTCATAAGTGTCAAATTTATTGTTCATGTTTACTAGCTAATATTTTCAAGAAAATGTTATTTTATTCTCGACAAAGTCAGTCAAATCTAAGTCTAGAATTATCAGGAGTTGCTTTGGTCTCTATAAAATCAGTTTGATAATTAGCAAGAGTCATTTATGTATCTGTTCTCTTTATCTATAAAAAGAGATGTAGAGTGTAGAAAGTTAACGAGTTACAGGTTGACAGAGAAAAGGGGTTTCCTCCAAAGTTTTCCCTTTATTCACATCTTTTGGGTTCTCTCTAGTTTTCTTTTTGATTGATTATCTTCACACTTGTGGTTGGTGATCTTGGGCAAGTGTAACATTAGTTGCACTTCAATTTCTTACGGTCATGAGTTCCTGACTGCTACTAAGTATCCAATTATCAATAATGAGTGACAATATTATTATTAAGAAACCCCTTTGTCCTGTTTTGTTGGACCCCCAGAAGGCACCGCATCTGAAGGTGATTGGAGATCAGATGAAAAACTTCTTCATATATGTCTCAAGAATCATGTCATGCTCATAATTCAGATTCAATCAAATCCAATCATAAACACCACTTTGATATTGTTTCTAATAATTTAGGATTTCATTATAAAAGACTAGTTGGAAATTATTTAGATTTGATTTTGTATAAATATCCAATATTTGCCTAGTGCATGATTGATGTAGAACTAAATATATGGTCGCATGAATGTTATGTATAAAAGGCTCATATGCATTGAGCATTGAATAAAAATCAGGAAAAAAAAGAGAGGATTTGTTGTAGGGGACTTGGATTACATGGATTCAAGATATTAGTCATCTGTCTTGATTCTTTCTCCTGCAGCATACTCTGGACCTGACCAATACCAGTTTCTTCTGGATTCATTCATTTGGAGTATACTTTGAATTTGACCAAGATCTAGTTTTTCTGAGTTCATTTCCTCGCAGTTGAATCTAATTTTTAACAGACTACATAAAGCCGAAGTTGTTATCCTTGTAAAAATAATTAAATATCCGCTTATTTTCTTTTATGGATCAAGTATTCTTCATGCGAAAAAAATAATAATACTCTCGCCAGATTCTTTAAAAAAGAAAACGAAACGAATGATTCTTCTTAGAGCCTGCTTGCTCCGGCCTACAAAAGTACAATGCAGGTGGTTTGAGATGTGAATTTTTGTTAGGGGTTAGGGATCTCCAGTATGATCAAACAATGAATTCTTCTTAGTATGCAGATATCCACCACATTCTTTTGAAACAATACCTGAACACAACGAATCTTCAGGTAATGCTAATCATTTAGATTCTTGCGTAATAGTACAGCCTGTGCACATGGATTGATGATGCCTCTTAGTTTGCTTATAGATGGGATCATTCAATTCATTTCAGAGTTCAAATGTGGGGTCGAAACATACAAATTTGGAATCAATCTACTAACTATTTCGAGGCCCCCCATCTTCACTTTATATATTATATATATGTATATATAATAAGAATCTCATTCTTATTCACAAGGAAGTTGATTGTTATTAATCTTTGTCATCTGCTTACTTTCCCACATCATGGAGCACATAGATAATGAAGAAACAAATTTCTTCTGATTTCTAACGATCAATGCGAATTCATTTGTGGATCATTGAGAGAACTTACTCTTATTCAAACGAAGGAAAAATATGGAAGCGTCCAACTGGAGAAATATTCAACCATCAAACCGATGGCATGTCCATCTCCATGTCCGCTAACAACTAAGAAAGCTCTCTAATCTCCCATGCGTATCACATTGGGGGAGGGGCGGCGCTGGGCTTGACACAGCAGCAAGTGAAGTTGGGGCTGCCTTTCGGATCGAGGACGCAGAGGGAACCATCAGGATTGAGACCAGCGTCCGTGCACGCTTTGGGGCACTCGTCCGAGAAGTTGCACGTCCCAACGAAATCGCAAATGTCGGACACTACCAACCAAAGGGCAAAGACATCATTAAGCTTTTCAAGCTCTAAGATGAAAGAAACAAACCTTTTTTTTTTTTTTTTCTTTATAAAAAAAAGCAGAGAGAGAGAGAGAGATTTTGACAGTTTTGGGCCGATCCATCTTCGAATGATGCAACAATAGCCAGAAGGAGAATGCTGGCAATCACCAAGGACTGCTTGGCCGCCATTTCAGAGGAAAAGTGAGGGGAGAAAAAAACGGTGTTTTGGCCTCTAGGTGTTGGCATTGGGATTTAAGGATGAAAGGCTACTCAGAATAGGTGGTAGAAAGGAAAACTATTAATAGCGAGAAAATGGAAATCCTTTTTTGGTAGTTGCAGAATGAAAATCTTTAAAAGTAAATCTGTATAAAGATCTCTGAGTTGGTATCCATATCCGGGTTGTACCACCGCTAATTCATGATAGATTTTGATTCTATTGAAAGATAAATCGGTGTAATTAATCCTATTCTAAATTTGGATGATAAATTAAAATTTTTTCTCTTTTCTATCTTTTTGATCAAACTAATAAACTTATTATTATCAAAGTATCGTATCATTATAATTACAAAATAATTTATATCGTGAAAAAGCTAATATATTTTTGTAAATCTTCAAAATTTATTCCTTCGATATCCGCTGTTATGGTAGCTTTTTAAAACCTTTAGGTCTTAGCATTTTGATAATAGAAATAGTTTTTTTGCGGGCCACCAGCTTATCGATGCTCAAAATATATCTTAGATGTATTTTAATAAGAGCATGGATGCATTATAGTGCGCAGCGCATCTCGCTGGCCATCTACCACAGCAAACAACGCATGCATGGGCATGAGCCGTGCATACATACAAAGTACGTTGTTTGCTGTGTTGCATCAGATGTAGCGGAGCCAGTTTCTTCTAATAATCATCCCTTACGTCTCTACTTAACTTTCCAACTATAGTCTACATTAAACAACAAACCACTAAAGACTTCGATTACAAAGTGGTCTTAGGCGATGAGGCCCACATCACTGAAACTTTTGTATGCGGATTCCCACGAGCAAGCAATTGCAATTTGTCAGGATACAAGGAAAAGAGAAGTCCTAATTTCTACAGGTACAATTGGGCCTATAGGCTGAGATTCGATAAAGAATGTGCTGCTCCATGATAAATGTATATTTCTTTGAGTAGTTTAGATCCGTTCTTTTCTTACACGAAATATATACAATTGGATTTTCATTGTAGAGAGTTAAAATCAGAGTTCACCATACGTTGCTGGTTGTAGATGTGTCTCCAAGATGGTTCAACAAATTACTAAAAAGCTTCATCGGTGACTATGAATGGTTTGATTTACAAAAGATGGCTATCATCTGTTGTCCTATCAATGGTTTGATGGCATGGCCCAACAAACTGCTTCAATGCGTTCACGTCAAAACCCATCAAAGTTTGACCCAGCAGACAGGAAATTTAGAGCAGGCAAGGTAAAGCCGTAAAGTACTGAAGGAGAAAAAGAACCAAAGCACCGAGCCAACTCTCCGACACAAGCCTCGCCCAGCTGGGAGCAACAAAAACCTGTCCTTTTCCCCCACTCTCATGGCGGAACCCTCAGATCAAAACCCTACCGCCGAAGAAAAGAAAGAAGCTGAGGAATCCGAAGAGAACGGAAATGGAAGAGGAGGAGGAGAGGATGAGGACGAGGACGAAAACGGAGGAGAGGAAAAAGAATACGAGGAGGAGGAGGAAGGAGAGAGGAAGAGTGGGGGCGGCCCTCCGTCGGAGAGGGAGAAGGTGGAGCGCCTCTTGCGCCGCCTATCGAGCGGGCCAGTGAGGCTTCGGGTCCACGACGTGGTGATCAGGGGGAACGCCAAGACCAAGGACTCGCTGATCGAGGCCGAGGTGCTCGACGCCTTCCGCTCGGCGTCCACGATGCAGGAGCTCCTCCAGGCCGCCGGCGCCGCAAACGAGCGGCTCAACCGGCTGGATGTCTTCGATTCGGTGAACATCACACTTGATGCCGGGCCCCCGGAGCTTCCTGGCACCGCTAATGTCATCATCGATGTAGTGGAGGCCAAGAATCCACTTAATGGTGATATTGGTATCTTCACTAAGCCCGAGGTAAGAATTGAGCTCGTTATTCTTGTTGCCAATAAGTTGGAGATTCAGTAGTTTCTCTGCGAATCTGCTGATTTTTTCTGGCTTCATTTCGGATTGGTTTGATACATGAGGTATCCTCTGCTAGAAGAAAGCATTGTGAAGTTATTTGATACCAAAGGTTCGATTATGCTTGAGAAATGTGATAGAAAAATGTATTACTTGAGGATATTCTATTTTTCTGGAACGGATTGCTCGTCCCATTTCTTGTTAGGATGAGAAATGGGCGTTGGGTTTGTCAATACTGTTGCTTGTTTTTTATCGATAAACGCTAGACTGTATTTGGATTTTCACAGCAGTCATCTACTTTGAGTTGGTTCTCTAGGATCATGTGTGAGAACAAGTAAAAGAAGGTTTTTCGGTTTTGTGGCAGTTGCTTTCTTTTAGGGCATGTTTGGTTGGGGGAATTGGGCTCTGGAATGGAAATGGAAATGAGTGACTCCCATTTCAGCTGTTTGGTTTGAGGCAGTCCCATTCCAATTCCAATTCCAATTCCAATTCCAAGGGGGGATGGGAATGCTCCAATCCCCCAAAATACAATCCTTAATCTCCTGTAGTTTTCAGAGCCTATTCCGATTACAATTCTGATTCAGGTCATGAACCAAACATGTTAGGGGATATGGCCATTCCAATCTATTCTGATTTTGATTCCGACTCTAGTCACAAACTAAACGTGCCCTTAGTGCTTTTATTAGAAATGGATTCAAAATGGTGTTAAGTATGCAGACAAAGGAATGCCAGAAGATACAAAACATCAAACATGTAGTTAAAGATGGTAGCTTAATTATAATTAAGTATTGTTGGTTTTAGCTGGTTAGTGGGTCTAGTGTGGTTTGCTGCTAGTGAATTCTGCAAAGTGCTTCCTGCCTTCCACAACTCAATGATTTTGGCTTTTGGGAGTTGTGGTTGATTCTTCTGCATAGTCTCCACATCACAATATCATTGGTATGGTGCTGGCGTGTGATCCCCATAGCCAGATAGTTCTTGTCAATGTTATAGGGCAGTTTGTCTGAAATGGAAAATGTATTTAAAACATTTTTAAGTACTTCTGTCCATTCTTAGGTCGTTATATCATTTTTTCACCTGTAATCCATGTTTAAAATCTCACATTTCGTTGGACTCATTCTGACCTATGATCATATTGTTGCATATTTAGCATGGATATTTGTTTCATGCATCATAGAGAGGACAGTCACTCTTTGTAAATTTCAACAAGTTGGAAAAGAAGCTAGGTCTGGAAAGAGGATGAAATCCTTTGCGACCACTGCCATTGCTTAGAATTTGAGAATTGAGACTTAGAGTTTGAGGCCACCTTCAATTGGGTGATCAGTTGACAAGCAGTTACTTGTGTATTTTCCTCCATTGGTGCAAATAAATCAGCGAATTAAACTAAAAGTCAAAAAAATGGATCAAAGATTTAACAGCCAATTGGAAAATGTTTTGCACTTAAATAGGAGATGGACCAAAATGGACTTTAGGGTGGTCACTAAGAGTGTTGAATTGAAGTATTAGCTTGACCATTGAAACCATCATGTCATCATGAAATTAAGAAACATGATATCTTGTCGACCATTTCTAGCATACAACTTTTGAGCATTCTAAAGGTAGGTCTTGATATATTTGTTTTAATTCTAATTATACTGTTTGTTTTGATATTTGGGTTGATTTAACCATGGAACTTTTAATGAGCCATTTAACTATTTTCCTCCTATATTCAAATAAGGATGAAAATCTTCTTTCTTTTTCAATTTGTCCTTCTCAGAAGATTAGTAAGTGCACTTGTTCCTTTTTTTCTTCAAATTATCTTTCTCTCGTGATACAAGTCCATCACTCGTTTATTAAATCTTGATGATTCAAACATTCATCATAAATTAAAACACCATGCTCATAATATCGGATGGGATGAAAACCATCTATAGGGTCATGCTCCATATTATTCACATAAATAAAAAATAATGATAAGTCATATTTATGACAACCATCCAATAGATATTCCTTTGAATTAGATATGTTGTATGTGATGGAGTCAAAGTCATTCGTAGATCCGTTACATTCATATAGTCCTGCCAAATGCTCATTTAGTTTGGCATAAAATCTTTTATTTAAATTTGCAACTACACCATCATATGATGGTCATGTACTGCCAAAAAACATTCCACTAATTTAATTTGTTTATGAATTAAAAGGATCATAAATCCAAACTTATGCCACAATTGCACTATCCATGTAAGATAAATTCTTAAAAGAGACAAACACAAGAGTGCAACAATAAAAGTAGGACTGTGGGAGTGCATGTAGCAAGCTCCTTTCTAATAGAGCCGCAGGTGCTTTTGCAGGGCTATAGCTACTTTACTGTAGCAGTACAGTGAGAAGAGGGCTTTAAAGGACAAAATGCAATCTTAAATTCTAAATCTGAATTTGATAAGATCTTTTAAGTTGAACTTAAAAGTCCAACGTAGGAAATAAAGCAATTTCAGCAGCAATATAATCTAGATTTAGATTAACAGCAACCATAAAAACTAAAATGAAAGGCCATCAATCGAGTTTAATATACTAACACCAAGTACATATAATAGTCCCCAAAGAAACATCCATGAATTGAATCTTTCCAAACTTAATTATTAAAGAAAAATGGATAGGTTTTGATAGAAGATTAAGAAGATAATAGATTATGGTGATTACGTGAAATATCAATTATCTTGGATGAGAAGATAAAGATCAGCGAGGTTCAAGACTGCAACCGGTTCACCCAATGCGGGGTATCCACGACCACCAAGATTAGCGGTACTGTGGTGAACAAACTCTAGCACGGGAAGGTTGAAAGGTAAGGAGGATCCGGAAGAAGTGGAGAGGAAGGAGAGATCAATCCGAACACGAAGAAGAAGCGACCATGAATCAAAAGATAAAGGGGAAGCCGTATGTAGAGATAGGAGGATTTAGGATTTTTGTAAAGTCTCTTTTCTTTCTTCCCTTCCCAAAATCTAAGAGCCAATATTTATAACTTTCTTTCATGTTTTTTCCTTTTTGATTGGTCCAAAAATATCATTTTTTCTCTTTCCTCTTTTGTTTTCTTTTTGCCCCCTTTTCTTTCGTGTCCCTCTTCTCTATTTTTCTCCTTTTTGATTGGTCCAAAAATGCCATTTTTTCTCTTTCTTGTTTTCTCTTTCCTCTCTTTTTTTTTTCTCTTTCCCCTTTTTCTTTCCCTTTTCTCTAATAAAAGATAAATCTATTGGAGAATCATGTGATCCCCGTAAATCTAGATTGGCATCCCCATTTGGCTAAAAATAAACAAAATGATTTGGTTCGGATTTAGGTCAACCTATTCAATCTTTCTCAAAATACTTAAGCAGGATTGAATTAAACACTACAAACAAAATAAAGAAAAATGATGACTCAATGAATAAAATAAAATAACGGCTTGATGCTTTGCATTACTTTTCTAAGACCAAGATGCCCACATGTATAAATGCAGTCTCTTCTTTTGTGTAGAATCCCTCTTCCATGCACATGGATGCACACATAAACATTCTTCTTTTGGTGGTTATAATTACTTCATAAAGCTCATTATCTGAAACAGTAATTGTTAACTCATTTGTACTGCTTATCATTCTTAAATTTCTGTCATAATATCTAATATTTGCATGATGGACATTTATAGAACTTTTAATATTCTCTGTCTTGTTTAACATGTTGACAGTTAGGGTTTCTCACTCTGGGGTTTGTATTTACTCAATGAAAGCAGGAGATTTTTAGTGCTGAATTGTAGTATAGATTCACTTGATTCATGTTTGACATTGTTCAAATGGTTTTCCTTTTACACGTTTCATGATTGTTTTAATATGCTTTTCCTAGGCTAGATCTTGTTTACTGGAAGGATCACTTAAGTTGAAAAATTTATCTGGCTATGGTGACATCTGGGATGCTTCTGGGGCTTATGGCTGGGACCAAACATCAGAGATAAGTGCTGGATTGTCCTTGCCTAGATTCAAAGCAATATCAACTCCTCTTATGGCTCGAGTTTCATTACTTTCTCAAGATTGGTTGAAGTTTTCATCATATAAAGAACATCTTTTGGGCCTTTCTTTTGGTTTGCTTTCCACAACACACCATAACTTGGCCTACAATCTTACATGGCGTACCCTAACTGATCCAAGCCGCATGGCATCCAAGGCAGTAAGGAGGCTGTTAGGACATAGTCTTCTCTCCTCGGTAAAATACACGTATAAGATTGATCGCAGAGATTCACATTTGAGACCAACTCGTGGATATGCTTTTCTATCTACTACTCAAGTTGGTGGTCTTGGACCATATAGTAAAAGTTTACGATTTTTTCGGCAGGTACAATGCTCTGCCTTTGCCACTTATTTTATTATAGAGTTCCTAGGATAAATCTGATAGCACCACAATCTCTATAATTCTGGCATCATGGTTATTAATTTATTTGTTACACCAAAGGTTTGCTCATGTTTGATTGTGAGTCATAGACAGCAATTTTCTGATGTTGATTTTGTTATAGCTTTTTATTTTGGATGTCTGTAACTGTGAATCATACCATAGTTAATGGCATAATTTACCTATTTCTACTGCAGATATTGTGCATGTGCTTCGCATAGTTGGATTAGAAACCATTAATTTGTGAACAATTGTGGGCATTAGCTTTACACTGCAGTCAAGGCTAAAATTCCTTTGCATTCTACTGTCTTACAGATGCCTTAGCATGATATGGTTGAGTTTTGCAAAGCTCATATAGATAAGAATGATAATGTACTTAATTTGCTGTTTCTCATCTTGGAAATTACTACTAATATATGGTTATGCTATTTTAGTTCTCTAAATGATAGTGATTTTATAACTCAAAATTTCTGCGTCTCATGCTTTTTTCTTATACCCAAGGCTCTTGAGTGGCTTGTTGTGATTTTGTTGTTCCATCATCAATGAATTGTGGTTGGGGTTTCAACACCTTGCAGTTATTACGAGGAGAATATGTTAACTGTACATTATGAAGTTGGCAATCAATCATAATTTTTGAGTAAACATCCTTATTCATAAAGGTTTATAGTTGCCTTTACCTCAAAGTGGTCTAGCGATATTGTGTTATAAGAGAGCACCTGTCCACAAATCGACCTTCCAGAATGTGGCTGAGATCAAACTCTCAAGTTGTAGAGCTTAATAATAGAATTATTCTTTATAATGACTTCACATAAGAAAGGTTCACGTTTTTTATCTTAGACTCTTAGGAATAGTCTAAGTCAGTAATCAAGGCAGCACTGGGATGGGTATGCCTCCAAGCAAAGGTTTCTCTAGGTCCCGTCCTTATCTTAGGCTCCACGTGGTTCATAAGTTGTATGTCCTTATATTTGACAAGTAATCTGTATACTTTTAAATACACAAGCAGTGTCAAGGTATTCCTGGTCATTCATTTCTATTAAAGGAACTGCCTGCTAGTTTACAAGGACATGTGAATTGTGCAAAGTCGAGTTGAGATGAGCATTACACCTTTCTCATAGCTACCTTCTTTGATACACTAGCATGTGAAATTAAATGGGTGTTCTCCTCAGACAATTTTTTCTGCAGTTAAGAATTTGATAACTGTTGGAACTGGGGCTTGCCCCAAAGGTCACACCCCTTTGCTTAGCAATCAAAGGTTTTGGGTTTGATACTTGGGTGGTGCATCTCTGAAAATCTAGACCTGGTATAGGTGTGTTTCCCTCCTCAAAAAAATGTTAAGTGTCATATATATAGGATTATAATATCAAAATTGAGATTTTTCTGGCCTTGGGTATATTTGCGTCCCTCATTCTCCTTTTGCTCGAAATGTATTGATAATCTACTCTTCTGCCAAGAGCTCTACCTTATTACAGCTATTCTTAAAACAATATGAAAGTTATGGGAGCGATAAGTCAAATGATGCATACGTAAAATTACAAGGAAAGATATACATCAAAAATAGTGTAAAACATGAAAAATTTCCATTTATGGGGAAAGGTAAAATACAGAAGATGGCAAGTTTAATTTGACATTCTTGTTGACAAAAAAGGTTCTCAAGTTTTTGCGTGAGCCTGCATTTTTACATCTCCGCTTGAGTTAGACAAGGAAGAAAATTCATGACCAGAGAATGGTAGAATTTAAGGACGTTATAATAAGATCAGTTCCTACCTCACTTAAGCTGGTATAAACATTCTAGCATTGAAGAAATCAGTAGCAGTTTTTGTGGAAGGTAGTTCAAGGGAATAATCTGACATGATGAAGTGGATGAGGCAATTTGAAAGACGACATTGTGGACAATGATGCAGAAAAGGTTCATTTCATGTATAGATTGTGTGGTTGTTTCTGGTTAGAAAGTAAAGAAACAAGCAGAATGCCAATTAGTATCTGAAAATGTAAAATCTAGCTAATAAATTGCTATACTTGGTTGACCTGCCAACCCATTCCCAGCAACCCAATAGGGGTTGGGTCATATATAAACCAGGAAATGGTTGAAAACCGGTCAGGCTGTTTGGCTTTTAAAATAGCCAGGTCAAATGGCCAATAAACCATACGAGTACCCAAAAGAGAGAAAAAACGACATCCCCAGTCTCAAAACAGGAACACCCTATATGAAGCCCTACCTACCTTGCTTTTATTCCTTGGTGGTTGCAACATGTCCTTGATGGTGGCCCAGGCATCGGACAAGGGATGATTGATTATGGATCCTCAATGTTTGTACAGGGGAGAGGGAAAGGCTGACAATGGAAGAGGTAAGGGATGGAAACTGGGGCTCAGTTGAGGGAGGGACTGCTATAGAGGATTGAGTTGGAGGTGGTGGAGGAATGGATGATAGTGACAGCCAAGTGATGGACATTGTAGGGATTTCTTAATGCTGAGGTCTTGACAGCAGAGATGGGGGCAGGTTGTGGGATATGATTCAATTAGAGGTGAAGAGGGGTTGGAATTTCATTGCTTATATGTTTGGCTTTTGATTGACCCGTGGTTGGCCTGTCGTTGTTTTGTGCTGGAGGAGAGAGGGATCTGGAAAGTTTTGCTGAAATGAACCTCGCATTCTTATGGTATATATAATGGGAGGGAATTGGATAATCAGTAAAAGAATGATGTGCAAGGACTCATTCTACAAAAATAAAGTTGCATTTGTCTAGTTTCAATAGAACAATAGAAATCTTGGGATGATGTTAATTTTGAATCTTAATAGAGGGTTGTGTTAAAAGGAGTATTTTTTTTTCCCTTGTCTTATGGGTCCTTTTGGCTAGGCCTTCACTGAGCTCTGTTCCCGTCGATGGGTCCTTTTGGCTCTAGGTAATGAGTCATCTGTGGTTTAATTCTAGGTAAAAGCCCAAAGCTAGCTTGTGAATCATTCTTAAGAGATTTGATTATGGAGGGAGACTAAATGGAATGGAGTGGGGATGGGGGGAGCGGAGGGCATAGGGGGTGAAGAGGGTGGGACTACTCTTAGAAGGTTTTTCCTGCTCTTGTGGTGGTAGGGTGACTAGTGGCTTAAATCATTCCCTGTTTAGGTGGACTGTGTGCAGGTTCCAAGTTTATTATATTGTACGTTTCTGTGGCATATCACATTCATCAATTGAGCACAAAATACCGTATATGTCATAGCAGTTCTTCATGAATTAGGCTATAAAGTCATGCTATTAATCTCAGTGAGACAGAATTGTGTCTCAATATTGTCTGCTGTCTTCATACCTTGTAACAGGACTTTGATCTTCGAGGTGCTTTTCCCTTGGGATTTTATAACTCTGCTCTCAATATTGGAGTTGCAGCAGGTGTCATTCTGCCATGGGGAAGGAGATTTATGGACTTGCCCTCACCATTGCCTGAGCGATTTTACATGGGTGGTCATTCTTCTCCTGTCTGCAACTTGGGTGGGCCCACCTCCTTGTTAGGGTTCAGAACAAGAGGATTAGGCCCGACTGACTCAAGAAGGTTCATCCCCACGAAATCTGATAAAGATGATTCCCCTGCCTCTCCTGAAAGGGATGTCCTGGGAGGCGACCTTGCAGTCACTGCCTTTGCTGATCTTTCATTTGACCTACCCCTAAAACTGTTCAGAGAGTCTGGAATACATGGTCACGTATTTATCAATGCTGGGAATCTTGCTAAATTAACGGAGAACAAGTTCAAGGATTTCTCATTTCGGAACTTTGGGGAGTCATTTAGAAGCTCTGTAGGATTTGGCATAATATTTCCCACAAAACTGTTCGGTATGGAGGTTTGTTCCAAAACATATCAATCTGAATTTTAACCAACTAAATGGATGAATTTCCTGTTTCCTAACAAATATGGGTTTTTGCTTTCAGATAAACTATTGTTATGTATTGAAACAGTTTGGGCATGACCACGGAAAGACCGGCATACAGTTTAACTTCTCCTCCCCATGATAGAAGCTTTCCGGCTGAAGAGATTCACCTTTCCAATGCCAAAAAACTTTCTTTTTTTTGACAATTTTTGCACTTCATCTCTTCCGGGAAGTAAGGAACTAGAGAAGACAATTGAGTTGAAAGGAATGTTACCCACATATGGTGGTACAGGTGGCTTTTGTCATCTTCTTCAGCCACTCAATGCACGAATTTTCTTTGTTTTTTTTTTTCCCCTCTCAATATTTTGTCCTTGTTGTTGAGGTGTTAACTTTATGATCTAAAGGTTCAATGGGTGATCAAAATACAATTGTTTTTCTCAGGCTGCTATTCCATTGTAACTTCGCAGTCATTTAGTTTTTGCAATTATTTTTTCTTGCTGCATTGAATTAGACTCTTGTGGTTCTCTAGTTGCTATTCATTTAACTTCTCAGTCATTTTAGTTCGTGCAACTATGATTTCTTGCTGCACCTTAGTTTATAATTTACTCTTTGCCTCTTCAATTACTGCAGTTTTATTTTATTCTTGTCAGATAAATCTGTTCTGCATTGATGCTAAGCATGAATGCTTAAAATGAACAGATTTAAGTGTAAGTTGACAGACACGAACAGAATGCTAAGCATGAATTGATGATAAATCTGTTCTGTTCGTGCTTAGCATGAATTGATCATAAATCTGTTCATCATCTATCATGCTAAGCATGAATGCTTAAAATGAACAGATTTAAGTGCAAAGGACTAAAAGGCAACTTACACTTTCAGAAACGAACAGAAATAGCTTGGTTCCCTGAGGTGGGTATGGAACTATGACCATAAGCTTTGGAAAGGTGGGGTGTACGGAGGCCCGTTCACTTCATTGAGCCTAAAGTGAAGGCTACCTGTCATGATCCATTGATTTCTGGTGGTGAATTAGTGCGCAAAAGATGCAACATATATAAAAAGTTACAAGGTTCTGCACGAACCTATTTCAGTACTACCTATACCAGAATCCAACATACACAGGAATGATGGAAGCAAATCCTGTATCCAAATAGTAGATATTTGCATGGAGCAGCCATGTTTGGCTAATCAATCTGCTCCACCATTTTCATTTCTGGGAACAAAAGTGGTAAAAAAACCTGGCAAGTTGGTAATCTTCTGAATGGTATACATCAAAGTCCACTTGTTTCCATGGTCTCTTCTCATACCTGACCATCTTGAGATGCTGCTTAAACGACTGTCTTCCATTACCTCTCTTTCATATTCGATCAACAAAGCTTTCTTATCTTTCCGAGAGTTAAATTATTGCTGTAGGAAGCTAGTTGACGTTAAAGATGATAACATATAATAGAGCAGATCTGATCAGATCTCAGTTTGTGTGATAGGATATCACATGTATCCTCAGAAGCCTTCCATTTGTGATGGATGAGAAATACCAACTCCAACGATAGGAAGAATCTACTAGTCATAATTTCGAGGAGAACTTATTGACCGATCCCCCGGTGGATGGAACTATAATAATACCCCCTTCTTTACCATTCTTTGAACACTTGGTCCATATAACCAGGTCTTTTTTAATTCCTGGTCCTCCTTAACCATACACGGCGTGAAAGGGACTGTAAATTAAGGAGCTGAACAACAAGCTTTTGTTTTAGACGCAAGTCCATGGAGTGATGTTAAAATGTCCTGATTTTACTGTCAACTTGCATGGAAAGAAAAGTAATAAATTATTTTGTGCTCTTAATTACATGCTTCATAGTTGGCCAAGTGAGAAGCCGCAATGACATGGACACGGGACACATGAAGGCATGGTGGCGTGGATCATATATGGTCGACATGCATGCATGGATAGATGATGATGAGGCCCATGACATGTTGACAGACATCCTTTCTCATTCACAGGATTCTAGTGTGGCCATGAAAGGTACGTTACTGCATGAACATTGGTGGGTTGATTTCGCAGGTTGAGTGTGCGAGTGAACCTTGTCACACGAAAGTCGGTAATAAAAATCCTCACGGGCCTGAACCACCAGAGCATTTTAAATCCACCTTCCTCACCTTGGAATATTCTCTCCTTCCCCGGTCCCTTGGAACATTTACGTATTTAATACAGGCTTACAGGATCTGCCTCTTGGATTTCCTACCTGAAAGTATAGAGATGTACTTATCCAGTGATCATACTCTCTCTCTCTCTCTCAGTAGACCTCATTATGTCTCCTTAAGCTAGTAGGGCATATTAAGGCAACCAAAGGATCCTCTACAGTATGCGGTCCACACCACAAAGTGATGCACAATCCTTGATAGCTACAATTAAAAGATGGACGGCTACCAAACAATATATATTATGTATGACATCATGTATTCATGGATTATTTTTGTTTGATGGCCGTCTGTCTTTTGATGGTAGTTATCGAAGGCTGTATAATATTTTATATCACGAAGGTTTCATATTTTTATTAAATTACTTGATGAGGTATTTTCACTATTTGTATTTTTGCCAAAAAAGATGCGATAAAGAGGACTCGCAAGGATTTGGCAGTTTTTTGTGTTGAGAAATGAGTGGTGCTGCATATAATCATGAACTTCTGGACAGACGATTTAGGTGCTTCAGAATTGGTACTTATGGATGGTTCCCAAGAGGTAAAATATATGCGAAAAAAAAAAAAAGGGAGGTATTAGCCTCTATCATTGGGAGTCAGTTAAGAGTTTATATGTTGATTTTAGTTTGATAACAGTTTGCTAAAGTACTAAAATGTTCATGCTTAAGTACAGGCTGGTTGTCTATCATGCACATGCATGACACATGCCCAATAATGGCATGTCGAGAGGCACGTGTGCAATTTTTGCTCAAACAGTGCAAACATATCAAAACACTATCAAACATGAAAGAAAGGGGGAAAACTTCTATAAACAAAAGGTTGACGACAACAAAATATGGAACCCGGAGCTCTTGCATATGTATAGCATCCCATTCTTTTCCTTAAAAAAAAATAAGGAAATCAAAAGCAACAAATAGTTAACATCAATGATCCGATCGATCATTCAAAAAATATATTTAAGTATTGTAAACTTAAGAAATCATGAGCTATGTGTAAACCATATATAATTATGGCTCAATTATTTCAGGATAATTCATAGTTCTATGAATGGCTTTGTTTGGAGTACAGAACTTTTCAGATAATTTAAAGAATATCGCAATTATAGCACTCACAATCTCGTGACTATGGGGGGATACACATGCATGAGTTTCCCCTTCAGACTCAACTAAAGTGGAAATGAAACAAATTAATACTCTCACTACCTCACACCAACCAAGATAAAAGACTTCAAGGACTAAAGCCATGGCCTAATACTGACAATTTGATCTGAGCTATCCTATGGAATATGTGCTTTTCTATGGAAGCCAACTCCCTCAACAGCATCCGCCCCCATGTGTCTTAAAAGGTTTCTTCCAATTCCAGTTAGCCGCTACTTTTGACAGTTCAAAAGAAGGCTATTGATTAGACAAGTAGAAAATTGTCATGCTCACCTTAGACATTTGTTCGTCTCATTTTGCTTGAAGGGAGACTTCTAAATTGGATTCACTTGGATGGAAACAAGCATCACCGACTCCCTAAACAACCAATGCATTTAAGACAATTGGCCAAGGTTCAAGTTAAGTGAAGATATGATGGGGGAGTTTGCCACATGGAAAACTTTGCTAGCAGCTACTGGTATCCCATGTCAGTTCCTTGGCTTTGTGCGACTGGGGTGGATGAGGTCCCACTTTGTCATATAATTAAGTTGGAAAGTTTGTTATGTATATAGATTAGTACGTATAAACTATACATAATTAGATATTAACTTTTAGCTTTTTTTGGAGGTTGGCTCTGAAGTGATGGAGAAACTCACTAGTCTCTCCACAGGTAGGGACAACGTATATCACCATCACCGAGGGTGCATAGAAGGAAAAAAAAGGATCCCACTGATCCAATTATATAGGTACTTACTGACGCATATAGAGACAGCATATTAACATTAACATAATGCTAAGTTGTAAGTAATTGATGGATACGAGATATTATGGCATTTTTTAATGTCGTGTCAGGTTTTAGTTTTGGAAAGAGAGTGTGTTGTCAGGAGTAGTTTTTTTGTCAAATACAAGGTGGAAGGAGGCTCCACCACAATTTGAATAAAAGAGCAATGTTGCAGAATATTAGTTGCCAAAAAAATAAAAAATTAAAAAAAGAAGAATATTAGTTAGTAGAGTGGATACTATATATATTATGGCACTTGATAATTAACACAATGGACCAGCCATTGTAGCAATGAGAGGGAGGGGTTTTATTTAAGGATCAATCGACATAGGCTTCATATTCTATGACGACTTTCAAGTTTCAACAATTCAAAATTGCACGTCATTTCTTTCCGGTATAATCATGCTCTCTCTCTCTCTCGTGGATCATTTTTTATTTGTATTAATTTAAACTATTGTAGCACGAGGAGGCACATGGTTTGAAGATGATACATGGTTTAATTTGAACGTTATCACCTAGACTTTCGCACGTACACCCACATTCTAGAGGAATTACAATTCTTTTGTGTCTTTTTTTTTTTTTTTTTTTTTTTATGTGAATGGGAAGAATTACAACTCTCAAATTATAAGGGAAGCTTGTTTTGATAAATTCTTGATTATACCTCATCAAACAATTTTTTAGAAAATGATACAAAACTATTAGCATCCATTTCATGGAGGGGGTGTGAAGAAGTAGTTCTTTCATCATTTCTCTGAAATTATTAAGAAATGATTGGTGCCTGGTGATGCCCCAACCATCGCCTGGGCATGCACGAGAAAAAGAGAGAGAGAGAGAAGCAACTGAATAAATGCCTCTTTGAAGCTTATTGTCCTAATTTAATTATTCAAAATTAAAAAAATCATAAAATGCATCGAGGTCCTTTAAAACTAAAATTAAAAAAAGGGAGTATTTCTATTCAGAGTTACTTATATTAGATATGAGAAGCACCTCTTAAGAAGATCCAAATATTGAATCCCCACCTAGATGGAGGATTGGACAACCAATGAGCTATTACCCAGTTTGTCACAAGTCAAGCTTGGCTTGTTAAGCCAAAATATTCGAATGAGGTTTTGTACAGGAAAAAAAAGAAGAAGAAGAGAGGGCCAGTTGCGTTAACTACTGGACGACAACAGCTTGTGAAAGACACTCTAGTTTGGATGCATTAGCGGAATATTATGGCCTGGACAAGTCATCAATTTTACTAGTCCAATAAAAGTGTCTACATAGACTGGTGCAAGGCCTGGTTCAGCTGGACCGATCCATTTATGGCCCCATGCCCATGACCTGTGCATGAACCGGTGCTCTGAGTCAGTGAAGGGAACATTGACTCTTGCTCGGATCTAAGACTTCCAAGATCTGCTAATCTAGTGAGAGACAAATATATGCATGATTAGCTCTAGGTTAGGTTGGAAGGACAACAAAACCATGCAAGTCAAGCGATTGGAAAACTTGCCCATATTCAATCATACTGATGCCATACCCAAAAGGACTCTGCACAGATGACCTAAAACCAGCATGAATGATTGATGCATGGAATTGGACTGGGTCCAAAAATTCATGAGAGTGGTTTGGAAAGAAGGGAGGAGGGTGACTGGGGATTAACTCTGGATTTTTTTGGTATTATGATGGAATTGCATATCCTTTCCGAGATGTTCCATTCTTGAAAAAGTGATGCTGTGGGGCACCTGTTAATTATGTGCTCAGAAACAATTGTCTTGCAATATAGTATAATGAAATTGATGTGTGACTTGCTTGTTTTGCTATCATACATGGGTTGATTGATTATTAAATTGCTAATTCCATATTTGTGGGTTCGGTGCACTTAATAGGCATTTAATTCTAATTCAATAATGCCCTTTAATTCTCTTTTTTTATTTATGTTTTTGCGAACTTATTCCTTTCCAAGAAAAAGATGGGACAGATCCCATGAGCTATAGGAAACATCAAACATCAAACAGATGAAGCCTATCTATTAGACCTAACTTAACTAGCGTCATTTTTCACTTAGCAAGACATTCATCATGTTTGCTTACTAAAATATAGTGTGGTAATTAAGAACTATGAGTCCATTTTTCCAGTCAAGGCAGCGGTACAGATACATAATAATGACCATATATTGTCTTACTTGTTTGTTCCGGTGCTATAGCTAGTCCAGGATCTTTTTGTCCCGTTTTTAAAAAGGTCAGGTCATGCAGTCATTTATTCTATATTTGACCCTTCAGAAAATAGGGTTTAGACTTGGACTCTACCCCACAGGCTAGTTTTGGTCAAGCCGGTTTTAATTAAGCCAAAGTTGGCATAGGATATAATCTGATCCATCTAATTCTAGTTGCATTTCATAAATTTTTCCAACCCATGAAACAAAACATGGTACTCCATATGCAATTGCAAGTGAAATATAAAGATCTAATTACAATTACAACCTAGCACTTGTACTCTTAGAAAGGACTATCCAACTTACCTTTTTTGGGTGAGATACACGGTGTTCTTCAAGGATATGATGCAGGTTGTTGTTATCCGTTACACTCCTAGAGTTGTGCCCTTAAAAGAATAAAAAAACTCTAAATCTAAATCTTTTTTTTTTTTTAAGAAGGGTTTATATGGCAGAGGAAAACGGCCTTGCATATTTTTGGTGGCAAGAAGGAACAATTCCGTGATTCCCGACGTGAAGTGAGGCTGGGTGGTGACATTAATCTAGCTTTCGGTCGGTATCACCGACAGCTAGCATCAAAAAATAAGTAGTACCGTGAACTATCCCATCCACAGCTTCCCACCGCTTAGCTGGACAGTGCTTTGAGGCGCCCGTTAACTCCCACAAATTCTTTCTTGGGCCGACTTGGTGACCTTGCATCAACCATTCTCCTTGTATTCTATCAATTCCGATGAATCAACCAGTCTCCTCCAGCCAAGTGAGAGTGGAGCTTCTCATGTGAACAAAAGAAAGCCGCCCCCTAACATTATGGCTTCTGTTTGCATGTCCCTTGTGCCCCTTCCCGTCCCTTTCCTTCTTCCATGTTTCCCTCCCTGCCATCCAAAACCCATCCATGCATGCATATATATATCCATACGACCATATCAATGTAGAATAACCCTGCTTCACCACATGCCCATGCATGTGTATGCTGGACCCTTATCTCTCTGAGGGAGAGAGAGAGACTTGGCTTCTAACTTTGTTTCTTTCTCACCGCCTACGTCAGAGAGGATGACATGATGGTGGGTTGATAAACTCAACCTATCCGGCTTGCTTTTGATATATAGGGTAGCGGGGTCGATGCGGTGGGAGCTCTTCGGTTAATTAATTTTTGAGAAAATGGAGACAACTGAAGAAGAAGATTAGATTATGGTTCTTTGGTTATTTTCTTTGCCTATAAGTTCCAAGGGCGCCTAAGGTGGTGGTGATGAGAAGTATGAGTTCCGAGAGCTCGAGGGGAAGACCTTCCAAAGTCGGTGAGGTTGAAGAAGACGGCGAGGATAACTTGAGAAATGGAGGGAGCTCGAGCAATAGCACCGTGGAGGAGAGCGAGAGGAAGCCGAGCTCCGGGACTGTAAGGCAGTATGTCAGATCCAAGAACCCAAGGCTTCGGTGGACGCCGGAACTCCACCTTTGTTTTGTTCAAGCCGTTGAGAGACTCGGTGGCCAAGATCGTGAGAGGATCAATACCTCTTTCAATATATATATCAGTATGATGAGGATAACAATTACTTTTTCTAGTTCACTTCATCCTAACTTTTTTTTTTTTCCTTTTTATTTGTTTGTCCCCTTCGAGATGCAGGAGCGACGCCGAAGATGGTCCTTGAATTGATGAAAGTTAAGGGCCTTAGCATAGCTCATGTGAAGAGTCATCTACAAGTAATTCTATCAACCTTTCTTACAAGGGAACTATTAGATAGAGTTTATTTTGGCATGCACTAGTATGTTTCTTTTCCTGTAAACTGAAATTTTTGTTCCTTAATTTGGGTCTTATTGGCATCAGATGTATAGGAGCAAGAAGATCGATGAGTCAGGTCAAGGTTTGCTAATTTCCCAAAAACTACTTCTTCAGGAGAATCCAAATAGATTCTATGATTTGATTTATTGAACGAATTCGATCTCCTGTTTGTGGATCTTTGCCCCTAATTGCAGTTATAGCTGATCCTTGGAGTGTGATGAAAGGAACGAAGCAGCATATATACAATCTTGGCCATCTTCCCATGCTACATGGTTGTCATCAAAGGCCCACTATTCCAAACTTAAGGTCCATGAAGTTACTCAAATATATGGATGTTCCTTATTAGTACTGTTTTATAATTTATATAACCATCCCATGGCAACTTCTTGTGACCTCCTATCAGATCCGATGGCTCTTCATGGTTTGGCCATAGAAATTGGACTCAAAATCCAGTCCTGAGCAGGGCCATGAATTCTACGGTGGGATCAAGATCTCATGGTTCCATAAACGAGATGATCTTCAGAGGAAGCGACAGACTGAAGAGCAATCAGGATTTCCACATAAACACATCATCTTCAAATCATCAAGCTATCTGCGAACTTCGTGAAGCGACTGGAGAGTCCCACTTGCTCCATAATTGCAGACTAGGAACTACACAATATCAAGCCGAAGAAAGGGGAGCCTACTTGCAGGAAAGAGGATTGACTGGTCCAGAAGGGCAGAGCTCGGAGAGATGGAAGGCTAATGATCAGGGGCCTGATCTGAATCTCTCTCTACACATAGGACCCAGGCAGGAGAAGAAACAACAAAGGAGGTGGGAAGAAGAACTGGAGAGCAGCTTATCTCTCTCCTTGTTTGGTCCTTCAAGGATGGAAAGATGTTCTAGAGATGTAGAAAAGGCCTCAAATCATGGCATGTGGGAGGAAGAAGTTGGCAGTGAGGAGAAAGAAGGACAAGTACTCTAGATCTGACCATATGAGTGCAATGTGGTGAGATGTTGTGGTACTTGTCCAAAGGGGAGGTCATGACTTAATATTTTCTTTTCTACTCGTATACCATGGAATGTTTGGAGAAAAAAAATACCATGGAATGTTTGGAGAAAAAAAAATAGCTGAATGCACATGCTGTTTGACCGCAAGTCCGCAAGTCCTTTGTCTGAATGATGTATTATGAATGTTGAAAAGGTTAGGCATCATTGACCGTATTTTCTAGTTCCTTGTTTTCTTTTTTTTTTTTTTTTTTTTTTTTTAGTTTTTTTTTACTAGTCATGCAAGCGGAGAGGTGGTTATATTATCCGGTAAAGCCAATAAAAACTATATTATCTAAAACGATTAGCCATCCATGACGCATTATCTGAATTTATTGAATTTATATAAGTATCCATTTATATAAGTATCCAAGATCGACTTAATAGATAGCCAATATGAAGCTAAACAAATGACCATATAAATTTTTCTTCCGCTTAAGTCGCAACATCTTCACTAAACTAAAGATACAAATCCATATATATCTATTTATAAGTATCACAAATCTAATCACAAACACCATAGCAGATTCATAGTTTAATTGACTTGGGGCCTATTCTGATATCATTTGCAACACAAGCCCAAAACCTCACCTAAAAAGGCCAAGCAGAAAATATTACTTGGATTATTTATCCTGATATAAATATTCAAGATTTATCTAGTATATATAATTGATATGGGATTAAATACATGCTGCACGAGCCCTCATAAACTATTTAATTATTAAGTATATTTCTCCCATTATTTAT
Source organism: Elaeis guineensis (assembly GCF_000442705.2). Taxonomy (NCBI): domain Eukaryota; kingdom Viridiplantae; phylum Streptophyta; class Magnoliopsida; order Arecales; family Arecaceae; genus Elaeis; species Elaeis guineensis. Next base: position 49,203,188 of record NC_026002.2, read on the forward strand.
TCTATTAACAGGAGTAGCATGACATTCTGTATGCTATAGAATAGAAGCATCCATAACCCCACGGAATAATAGGAAGCACAGGAACAAAATAGGGGGCACCTTTTCAACAGAAAATACTATGATTGAGCTAAAGAAAAAGGCTAAATTGGCCAATGTTAATTTAGAACTAAGGACTAAGATGCTAACATGTTTCTCATGAAGGCCTAAACTATAAGAAATCAACCTATACAGAAATCTCTCTAGGCACAGTTTTACTTGATTTGTTTTGCTGAAAATTTACTTCCGAAATTCTGGCATCACAGTTTCCATGAATTGTTTGGCGAGAGCTTGGTATGTTGCCTGTGATGGATGGACGGAGTCCCAAAACATAAATCTGTTGGGAAAGGGACAAGTTGGAACAAGGGGGTTGCATAATGGTCCCATCTCCATGGAACCAGTTCCACAGCAACCCAAATTTGTCTCTGTAAAACCTATATCCAAACATGAAGAATAATGTCAGAAAGATCATTTAAAGATACCAATAAGAATGTGTTATTCAGTCGCCTTTCATGGAAATAAAACTGAAGTCAAAGTTTCAGTAAATCCATGTTAGCCCAGTTTTCCATAGAATTTTAATTTTTGCGTTCTTATTGAGTTGTGTTTTTATAATATTCCTTATAAAAGGTTCCTAGAGATGTCATTAGTGTTGCACCCACGTATTTTAGTACTTTAAACACACCTTAGTTTTAACTGGTTGTAGTTAGCTTCATCAGAAGAAGCAAAGTAACCAAACTGAAATAAAAAATGTCAATTTTTCATCTTATTTTGTGCTCTTGATGACACAACTTTGCAGAGGAAAAATGTGTCAAACTATCAGAGCAAATCTATTGAATTATATATTAATGTCCTTGATAATACGAAAGTCAAAATAATGCAAAAAATGTTTTAATAATACTTTTATAAAAGCAAGCAACTGAAAGTCTAGTTTGCAATCTTACCATATTTCAGAGGATTTGTGACCATCTCCATCAATGGATTGTATATATCCACATAGACAAACTTAGATTTGGGTAATGTATTGTTCCACCTGTGGATGGTGTCTTGGAGCAATGTGTTGTATGCCATGGCATCATTATTCTGTTGGATGATGCAAGTGCGTTGTAATGTGGGCGTACTAATTGATCGCATGGCTTCCATAGTGATTTGTAACGGAAGGCAACCAACCGGTGGAAGGCCTGCTATTGCGAATTTTCTTGCTCCCATGTTGGATAATTGCTGCATTGTATTTCTATTAGTTAAAAATATACCAAGATTCGTTCATCAAAAAAAAAAAAAAAGAAGACAAGATTCATTCCAAAGGATGCAAAATAAATTACAGAAAAATAACAACAGAATTTCAATTTTTAATTGAACCTGCTTTGAACCAGGTCGCTGGGCATTGTTAGCAAGCATTAGTCGTACATCTTAAAGATGCTAAATGATATAAAGCAGTAACGTTAGCTAAGAAGTGCACTGAAAGCCGTAAGCATGTTGAGATTTAGTTTGGCTTGTTTATATACACCTATGCCATCTCAGCTTCAGGCAATGTAACAGGCCACTCCTTGTAAAATTTGCACATGAATCAATAAACAAACTGGGTGACCAATCCTCCCATTACATAAAAAACGAACAGAATTTCAATTTTGGAAGGTGTTTTTTCTCCTATCATTATTCTCCCAGAATTTGTGTGAGTGAAGTAACAACATAGCATTCTGTATGACATTGTTTTGGCCATATATATAGATTGAATTGTATGACATGTGCATCCTATGTATATATTTCATGCATGATCATGAAATTGCTGCCCTCCTTAGACTTAGACTACTCCACTTTGTTAGAGAGATGTCATGGTAAGAGAGATGATGCAAAATTTCAAGGTAATTAATTAATACATACATGATCTTACTATGAGGAGATCCTCATCTTATGTTTTTTGTTCTATTTTATAAGAGAAAATATTAGCTGCAGTACGTGGCCATCTTGCATGAGAGCCTATCCCAGAGTCGTTGTACATTGGAGGGTACGGAGGATCCAAAATGGTTTTAGCAGATTCGGTTCTTTTTCAATTCTCGTGGGTATATATCATTGGCGCTAGATACCAAGTGTAGAATTGCACAAATAAAATATTAAATGAGAATAAAAAGTTGCAGTCAAATTAATATTATGGACATTGTAATTTCATAATCCAGAATAACAGTACTTTGTATTACAAAAATCAGAAAAATCTGGATTTTTTTTTCACACTCTAGAATTAGGAAAATCTTTGGTGCCTCACAAAATTAACTGGGATATGAAAACTTCCAAGATGTACTTTTATTTACCTAAATCCAATATAATCAGGAAACAACTAGGAGTGTTAGCCATAATTCATGGATGTATTTTAGTCCCAAATTGAGACCCCAATTCTTGGGTATGAATCTAGCAAAGCCAACCAACCTTCACGAAGATAACTCAAAAATATGACCGAATAATTAATTCCTACCTTAAACTATAGAGTTGGGCAGGTGCACAATATAGTTCTTGTTTCTTTTACTCTCGCTACGACCTTTTTTTTTTTTTTTTTTTTTTTTTTTTTTTTTGATGAAGTACATTAGCTGCAACTTTACTAAGGGTGATTTATTTTATTAAAAAATAAGTATGTATGAAGCTCCTCATGATCAGTATATGGAAAAGCTTCAACACGAACGAAGGCTAGCTCAAAGATGGTAGATGAAGGCTTAAGTAGTTTGCGTTCCTTCTTTTTATTTAAATCGAGGAAAAAACCATAATTTATTTAAAAAAATAAAGAAACTACAACGAACTTACAAGATCAGGACAAGAAAAATAAAATAAAAGCAGAATCATCGGAGAAAAAACAAAAAATAAAATAGAAACAGAACCACAAGAGAAACATCCATGCTATGCGTGAGTAAAATTCTCTGAGCATATCAAAACTTAACATGCTATATAGATATATAATAAATAAATAAATAAATAAATAAATAAATATAAAGTTTTCTGAGATAAAAACTTAACATGCTAAATAGATAAATAAATAAATAAATAGACACGTAAAGCAGGAAGAGAAGTTTACCCAGAAAAAAACAAAAAAAGCAGCAGCAAGAAGAGGAGGAAAGAGGAATACCATGACAAGTTTCTGAAGCTGAGAAAGGAGGAACCTCTGGTAACTAGAGACAGTACTGAAGGTCATTCTTCTGGCTGGAAGTATGTAGTAGTTCATCATCATATCATTAGAGCCAGCACCAATCACAAACATCGCATCTTTTATTATCCTACTCGCCTCGTCGTTCCCTACGGCCGCCTCCAGCCTTTCGATGTACGCCGCAAAGTTCGCCACCTGTCTCCCGACGGTCGTCACGCCTGACGTGGTCGCGGTGAGATCATCCAATCCAGAGCCCCCCGAGGCGAAGCTAACGCCAGTGGTTAGGTTGGCCATGGCGAGACTGCGGTCGGAGTGGGATGGTAGGACATCCCTGAGGCCTAAGGAGGACACCAGGAAGTCGGTGATGAGCTTGCCATTGGTGAACCTCCCGGTAGGGACTTGGCCGGGGAAGTCACGGCCGTAGGGTGGATGGTCGGCTCGGACGAGGGTCGAGAGGTCGTTGTTGTTGCCGGCGTCCAGCGTGGAGTCGCCGAAGGCGAAGACGGCTGAGATGTTCTTCGACGGCTCCGCTGCGGCGAAGTGGGGGAAGAGAGAGAGGAGGGTGGAGAAAAGGAGGAAGCAGATGGCGAGCTTTCGGTTCTCCATGGCTTTCGGTGCTCGTCGTGGTTTCTCTTGGGTGACGTTTTCTTGGTATTAATATAGAGGGAGGTAGTGGACCAGAGAAGAATATTTTGGGTGGGTGGGACTCTATCGCAAAAGTTTGAATTGGTTTAAAATTTTAGATGAACGGCTGGGATGGGCCGGATGGTGGACCACGTACTAGGTGGTATACGTTGGATCGTTATAATGTGTGTCGTTCCAGTTTGTTCTACCATGGCTACTGATGGAGAGGAGAACAATAGTCGGCATGGGACTTTAATTCTAGAAGTTCGTATTGGTTTGAAGTTTTGGAGATAAGTAGATGGATGGTTGGGATAAGGTATTGGATCGTTTTAAGGTGTGTCTCTAAAATTTGTATACGGCTTTAGTGCTTAATAATCGGTAACAAATAGTGAGTGCGACGCTTCTAGTGTGGCCAACTCAATCCGAAATTTCTTGGCATTTCAGATAATTTTAAGCTTTGAATAATTTAATCGTAGCTGGAGTCTAACATTGTGGGCCTGTGGCACCGGTAGGGAGCATGCGATAGGCCGAGCTGACTTCATTGCTGAGCCCTTAGTGAAATCTTGGGCCAAGGCCGTGTACCCCACCACATTGATGTGGGCCCGGCATGAGAGAGAGGAGGGCTAAGTCCACGGTCTACGAGAAAGAAATTACCAAAAAAAAAAAAAAAAAAAAAAAAAAAGGGAAAAGGGGAAGAAAAAAAGAAGGAAAGAAAGATACTTTATACTTCATGAGGAGAAGGATTGCTTTTCCATTCTTTTCAAATCCCCCAACAAATAGCTAAACCCAACTGAGACATCATCCAACCGACCAATGGCAGCTCACTATGCAGCTTTCACTGAACATATCATCATAATAAAGATATTTAAAGCTCTTTCAATGGATGACAGTTGTAGCTTGACCCAAGAACGTATGCTCCATGCAGTTATGGACGGTCACCGAGCGGTTAATGCATGCATTCACCTTGTTTGGTAATAGATGCCAACCCTCATTCTTGTAAGCAATACTCGCGGACCCTAGATACTCTTGTTCCCGCACTTTACTATTCTTGCTTTCTCGGATCTTTGCTATTTTTTAAAATACTTGTCTAATTTAAGCATCAAATGATTTTTCGTCCGGCAAAGTTCAGCGACCTTCGATATTATTTCTTCATTGTTTTCAGATGGGACTTCAAGCTGAGAACCAATCTCTTCATCCAAGCTCAGCCACAATTGACCTCGCCGTTCGCCAATTTTTCCGACCACTGCTCCAATCTTTTTAGCTCAAAACTTATCCGACCTCTTCGGTTTGGATTTTGATAGCAACACCGGCTGGTTCCACTCTAGTTTTGAGAGATGGGATTCTCTTAATTTTCTCCAAAGGATCAGATAATTTGCCTCACAACCTCAGCACTTTGGTCAACATCAACTAATCAAAATTTCATTCTTCAGCTTTAAATGTGGATATTCTTAGTTACAGCCAAATATATGGGGAACAATTGAAAAGCCTTTTTACGTTGATTCTAATTTTGGATTTATGTATTACATAAATTTTAATACATAGTAGAATCTTGCATGTGAAATACACATGTTTCCATTAAAAACAAGGAGCATTTGATGCTTGGTGGTGATGGAGTTAAAATTGTTGGTTTTGAAGGAAAAATAAAAACTCAAAACTCACTCCAAACTTTTCCAACCAACTTCAAACCCTTAAATTTGTTTTAGTCTCACATTGAAAAAACAAAAAGATGAGAAATGGTTTATCTTGAAAATCCTTCTCTTAGGCTTATAAACACGTGCACGCAGCCTGGCTCGGCTCGGCTTGCACGGTTTATTAAATTTATTACATGTTTTATTCCATGATTAATATGTTTTTTAATGTTGGACTAGCCCAAACGACTAGTCCTTGGATCTATAAAATGGGCCCATGATGGAGGGGTCTGAATATGCAGAAAATACCCGATCCTCTACTTCTCTAATCCGACTTTTGTTCTCTCTTAAAGTTTTTCTTCTGAGCCTTCACTTTTCAGTTTTTTTGATCTTTCATCTACTAGATAGAAGCCTTTGTCATCCTCTCCATGGTCGTGCCTATAGGGAAGGTCTTCGATTTATCTTGAGATGGAGGTCTCGAGTCTGATCCCATATGAGGATCGAAAATCGCCCTAGAACAGTACCTCGCACGCTTCCAGTCTGTAAGTTTTTATTATTTTTAATATTAATTTAATGATTGTTTCGATCGTTAGTGGTAATTGGATTGCCATTGGATCTCATGGGAAACCAATTTTGTGGTATTTTTTCTAAGGCAAATCCCCGTTCCGATTGTAATTTAATTACTAGCAATAATATTTATTTCATTGATCAAATTTGTGTAATTAGTTCTTAATCTTTTGCAAACTTAAATTTCTGTTTATAAAATATCTGCACTAAAATTTATCTATTGTTGTCAATGAAAAAAATGAAAAAAATGAAAAAAAATATAGCAGAATAACAATAATTTTTTATATATAAATCAGGGATATGGAATCACTAAAATATTTCAATATATTTCTTTTGTAGCTTCTTTCTCTCCTAATCTTGTTTTTTACTTTCTTTTTAGATATTTTTTCATGGGTTCTGAGGAATTTTCTAATCTAAAACTTGATAAGTTTAATTAAAAAGATTTTTTAGTGGCAAGAACCATTAGAAGCTTGGTTGATACCCTAAGGTTATTATCTGCTCTTGGAAAATCTCTTCCTTTTAAATCATCCTCATCTGTCACAGATTCTAAATCTCTTGAAGAAGTAGATTATCATTGTAGGTTTAGAACTCTTAGTTATTTATCTGATGAATTATATGAAACATATAGGAAGTATAAGACCTCTAAAGCACTTTGGCAAGCTTTAAAAGAAACCTATATCTGGGATAATGAGGGGGCTATTAGGTTTGCAATTTCTAACTTTCATAGTTTTAAAATGGTAGACAACATATCCATCAATGATCAAATACATAAGTTTCAAAATCTAGCTCAACAGATCCATGAAGGGGGATCTACTCTTGATAAAAATTATCAAGTATCATATTTGATAGATAAACTTCCTCTCTCTTGATCTCAATTTGCTCGTGACCTTAGAAGATCCTAATCTTCTCTTACCCTTAGGTTACATTTAGTAGCTGGCAATCTATCCAAATTGCTGGTAATTTAATGTGGTAATCTGAATTACTGCGTTAATTTGATATACTTTTTAGATAGTAATCTGATAATCTTGGTAATTCAGATTACCTCATGGGAGACAATTTGGATTGCCTTGGGGAGGGTGGCTATCCAGATTACCACTTCTTTGACAATATTGTAATAAAAATTTTAGATAAAATTATTTCTCAAAAAAATCACACAAAATCTATTGTCCAACCCTCCCCCTCTCCCCACCACCCTCCGTGTGCACCCCTGGCCCGTGGCTCCATCTCTCTTTATCTGCTCGTGGTTCCTCTGCCTTTATCCCCCACCACCCCCTCATGGCTCCTCCACACCCTTCCCTACCACCCCCATGGCTCCACATGCGCCCACCCCTTCTCCACCCCCCAGTGCCCACGGTTCCCCACATCTCTCGACCCACCACTTCTCCATGCCACCACCACACTTATATCACATCTGTTACTTCTTACCAAAAAAAAAAGAAGAGCACCAAGATAAAATTATTGAGGATATTTTAAAAATTTGATTTCATATTACTGGTAATTTGACTGTCATATCAAACATGTCAATCAAGATTTTTAGTAATTTTACCGCAACATTACCTGTATATACCAAATACAGTAATCAATATTACTGGCAATCTAATGATAATAATTTACCTGAAGGCAATCCACATTACCTTTCAAGATTGCCTGATGATGCACCAAACACAACCTTAGATTTGTTCTTCAATCTATTAGAATAGAAGGTCAATTTAGACTTAGAGAAATTCAGAAAAATCAAGAAAATCAACTCAAAGCCTATTGAGATTAGAATCCTCAAACGGACTGACGTGGGAACCTGGTGATTGCTAGCGATCAAAGGGAGATCGCCTAGATACAGAAGCTAAAAAATAGTAGATTGAGAAATGAGAGAGAAAAGAGTGCGAGAGAGTTTTTGGGAGAAAGAGCTTTTATTCAATCTATATTCAGCATACAATCAATCCTGGATCTAGTTATATATATATATACCTATACCAAAGGGTCAAGTCCAAAGCTCAACAAAACTTCCAAATAGCTAACCTAATGTGATGCACTCTCCAAGCCCATATATACTCATGTCTTACCATGCACTCATCTCTTGGACTTAATCCTAGCCCAAACCATGAATTAGCCCCTTAAGACTTCTAAAATCAAGATCTTAAGTCCCTAGGATTAAACTCGATCCCAGATCCAAACAGAATCCCATGCAGCCTCTGCCCGCGACACTGAGTCAGCTCAATTTCAGACTGAGTCGGTTCATCTGTGATCGAGCTAACTCAAAATAGGACTAAGTCGACTCATCTGTGTGCCGGCCTAAAGATCCCAAAATACAGCTCTTTGTCTGACTTTTTCTCTGAGACATAGTCGATCCAGTCTAAGATTGGATCGATCCACCTTCAACTTAGTCGATTCAATCTTAGATTGAGTTGACTAAGTTTTTGATGTAGCTCCTATTTTGGCTGATGCTTATGCTGGTTGTCTCCCTTCTTCCCTTGGCCTCTTCTCATGTGTTCCCAAGGCTTGGGAGCACCACATCTGAGCTCACAATCTTCACCTTGATGTATCAAAATCTTTGTGAACTCAGCTTTATCCCATAGACCCATCTGTACCATATACATCTAAAAGCTGTCTCAAAAAAGTACCTTCGTGAGTGCATCCGATTGGTTCTCCCTTCGAATGGACCTTCACCAGCTCCACTTCACCTTTCTCCACCAGCTTTCTGATCTCGTGGTACCTTACATCTATATGCTTTGTGCTTAAATAATAGACTGGATTCTATGCCAGCTGTAGAACACTCTGACTGTCACTGTATAGTGTAACCTTGCTCTGCTCAACTCCCATTTCAGCTATAAAGCTCCTCAGCCAAAGAGCTTCCTTTGCAGCCTTTGTGATATCTATATACTTAGCCCCTATAGTAGAGAAGACTATAATAGGTTGAAGAGTTGAACTCTAAGACACCGGTCCACCAAACATGCAGAAGAGGTATCCCATGGTAAACCTTCTTGTATCAAGATCACCTGCATAGTTTGCATCTACAAACCCTTTTAGAGGATCCAAACCTCCATATGATTCTCTGGAGTTTTTCTCAAATCCTTCCAGCTACCCACCAAATATCAGATCATAGTCCCTCGTACTTTGCAAATATCTCAATATTCACTTCAATGCCTTCCATTGCTCCTTCCCAGGATTAGCCATATACTTGATAACCGAGCTTACTACATGTACTATATCCAGTCTATAACATACCATAGTATACATAACACTGTTTATAGCATTTGCATAAGAGACTCATCCATATACTCTCTCTTCTTTTGACTGGGGGTTTTGATGCTTGGAGAGAGATATGTGGCTTAGTAATGGTATCTCTACAGGTTTGGCCTTCTCCATCCCAAACCTCTCTAGAACCTTCTGGATATAACCTTCTTGTGACAGATGGAGTACTCCTTTGCCTCATCCCTACAAATCTCTATTCCAAGGATCTTCTTTGCTAGACCAAAATCTTTCATCTCAAATTCTGCTAATAATGCTCTTTTCAGCTCTTTCACAGCCTTTATACATCTGTTGGCTATCAGCATATCATCTACATACAGCAACAGGTATAGGAGATCCTTCTCATCTACATCCTTGATGTAGATGCAATGGTTATGTTCACATTTGATAAATCCCAGACTCAGTACAAAGCTGTCAAACCTGTGATAGTACTGACGAGGTAATTATTTCAGACCATACAGTGATCTCTTAAATAGACACACCTTCTCCTTTTGTCCAATCTCTATGAAACCATCCGGGTGCCTCATGTAGATCCTTTCCTCTAAGGTTCTATGAAGGAAAGCTGTCTTCACGTCCATTTGCTCTAATTCCATATTTTGCTGTGCCACTGCTGATAGACAGCAATACTTGAATTGAAGTATGACACACCATAGGAGAGAAAACCTCAATGTAGTCTATCCTTTCGCTCTGTGAGTATCTCTTTGCTACCAGTCTTGCTTTGAATCTGACTCTATCTTGTTCTAAAGGTGCCTCCTTTTTAGTGGACATCCACTTTGAGCCAATAGATCGAGCATCTCTTGGAAGATCCACCAGCTGCTATGTCTGATTTTTCTTTAGCGATTCCATCTTCTCCATCATGGCTTGCATTCATGACTCCTGATCTTCATTCTCCATAGCCTATGCATAGTTCTTAGGATCTCCATTTACAATGATGAGAGCATAAGAAATAGCATCATCAATGCCATATCTGATAGATCTTCTGATGGTACGTTGCGACTTGTGCAGTGCCACTCTCACCGACATATTCTGCTTGCCTAAAGTCAGTGGCTCCTCTTGTACCTCTAATTAAACAGCTGGCTCTCCATGCTGGTCCTTCATCTGAGTAAATCCTCTTCTACCCAGCTCCATCTCAACAAGAATATCCCTATAAGTAGATGTAGACTGCATGCTATCTGATTCTAACAAATCACCACTGTCTATCTTCACTTCCCCCAATCTATCTGTACTCTCAAACCTCTCCAAGATGCTCTCCTCATCAAATATGATATCCCTACTAATCACTAACTTCTGTTATTGAGAATCCCACAATAGGTACCCCTTGACTCCTCGTGGATACCTAATGAAAGTCATCTTTTGAATTTTGGATCCAACTTGCTCCTTTCAGTTGCCTCCACATGTGCATAGGCCAGACAACCGAAGATCTTCAGATGGTCAAGTTCCACCTTCTTTCCACTCCAGACCTCTCTAGAATGCCTCCATACAACTTGCGATGAGGGGACCTATTAACAAAAAAATATGAAAATGTTATGGCATCATCTAATAAAAAAAACTTTGGAAGTGATGTCTGCAGTCTTAAACTCCGTGCCTTTTTCGTTAGTGTTCGGTTCATCCTCTCTATGACACCATTCTGCTGGGGGGTCATCTTCACTGTGTAATGGCATTTGATGCCATTCTCCTCACAATATCCCCTGAACTCCAGGCTCGTGTATTTTCCTCTATTGTCCGATCTCAAGCACTTCACCTATTTTTCTATCTCCTTTTCAACCTTAGCTCTTCAGATTCTAAACTGGATAAATATCTTTGATTTCTCCTTGATCAGATAAAACCACACCTTCTTTGAATAGTCATCAATAAAGGTGACAAAATTCTTTGCCCCACCTCTGGCTGATATAGGAGCAAGTCCCCACATATCTGAATGTATTAAATCCAATACTCCTTCACTGCACTTGGTTCTATTGGTAAATCTTATTCTATGCTGTTTGCCAAAGATACATGACTCACATAAATCATTGCTCTCTTTCTTTAGGGTTAGAATTTTTTTTCTTCTGCATAACTCTGTGAGCCCTCGGTCACTCATGTGACCCATCCGATAGTATCATAGTTGATATAAAAATTGCTCCTCCTGCATCGCTGCTAGCATCTCTGCACTATCACTTACAACTGAGCATTCCATCCTACAAAGATTATTGCTCAGTCTTCTACCCCTCATCATTACTAATGCTCCTTTGGAAATCTTCAAGCATCCACTCCCAGCCTGGCTACTGAAAGCATAATCCTACTCCTCTAAGTAGCCTAAAGAGATCAGATTCTTCTTTAATTCTGGTAATGCTAGTTTGCACGAAAGGTGCTGGATGGCTGAAATGCTCCTTCCTTTGGATCACCTGGATTCTTTCGGATTAAAGGATGGAATAAGAGGAGGAGATGGTGGTGTAGGAAGTATGGAACAAGACTCTCTTATTTTGTTCTTCTCATAAAAGTCTAGAGTCGAAATCCTAAAACCCCATCCTAGGACTCACACCCAAAGAGGAAGGAATTTTTCTTTTTGTATCGCACAGAATGACCCGCCTCCTCTCTGTTTCATGCCCCCTCTCTCTCAGAAACCTTTTTCCATGATAAAAGCATCTCATTTAGTAGCACAAAATTGAGATGATTTAAGGTTGGCATGGAGAGGAGATGGGATAAGTATAAAGTGGTTAGATTTAGTTCAAATTCAAACCAATTTGAATTCAAAACACAACCACTTGATCCTTATCCAAGAGGGGTGCCAGAAGGACTAAGGCATGAGACATTTCTTATGTAATTTCCTTTTCAATTGTCACACAAAAAATTCAGCTTCTCAAGGGTGGGATCCAGAGGAAGTTAGGATAAGGATGGAGGTTTGATTCAAAATCAAAAACCTTTCAAACTTGAATTCAAAATCCAAATTTTATCCTATCCACTTGGATGTGGAGGAGGGATGAGAGAACATCTATGGGCATGAGAGAACATCACATTAAATCAGATTTAACATGAAGAAAGGTTGCATGGACAAGGGGTGGCGTTAGGGAGAAGTCCAACTAAATTGGACTCTTAGGTTCAATCATATTTGGTTCCAAACCAAATCTTATTTGATTAGGCCTAATTAAATAAATAAAATCCAATCCAATTAAGCTTGTATATCCTTAATCAAATTTTAATCTAATTAAAAATTGATTGAACTAAAATCTTGATCAAATCAGAAACTAATCTTCCTTGGCGATTAGGCCATCTCATAACCTAATCGGGTCAAACCTAATTGAATTCAATTAGACTTGATCCAAAACTTGATGCTCAATCAAATTAAGTTAATTAACAATCTAATTGCTAATCTATCCTCTTATTAGTAAATTAATTTATTATAATTTTTGCATAAGATTAATTATTAATCAAATTGATTGTTATATCTTGAAATGATTCTCAATTATCGATCAACCACATGATCAATCAGAATTTTTTTTGAGTGTGATCCCATAGGTTCGAACCTAAGCCAGAGCATAGGAATAATTTTTTTGTATAAATCAGAATGATCATCTAGCAATGGTATCCGACATCTGGATAGGTCAAAGAAATATTAAGCAACATTTAAGAACCCATTGACATATGGTTGCCATATAATTCATCCCTTTGACCCTAATGCTCAAGGTGAATTAGAATTTAACTGTCAACCCATAAAAGGTCATTTATATTGTATTTTAACTTTTCAAATCCATCATATGGATTACCCCAGCTGAGATTTTACTGAATTAAAATACAGCGATGCATTAACTTCTATTTATTTGGAGGGATCAATTTCATCTTGACTTGCACACCAACTTCGCAAGTACTTGACTATGTCCAGAAATCTTTCATCACTAAATTAGTAATTCAGATAATCCGATATCAAATTATAGTGAGTTATTTGCAAGTCACTGTGGTGATCTCAGGTTGGAGGGATACTTATATCCATATCCTTCATGAGCTACTCTTGACAGTAGAGTGCTCCACAGAAGGTCACGTTCAGTGAGATGTACACCTATGTTTCACTTGCATGCGATGTCAGTGTCTCTATACTCCTTAGTTAAGAGGATAACCAATGTCCATGGCATACAATGACCTATACTTAATATAGCTATCATCCTAATAATAGTATATCATTTGGTCATAAATAAGATTTAAGAACTAAACGATATATCCTCTTATATCGATTTAAATAGTCCTAAAGACTTCATCACAATCATAAGAGTTCAAAGAAGACGTATACAAAGTGATGAAAAAATCAAATAATATTTATTATTTAATAATTTATATATAATTATAATAATGAGCTCAATCGTCAGTAGGCTGACGATTAACTTTGTGACATAATTTTCAATAACTTTCACGTGGATTAAAGCTAATCAGTACAGTATCGTATACCTATCTTTGATTTATAATCTTCGAACTCCTTGATATGAGGGCTTTAGTGAATGGATTGATTAGGTTCATTTTTCTGTCGATCTTGTGAAGCTCGACATCACCTCGATCCATAATCTTTCGAATCATATGGTAGCGATGCAGGATGTGCTTGGTGCGCAGATGTGACTTTAGTTCCTTCGTTTGAGCAATGGCACCAGTGCTGTTGCAGTACAACAAGACAGAACCATTGATGAAGGGTGCCACTTCTATCTTATTGATAAATTTTTGAAACCATACGGCTTTCTTCACAGCATCGGATGCTGCGATATATTCTGCCTCATAAATAGAGTCAACTATGATGTGCTGCTTGAAATTTTTTAGTAGATTGCTCTACCATTCAGGATCTATATGTATCCCGACACACTCTTGCTATTGTTATGATCTGATTAAAAATTGAAGTCGGTAAATTTTATAAGTTTTAAGTCAGATTCTCTATAGATAAGCTATCGGATCTTTGTATTTCTCAAATACTTAAGGATAGTCTTTACGGCCTTCCAGTGATTCTCACCTGGATCGGACTGGTCTCTACTTATTATCCCTAGTGAATATGCCATGTTTGATCTCGTACATATCATGACGTACATAATGGATCTCACTATGGAAGCATATAGAATTCTACTCTTATGCTCTCTCTCTTGAGGAGTTATCGAATAATTTTTCTTTGAGAAAAAAATTTCATGGTCTATTAAAAAATAGCCTTTCTTGAAATTTTTTATACTAAACTATTTTAGCACAGTATTAATATATGTGGACTAGGATAATCCAACCAACTTCTTAGATCTATCTCTATAGATCTTCATCCCAAGGATGTAAGATGCTTCTCCCAAGTCTTTCATAAAGAATTGGGACGACAGTCAAATCTTTATTCCTTATAATACAGAGATATCATTTTCAATTAAAAGAATATCATCTACATATAAAATAAAAAATACTATCACAAAATTATTAACCCACTTATGTATGCAGGGTTCTCTATTTTTAACAAAGTCATACATTCTGATTATTTTATCAAAATACATGTTCCAACTCTGAGATGCCTGTTTCAATCATAAATAGACCTCTGAAGCTTGCATACCTTAGATTTATCTGTGGATATGAAATCTTCAGGTTATATCATATACACCTCTTCTTTCAGTTCTTCATTTAGGAAGGCTATTTTCACATCTATTTATCAGATTTCATAGTCCAGATTTGCTGCCATCGCAAGTTTGATCCGAATGGACTTGAGTATTGCCACTGGAGAAAATATCTCAGTATAGTCAATACCATAACACTGATGATAATCCTTGACAACCAGACGGACTTTATAGGTCTCCACCTTTCCATCTACATCTTTTTTTTTTAAAGATCTACTTACACCCTATAGGTTTTATCCCTTCAGGTGGGTCAACTAATATCCATACATCATTGACCTTCATAAACTCTCTTTTGGATTTTATGACTTCTAGCCACTTATCAGAGTCAGACCTCTGCAAAGCATCCATGTAAGTGATCGGATCCTCATTGTTCTCATTGAATTTAACAAGATCACCATCCTGGATCAAGAAACTGTAGTATCTATCCGACTGACATGGTATTCTACCAAATCTTCTCAAAGATGTCTCTACAACAGGTTTCAGATTTGACTAATCAAATCCAATTCTATGGATTTACTATATTGTGTCAGTTCTTTTATCGATCAAACTTCATCAAGTTCAACTTTAGAGGCATTAGTTCCTTCCTCAAGAAACTCTTTTTCCAAAAAGACTATCCTATGGCTGACAAGCACTTTTTGTTCATCAATAAGATAGAAGTAATATCCCTTAGTCTCTTTTGGGTACCCTATAAAGTTACATTTGTGAAACCTAGATCCGAGTTTGTCTATTTTCAAATATTTGATATAAGCTGGATACCTCTAAACCCTAAGGTAACAGAGTACTAGCTTATATCCTATCCACATCTCTTGTGGTATTTTACTTATGGATTTGTTCAGAACTTTATTAAGTATATAACAAGTTGACTCAAGTACATATCCCCAAAAAGAGATCGACAGACTTACAAAGCCCATCATAGATCGAACCATATCCAACAAGATTTGATTCCTCATTTTCGACATACCATTATGCTGTGGTATTTTAGAAGAAGTTTATTGTGAGAGAATCTCATTCTCTTCTAAGTATATTAAAAACTCACTAGAGAGATATTCATCTCTTCGATCAGATCGAAGAGTTTTAATACTCTTTTCAGTTTATTTTTATACCGTATTATAGAATTATTTGAATATTTCAAACGATTCAGACTTATGTGTATTAAATAGACATGCCTATGCTTTGATAGATCATCTGTAAATATAATAAAATAATAATACCCATCTCTGGCACTTATGTTCATGGGTTCATATGTATCAGTATGTATTAGACCTAGAACTTCACTGGCTCGTTCATCTTTTTCAGTAAAAGATGACTTGATCATTTTTTCAAGAAGATGGAACTCACATATTGAAAGTAACTCACAATCACCGACTTCAAGAATTTTCTCTTGAGTCAATCTATTTATTCTGTCCTTGTTAATATAACCTAACCTACAATGCCAAAGATAGATATCGGAGACATAATTAATTCTAGGATATTTGTCAGATGTGTACATTATACTAAGAAGTTATGATAATATATAAATTTTATTATTCAATTATCTATTTATCACATTAACACCATTCATAATGATATATAATTTTTTTTTATTGAAATCTCATAACCGTTTATGGCCAAAAGGCCTACAGAAATAATATTCAATAAAAATGAAGGACAAAAGTGACATTCATTAAGAATAATTATATTAAATTTAAATACAAACTTAATAATCTCTAATGCTAGAACTGAAACTGATCTTCCATCTCCAACATTAAGAAATCTTTCGCCTTCTTCAAATCTCCTACTGACCTGTAGATCCTGTAACGAATTATAAATATTAAAAAGATTTTTGATATCTAATACCCAAGTAGTAGAATCACAAATTGAGAAATTATAAGATGTTATCATATTATTACCTTATCCAACAATAGCTTGCTTCTTTCTCAGACTGTTCGGATTTAGGAAGGTAATGTACTGAGGATAGTTTCTCTTCCAGTGCCCCTAATTCTTGTAATAGAAGCATTCTGTCTAACTCTAATCAGACTTAGATTTCTTAGTCTGACTGGGCTTAGACGTCCCAGCACTATGCACCTTCTTCATATTCTTCTAGCTTTTCTTTTCTTTCTTAAAAGGTCGACGTCCAGAAGAAGACCCTCCCACCACATTCACCGACTCTTTGTGGAGTTGGTGATCCTTCTTAAAGTTCTGCAGTAATCCCAATAAATTATGGTAGTTAACTGCAGACTTTGTTATTCTATAATAAGTAAGAAAAGGAAGGTAGAATTTTGGCAGAGAGTTCAAAATTATATCCTTCCCCAGCTGCTCATGCAGAAAAAAGCTGAGCTTGCTCAGGTGCTCAATTATCTCGATCATGTATAGTACATGATTAATGACTGATGCCCCTTTCCTTATTCGAGCATTGAAGATATCATAACTCATCTTGTGCCTCTAAACATTGTTGAGTGTGCCAAAGGATTGGTTTAATATTTGAAGTATGTCCTGTGGCTGAGCATTCTCAAATCTGTGGCTGAACTCATCATTCATTACCGCCAACATAATGCAATGCACTATGGTTCGATCGTTGAGCCACTTCTAATAAGTGTCTCAGACCATACTGTGGGCATTCGGAGCTAGTTCCTCATATATTGAATTTGTCAGTACGTACAAGATCTATTCATGCTCCAAGATGATTTTGAGTTTTCGATACCAAATATCAAAATTGAATCCCATTAATTTATCACTATCCAATACTGATTGGAGCGACAAAGTGGTGGCCATAACTACAAAAAAAAATCAAAATCTAATTAGTATATGAATTGATTAAGCCTAAAGATATGGACTTTAGTTTAAAAATTCTTCCACTATTTTATTCGAATTGGTAACCTTTACCTTCGATTCAAAGAATTACACTAATTCCTTATTGGGTATTAGAATCCTCATAGGCTGCACATGGGCCTGAGTATGGCTCGGCCAACCCTTGTGCATCCATTGATAGGTTTTAACTAATTATTTTATCAAATAATTTTTAACAGTTAATTTTATCCCAGCCTCCTCTTTAGCAGGCATGTGGTGCCTTAACTGAAAGTTTTGGTTAGGTCCAACTGTTAATATGTTAAAATTCAGTGCATCTGACAAATGAATGATCAGATCCAAGTGTGGCTCGATCATCTGACCATTGTTAGAAAGATATATCTAAATCAACATATTATGAATAATAATTCTGACATTCAGATGAGCATCAGGTGTGTAGCACCTCCAATGATCATCTAAATTATTGGACCCATTATCATCCAACTTAATGGGAGGCTATGATCTAGTTATCACCATAACTATTTCAATTTTAGGGATCAAATAATTTAGTTAGATATACTGAAAGAAGAGAAAAGACTGACCAACTAATCATAATCCTCCCACTGACTTCATCAAGTCAGATCAAAGAAGACTAGACACAAATTGGTCCAGTCGATTAGTCATAAATCCTCCTACTAATTCACTAAGTCATGAAGAGGACTATAGACAAGTCAAAGTAGGGGCATCTAAATCAATCATACTGATTTTTTAGCTAGCATAGATCAACCTCAATCATTAAGTGATCTGATCAAAATATGATTCACCATATTAGCCAGGTAAATGAGATCGATGGGAGGAATATGCCATTAATTTGCTATAGACTCAATTTATGCGAGTACCTTCCAATTAATGACTATCGATCAAAACTGTCATACTTTAGACACTAACTGAATAATCAATTTTAATTCAATCAACTTATAGACTTGGATTCGACCCTGGAGCTATGATCGAGATCCATTTTGGTCTAATCAAAGATATGGACTCAGATCAACTACAACTATTGAGAATTGATCAAGAGAAGATTGACCCAATCAGAATTAATCTTTAATTAGATTTAATCAATTATTAATATAGTCTATTATCAATAATTTTTAGCCTTAAGTCTAACCCAGTTAAGCGGACCTGATTGGAGCTAATCCATAAATCCATGATTTATAAAAATTACCCCTTAGATCTTTTTTTCTCAAATTTAGATCACTTAATTCTTAACTAAGTTTTGGGCTGACGTGGGTTAAGGTTTGGTATTTGAAAATAATTTTAAATTTTATCCAATATTTTTATAAATTATCATACAGTCAACTAAAAAATAATTTCAAATTTAATATATAATATATCAGATCTAAAATAAAATTTTTAATCTTTTTTCATTGTTCGTCTTCATAGAAAAGATCGTGCAACATCCCTACACGCTATAGGAGAATCCCATCGAATTGGAGGAGAGGGCTATAAAATTCTGCTTTCTCCTATGATCAAATGACTATAGAGATCTATCCAATTTGATTACTATACTACTCAAAATTAAGATTAGTTATTTAGATCTAATCTAAATAATTAAAATCAGATTATATTTATAATATACATGTCATATTGAACGCAGCTCTGATACCATTTTGAAGGAAAAATCGACAATTCATAGCATGTGTTTTTCAAAAATTTTTAGCAAAAAAACTACAGATTAAACATTTTAATCTAATTACATACCTAGATCTGATCTAGAAACCATCAAATACAGATCATATGACATGAAGAAATGTAACATCTAAATTTAAATAATTGATCATATTAACTTTATAATCAGATTGAATTTGAAACGAACATTCTAATCAGGAGCAAATCCTATCTACTGAGATTAGATTCTTTATCAGAGTGTAGATCAATGATCACTGCTACTGATAGATGTGGTAAAGGGTTCTTCTTGATATTGAGGAGCTGCATAGCACATCCGATCTCTATAGGATGTCCACTCGAAGCTCTGATCAGATTGACCTTTCTTGAGAATGTTCGTTCGTATGAAAGGTGCTGGATGGTTGAAATATGCTCCTTCCTTTGATCACCTGGCTCTTCCAGATCAGAGGATGGAATAAGAGGAGGAGATGGTGGTATAGGAAGTATGAAATAAGACTCTCTTATTTTGTTCTTCTCTTTCTGTCACACAGAATGACCCACCCCTCTCTGTTTCATGCCCCCTCTCTCTCAAAAATCTTTTTCCACAGTAAAAGCATCTCATTTTGTCACATAAAATTGAGATGATTTAAGGTTGGCATTGAGAGGTGATGGGATAAGGATAAAGTGGTTAGATTTAGTTCAAATTCAAATCAATTTGAATTCAAAACACAACCACTTGATCCTTATCCAAGAGTGGTGCCAGAAGGGCTGAGGTGTGAGACATTTCTCATGCAATTTTCTTCTCAATTGTTGCACAAAAAATTCAGCTTCTCAAGGGTGGCATCCAGAGGAAGTTATGATAAGGATGGAGGTTTGATTCAAAATCAAAAATCTTTCAAACTTGAATTCAAAATCCAAGTTTTATCCAATCCACTTGGACGAGGAGGAGAGGTGAGAGAACATCTGTGGGCATGAGAGAACATCACATTAAATCAGATTTAATGTGAAGAAAGGTTGCATGGACAAGGGGTGGCATTAGCTAGGGAGAAGTCCAACTAAATTGGACTCTTAGGTTCAATTATATTTGGTTCCAAACTAAATCTTATTTAGTCAGGCCCAATTAAATAAATGAAACCCAATTCAATTAGGCTTTTATATTCTTAATCAAATTCTAATCCAATTAAGAATTGATTGAACCAAAATCTTTATCAAATCAGGAACTAATCTTCCTTGACGATTAGGCCATCACATAACCTAATTGGGTAAAACCTAATTGAATTCAATTAGACTTGATCCATATCTCGATGCTCAATCAAATTAAGCTAATTAGTAATCTAATTACTAATCAATCATCCTATTAGTAAATTAATTTATTATAATATTTGCATAAGGTTAATCATCAATTGAATTAACGGTTATATCTTGAAATGATTCACAATCGTCGATCAGCCACATGATCAGTCAGAAATTTTTTTTGAATGTGACCCCATAGGTTCGAACCTAAGTCAGTAGCATAAAAATAATTTTTTTATACCAATCAGAGTGACCATCTAGCAATGATATTCGATTTTCGGATAGGTTGAAAGAATGCTAAGCAGCATTCAAGAATCCATTGGTATATGGTTACTGTATATTTTATCTCTTTAACCCTAATGCTCAAGGTTACCTAGGATTTCATTGTCAATCCAGAAAAGGTTATCCATATTGTATTTCAACTTTTCAAATTCATCACATAGATTATCCCGATCGAGATTTTACTGAATTGAAATACAGCAATGCATTAACTCCTTCGAAGGGGTCAATTCTATCTTGACTCACATACCGACTTCGTAAGTACTTGATTGTATCTAAAAATTTTTTATCATTGAATTAAAAATTCAGATAGTCCGATACTAAAGCATAGTGAATTGCTTGTAAGTCACTAGATAATCTCAAATCGGAGGAACACTTATATTCATATCTTTCGAAAGCTACTCTTGACAACGGAGTGCTCCACAGTAGGTCATGTTCAATAAGATGTACACCTACGTCTCACTTGCATGTCATGTTAGTGTCTCCACACTTTTTGGTTAAGAGGAAAACCAACGCCCATGGCATACAATAATCTACACTTGATATAGCTATCATCTTAATAATAGCATATCATTTGGTCATGAATAAGGTTTAAGGATTAAACAATATATTCTCCTATATCGATTCAAATAGTCTTAAAAACTTCATCACAATCACAGGAGTTCAAAGAAGATGTACATAAAGTGATGAAAAAACTAAATAATATTTATTATTTAATAATTCATGTATAATTATAATAATGAATTCAACCGTCAATAGGCTGACGATTAATTTTGGGACATAATTTTCAATACGTCCAACTCCTCCTAGTCCTCAGCACTGATCCTATCTAGCCTTTCTCTAACCAAAACCTTGTAGATCCTCTGCTGAACTAGCAAATTTTTTATCCTTTGCTGCCATAAGGTAAAGTTGTCCTTGCCATCGAACTTCTCAAATTCTACCTTGAATCTGCTTGAAGCCATTACCATAATCAAGCCACAAGCAAACCCTAGCATCCTTGAGCAATCACATACCAACAAACAAAATCCTTTTTAGAAGATCTATGTGCCCTAAATCTTCCTTCCAACCTTCTGTATCACCTCTCCCCCCATGTAGCACCTCTCCACCTCAATCAGGAGATAACCATAAAGAAGACAAGAAGATTTAGGGTAAAAAATCTGATGCAGCAGATCCTGAATGTAGGAACCTTAGGCGACTTTCTTCTCTCCTCCATGCAATCTAGCTCTGATACCAAACGTTGGGATTAGAATCCTCACATGGACCGATGTGGAAATCTAGTGATTAGCCAGTGACCAAAGGGAGATTACCTAGATGCAAAAGCTAAGAAACAATAGATCGAGAAATGAGAGAGAAAAGAGTGCACGAGAGTTTTTGGGAGAAAGAGCTTTTATTCAATCTGTATTCAGCATACAATCTATCCTTGACCTAATTACATGTATATATACCTATACAAAAGGATCAAGCCCAAGGCTCAACAAAACTCCCAAATAGCTAGCCCAATGTGATGCACTCTCCAGGCCTATGTGCATCTATGTCTTGCCATGCACTCATCCCTTGGACTTAATCCTAAACTAAACCATGGGTTAGCCCCTTAAGACCTCTTAAATCAAAACCATAAGTCCCTAGGATCAAACCCAATCCCAGACCTAAATAGAATTTCATACAGTTTTTGCTTGCGACACTGAGTTAGCTCAGTCTCAGACTGAGTTGGCTCACCTACAACTGAGTCGACTCAAAATAAGACTGAGTCGATTAACTTATGTATCGACCTGAAGATCCCAAAATGTAGCTTTCTGTCGGGCTTTTTCTCTGAGATATAGTTGATCCAGTCTAAGACTGAGTCAATCCACCTTCAACTTAGTTGATTCAGTCTTAGGGTGGGTCGATTAAGTTTCTGATATAACTCCTATCTTGGTTAATGCTTCTGCTAGCTGGCTCCCTTCTTCTCTTGGCCTCTTCTCATGTATTTTCAAGGCTTGGGAGTGCCACATTTAAGCTCACAAAGCTAAAGTTAATCTTACTAAATCCCAAAATTCTAGTATAAATTCTAAGAATCCAAACTATAGGGGTCAAAACTATAGAAGACAAAATCTAAATTTCAAAGCTAAAGGAAAGAATTTTAAAGGAAAGGGTAACTTTAGGTTTCAGAATCAAAAGGCTAGATTTAATAATCAAGTCCAAAGACCTAAGGAACAGGATAATGAGATGTTTTGATTCATCTGTGGTCAAGACAATCATCTCACAACCTAGTATTTCTATCAGAAAAAGCAGAAGATTGTCTACAAGAATAAAAATTTGAAGAATCAAAATCCTCCAAGATCTCAAGTTAACATGTTCAAAGGAGAACCATCCTCTTTTAGGTCAGTCTCTTTTACTTCCTTTGTCAATTCAACCTCTTTAGATTCACAGTGGTGGTTAGATATAGGAGCCAACATCCATGTTTATACTAATAGGTCTTGATTTTCCTCATATCAAGGATCATGTGGAGGAAGTGTAATCATGGATGACGGGACAGCTGTCAAAGTTTTTGAAAGTGAAACTATTAACCTAAAGTTCATCTCAGAAAAGATTTTAACTCTTCAAAATATGCAGTATGTACCCACTATTAGAAGAAGCTTATTAAGTAGTTCTCTACTTGTTCAGTTAGATTTTAAAATTATCTTAGAATCCAATAAAATTTTAATTTCTAAAGGAGATGTATTTATCGGAAAGGAATTTGTGTCCAAAAGGTTATTCAAATTAAATGTAATTTCTCCTTCAAAAATTAATGAAAGTTCAGTTAGTTCTTCATCTCTTATGCTAAATTCTGAATTTAGTGAAACTTGACATAAAAGATTGGATCATATCAATCTTAAATCAATCAATAAAATATTTAGTCTTAATTTGATCCCAAAATTCAACATATATCAAAATTCAAAATGTGAAATCTATGTTCAGGCTAAACAATCCAGAAAACCTTTCAAGTCTTTAGCTATTAGAGATACTCAAATTCTTGAACTTATTCATAGTAATGTCTATGATTCCAATAAAGGACCAACCCAAGAAAGTAATCATTATTTTGTAACTTTTACTGATGATTTCTCTAAATTTGCTATAACTATCCTTTGAAAACTAAGGATGAAGTTCTTAGTAAGTTTAAGATTTGTCAAGTAGTAGCTGAAAACCAACTTAAAAAAAGAATTAAATCCTAAGGTCTAATCGAGGAGGTGAATATACTTCAAATGAATTATCCCTATTCTATGAAGAAAATAGGATAATTCATGAAGTCATTGTTCCCTATGATCTCCTCAATCAAATGATGTGATCGAGTGAAAGAATCGAACCTTGATATGATCAATATTATGATAATAAGTTCTGGTGTACCTCAAAACTTATAGGAAGAGGCTCTTTTATCAGCTTGCTATATCCTTAATAGAGTTCCATCTAAGGATCGAGAAAAGACATCCAATGAACTTTGGAAAGGACATCTACCTAGGCTAAGTTACTTTCGAGTTGAGGGGTGCTTCGCTAAAGTTGGAATTTCTAAACCAAAGAAAGTTAAGATAGGTCTTGAAACTATAGATGCCATCTTTGTTAGTTATTCTCTAGATAGTAACACCTATAGGTTTCTTGTTGTCAATTCTAAAATATTTATAATATCAAATAATATCATCATTGAATCTAGAGATGCAACTTTTTTAAAAAATATATATTTTTTTAAAACTCAAATTTTTAGATCACCCACTAATCATTCATCATCTTTATATTTACCTCCATCATTATCTCTTCTAACTCCTATAGAAGTAACTCATGAACCTGAGCTTAGGAGAAGTAAAAGAATTGGAGTTAAAATTTTTTTTGGTGATGACTTCTTTACTTTCTTGATAGAAGACACTCCTACCACTTATCAAGAAGCCATAAACTCTCTTGATGCTTCATTCCGGAATGAGGCAATTAACAATGAAATGGAATCCATTATTGAAAATAATACTTAGATCCTCACTGATTTACCTCCTAGAAACAAACCTTTATGATGCAAGTGGATCTTCAAACAAAAATAAGGACTGATTGTACCATTAAAAAATTTACGGCAAGGCTTGTTGCTCAAAATTTTGGACAAAAAATTGGTATTGATTTCTTTGATACCTGTTGTAGCCAATCCCTTGGAGCACCTGATGTCGGTGAAGAGCACCTGCAAAAAAAAATCTACACTAATCAAAGTTGTGTCTGATGGGGATCCTCTGATGCTTAAATCAGTGAAGAGTGATCGAACAGAAAGTAAAATATAAAAATTGATAGAGTATCAACCCAAAAGTATCTTACCATTGTCTATTTCCTTACCTCCTTTTTATAGATGACTCGAGTGTAATCATCAAGCACGTGGTCCCACTTTTTGTGGCACTAAGGGATAGTTAATCTTGATTATCGGGTCATAATCATGAAATTAATGGACAGTTTATATCCACTAACGATCATGGCATATAGTTATTATCCATGATTATAGTATCATAATTGTAGATTAGGCAGTCGGCCATTAGGCAGTCGATCATGAAGATGTTGCTTTGGCTATGACGGTCAGTCAGTCATGATGATCATTCGGCCAGTCGTTTATGATGATCAATCGACAGTTGGTCATGTTCTATGATGTTGATAGCATGTCAGGTGATAAATTCTTTATAGTCGAGCCGATAAGTCTTCTGGTGATCCTGGTCCAATATATGTTGTTGATGCAGAGTTGGGAGGCTAATTTTGAATCGGGGGGAGGAGATCCACTTGTCCTGACGTGTCCTATGGCAAGCACCATGGATGACCCGAGGACCAGCAAGAGTTCAGATCCATCTTCTTGATTTGGATTACAGTGCATGGAAGAATCCGGATCTACAACTTGTTTGATATTTTGAGCAAGTACTATTTTTTACTGTTGACAATGAAATACTAAAAGATCCACTTAAGCACTACTATTGCCCACTAGAGGGTACCATTTACCTTTGTCATTGATATAGAGAGAGACAATCCAATCCTTTGCTCATGAATTGTAGCATTTAATATGATTTGACATGTGAGAAAGAGGATGATGGCAGGTATTGATGCTCATAAGACTAAGGACCAAGGATAGCTCGGACTCCGATGAAGGGTCGGTCATTGCCATTAAGCGGTGATCTATGGGTAGTGACAGTTACAAGATATTGGAGACAGAAGATGAGTCAGTGAGGTCCGACTATGGGTCAGCAATGACTCAATGCTACATCGGTGATAGGGTGTTGATGGATAATGAAGAGAGTCGACACCAATGGTGGGTTGGCAGACATCGATAATGGATCGATCGGAATTGATCAATTGCTGACATGCGACAATCTAAGGGTGGCGACTATTGTTCCAGCAAGCCGAAGATGAGTCGGTTGAAACCAATGATAGTTTAGAGTTTATGGAAGCGGCCACTAAAACTCCGCGTGAAGCTTCCAAGTTGAGATCTTTGGCAAGGATAGTTTTACCCTCAATAATGGCATTTATGGAGTGGACATGGCCTTCATTTAATTTAGGAGAAAGCGAGAATGTGGAATGAGTCGGTGTTGGAGAATAGGAAGGGTTATACCCCTACATAGACCCCACTTTCGAGTCTGAGCCATTTTCTTCGATTCGGGCAAAGGGAGTAGTCAAATTGTGATTGTTGAGTTTCGACCTTCTTTGTAGTTGTCAGGCTATAATGGAATCTCTTTATTATCGTCGTGTTTCAATGGATCCTTTTTGTAGTCAAATTTCGGTTGATTTTCTTTGTAGTGAGAGAATTTTTTTTAAGTATTATCTCTTTGAATGTGATCATTATCCATCATAGATAACTGTTGAATATTTTCTGATCGATTGGAGTCGAGTTGGTATATTCTTTCGATCGACTATAGTTGAGTCGATATATTGTTCCATCTGATTGTAGCCGAGTCGGCATATTATTTTGTCCGATAGTAGTTGAGTCGACATATTATTCCATCCGATCATAGTCGAGTCGGCATATTATTCCATCCGATCGTAGCCGAATCGGCATATTATTCCATCTGACCATAGTCAAATTGGCATATTGTTCTATCCGACCATAGTCGAATTGGCATATTATTCTGCTCGATTTTAGTCAAATCGATATATAGAGTTGTCCGACATAAGTTGGTATGTAGAGACGATCGACCGGAGCTGGCATGTAAAGTCGTCTGATTTGAGTCAGCATGTAGAGTCGATCGATCAGAGTCAGCATGTAGAGACGACCGATTGGAGTCAGCAGATAGAATCATCCGATCGGAGTCAGATCGGTACATAGATTAGCTGATGGGTCATCAATCAAACATCATGTTTGTAGATAGCTATGGATAGCTGAATTATCTTGAACTGAAGCTCGTATTTATCATCGAGTTATCTTGATCCAGAGCTCGTTTATCATTGAATCGCATAGTCATCAGATGAGCTGTTGGCTCATTATTTTTTTTTGAAATATAGATTCCTTAGTCAATCGAATAAAAGTTGACTAACTAATTTATTGGAGATATCCATAGATTGTCGGCATTCTATGTTCGAGGAACAATCATTCCATCATAGAGAAACATTATCATATATTATTCTGTTGAATTGAAACATTGTCCTAAATCATTCCGTTGTAAGGGTACATAGCCATCATTTGGAGGAGCTTTCTGAATCGTAGATCATGATCGATTCATTGTTTGGAGGAGCTTTATGACTCATAGATCATGATCGATCGATTCATCATTTGGAGAAACTTTTTGAATCATAGATCATGATCGATTCATCATTTGGAGGAGCTTTTTGAATTATAGATTATGATCGATTCATCATTCAGAGAAGCTTTTCAAAGTATAGATCACGATCTATTCATCATTTGAAGAAGCTTTCTATCCCTCTAAGTCTCATCGCTTAGTTGTTTCGTAGCTTTTCATTTGACGGTCTAGCTTTTGGAGCTTCCGCTCATCATTGTTTATGCACTGAAAATTCTCTCGAAGGGAGCACTCAGGAGTAGAACCTTGGATGAGGGAAAAAGAGAACATCATCATTTCCCCTTATCAATTTTATAGGAGAAAATAGGAGGTGATCAATGCACTGAGAGTGATGGGCTGAGTGGTGAGGCCCATCCCATCGATGAGACTATCATTGAGGTTGTGCCACCATCAATTGTTGATTGTATTTGTTGTTGTTAGAGACTGTGGACTGTCTCTGTTAGCATCTTTACTTGCTGCACTAAGATAGTGAACTATTAAACATCCGCAGTGCTGACTAGATGCGAGGAATTGGGCTCTACCAATGAAGGAGGGAGATCTTTCTGGTGGAAGGTTGCTGAACGGAGCCGATGCAGATGTTCTGAGCTTTCATTTTTGCCATGATGATTAGATTTTCTCTTCCTTCCTGATGCACCAATCTGTTGGGGCCAATCTTCGATTGCATCTATCGTCGGTGAAGAGCTAACTACAAAAGAAAGTCCACTGATCGGAGTTGTCTGGTAGGGACCCTTCGATGCTTAGGTTAGTGGAGAGTGAACGAACAGAAAGTAGAATATAAAAATTAACAGAGTATCAATCTAGAAGTGTCTTACCATTGTCTGTTCCTTTATCTTCCCTTTATAGATGATTCGGGTATAACCGTCGAGCATATGGTCCCACTTTTTATAACACTAAGAGACAGTTAACCTTGATTATTGGGCCATAATCATGGAGTTAGTGGACAGTTTATGTCTACTAACGGTCATAGCATGTAGTTATTACCCATGATTGTAGTATCATGATTATAGATTAGACAGTCGGTTATTAGGCTATGGGCAGTTTATGTCTATTAATGGTTGTGGCATGTAGTTATTACCTACAATTACGGTATCATGAAAATGTTGCTTCTATTAGATCTATGTCCTAGAAGCCAATATGTATTGCTCCTTGAATTGATTTTGATGATTACAAAGTATTTGAGGGGGTTACTAATGATTTTGACTTAAAAAAAGATTTATTGTATTTTAGGGGCAAAATCATAATTTTATCAAATTTTGATTCGGAAGCCTCAAGAGCAAAAACACAAGATTTGTAATCTATTTAAGGTAATTTTAATATTTTTGAATATGTATTTTGAAAAAAAATCATGTTTATATATTTGAGTCGACCTCATGAGTCGACTCATGGCAAAAGGGACTGAACGACATGTTGAATTCTTTGGCTGGCATACTCTATGAGTCGACCTCTGAGCATGAGTCGACCCTATGAGTCGACCTCTGCTGTTATGTAGATCAAAATTACAGAATAATCATTTTCTATTTTGTGCCACAGAAGTCGACCCCATGAGTCTTCTCATGAGCATGAGTCGACCCTATGAGTCAATCCCTGTGACGGAAAAATTCTGTAACGACTAGTTTTCAGCTCGTTTTGGCTACATTTAATGTCCATTTAATGTGCTCTAACGGCTCTATTTCAACCCAGATTACTCTCCACCATCATTTGAAGTTATAAAAGGCACTTAAAGGAGAGAATCAATGAGATTTTTGAAAAAGTTCTTCAAGCATTCATTTTCAACCCCAAGCAAGAGCCCTCTTGAAGTTAAAGAAGTTTTTGTTTCAAGTTCACCAACCCCTCAAGAGCTCATTCAAGTCTTCAACCACCTTGAGAAAAATCAGAAAAGCTTGCTTCTCTTTGTGTAAAGTGTATTTAAATCTTTATTCGCTCATTAAAGGAGCTATATTTATATTTTCATGTGATTAACTGTTATACTCTATTTTTGAGTTGAATTTTTATTTTAAAAGGATTTCAAAATATGGAAAGATTGATCCAAATCTTGAATCAGATTGTATTGGGTTGGCTTGTATCTGAGAAATAAGTGTTCTAGCTTGAAATAGCTAAAGTCGGAGGTTCCGACGTTGTATTTGAGTTGAATACGATTTAGTGGATTTGAATTTTTAAGTAGGAGCTTGGAAAGTGGACGTAGGTGCAAGGTTGGCATCGAATCACTATAAATCTTTTTATTTATGTTGTGCTTACTTGTTCTTCTTTTAAATTTTTTTATCTTCTTTTATTCTTGCATCCAACTTCTACACCTTGCATAAATTTCACTCTTCATATTTATCCTGCTCATTGTTAAATAATCCTCATAGTTGTAAGTTAATTTTTAAATTTTAAAAAAAAACCTAATTCACCTCCCTCTTGGGTTGCATAGCTGGGCAACAAGTGGTATCAGAGCTCGATGCTCTAGTCCTACTTTGATTTAACCATTAAAGAGCTAAAAATCTATGGCAACTCAAGTTGGCACTTCACTAGCCGAGGGGCAGTCCACAAACCGACCTTCACTTTTCAATGGGTCAAATTATACCTATTGGAAAGCTCAAATGAAAATCTTTATTTAAGCATTTGACTATGATATATGGAGTATCATAGTAAATAGATCACACACACCCACTAAAATAATTAATGGTGTGGAATCAACCAAACTCGAAAAAGAATGGGATGAGGTTGATAAGAAAATGGCTCAACTAAATACTAAAACCATGAATATTTTGTATTGTATTCTAGATGCTAATAAATTTAATCATATTTCAACATGCATGTCAGCTAAGAAAATATGAGATAGATTAGAAGTAACTCATGAAAGAACTAATCAAGTGAAGGAATCAAAAATCAATATGCTTGTGCATAAATATGAACTTTTTAAAATGGAGCATGATGAATCAATAACTGAGATGTTTACTCATTTTACTGATATTATTACTGATCTAAAAAGTCTTGGTAAGTCTTATTCTCATAGTGATCCCGTAAGAAAGATTCTTAGGTCTTTATCAAGGACTTGAGAGGCCAAAGTGATCGCAATTCAAGAAGCCAAAGATCTAAATATCTTATCCTTGGAGGAGCTTCTAGGATCACTGATGACTCATGAGCTAAGCACGAAACAATACCAAGAAGAAGATGTCAAAAAGAAAAGGATAATCGTCCTTAAATCCACTTCTCAACCTGATGAAGAATCCGATGATACAGAAAATGAAGAGCAGGATGAAGAAATAGCCCTCATTACTAGAAGGTTTAAGAAGTTCTTGAAGAAAAGAAGACAAAAAATGAGGAAGAGGCCACCTACAAAAGGAGAACATAGCAAAGAGAAGGATAAGGAGCAATCTCTTATTTGTTATGAATGTAAGAAATTGAGACACTTTAAGTCTGAATGTCCACAATTGAAGAAGGGTCCCAAGAAGTACAAGAAGAAGGCCATGATGGCTACATAGAGTAGAAGTGATGAGTCAAGTTTCGAAGAAGAAGACTCAAATAAATAAGCCAACTTATGCCTTATGGCACATGAAAATGAGGTAAATACTGAAACTCCTATTGACTTTACCTTTGAAGAACTTCATGAAGCATTTTATGACCTAATTGATGAACTAAAGAAGCTAGGGGTAAAGAATAAAAAATTAAAATCAAAGAATCAATCTTTACTAAAAGAAAATGAGAGTATTTCAAATGAAAAATCAATCTTGTCTCAAAAAAATCTGAACTTAAAAAATGAGATTGCCAAGTTAAAATCAATGATTGAAAAGTTTACTTTAAGTTCAAATAAACTTCACATGATACTTGACAATCAAAAGGCCATTTATGATAAAGCCGATCTTGAATATAATCCTTTAAAGAAACAAAAACTTCTGAAAAATATCTCTGTAAACTCATCGTACAACAAGTTTTCAAATATAACTTGCTTTAAATGTGGTAATGTAGGACACAAATCCTATTCATATTTTTCTAACAAATCTAAAAATTTTAATGTAAAAAAAATATGGGTTCCAAAAGAAACCATTATGACTAACCTAAAAGGATCCAAAAAAACTTGGGTACCTAAAGTCAAAACTTGATTCTTGTGTATAGGTGTGTCTTGCATCCCAAGTAGCAAACCGGAGATGGTATCTTGATAGCGGGTGCTCAAGATACATGACTGATGATGAATCCCAATTCATCATATTTGATGCTAAAAATGGAAGGATGGTCACCTTTGGAGACAATAGCAAAGAAAAGATCATCGATATAAGTAACATTGGTATCACTCCCTTCATGTATATTAAAAATATTTTATTAATAGATGGTTTAAAATATAATTTATTAAGCATCAGTCAATTTTGTGATAAAAGATACAAAGTTATTTTTGAATTTTTAATTTGCATAGTAACTAGTCCTATTAATGAAAGCATTAAATTTGTTGGGCATAGACATGGTAATGTTTATATGGTAGATTTGAATGATCTTTCCAAAATAAACATGCAATGCCTAGTAGCCTTGAATGCGAAGATTAATGAGACTAGTTGGCTTTGGCATCGTAGACTTGCACATATTAGCATGCATTCACTTTCAAAACTTATTAAAAAAGAATTGGTTATCGACTTACCCAAATTGAATTTTAAAAAAGATAGAATTTGTGATGCATGCCAAATGGGTAAACAAACATGAGTCTCATTCAAATCTAAAAATATTATTTTAACTTCTAGGTCATTAGAACTATTGCACATGAATTTATTTGAACCCATTAGAACTACTAGTCTAGATGGAAAACGATATAATTTTATAATTATTGATGATTTTTCTTATTTTATATGGGTCTTCTTTTTGGTACATAAGGATGAAACTTTTCATGTTTTCTCAAAATTTTATCGAAAAATCACAAATAAAAAAGATTTTTCAATTCAAAATATTTGAAGTAACCATAGATTGAATTTGAAAATCAAAATTTTGAAAAGTTTTATGATGAAAAGGTATTGACCACAACTTTTCAGTACCTAGGACACCCCAACAAAATAGGATAGTAGAAAGAAAAAATAGAACTCTTATAGAAATAGCCCATACCATGCTATGTGAAAGCAACATTCTAAGATATTTTTGGGTAAAAGCAATTAACACGGCATGTTATATATTAAATCATGCTTTAATTAGATCAATTTTAAAGAAAATCTCTTATGAGCTTTGGAAAGAAAGAAAATCAAATATTGTATATTTTCATATTTTTGGTTGTCGATGTTTTATTTTGAATAATGGTAAAGAAAGACTAGAAAAATTTGATGCTAAATCCGATGAAGCGATTTTTCTTGGTTACTACTCTTCTAGCAAAGCTTTTAGAGTTTTCAACAAAAGAACTTTAATAGTGGAGGAGTCAATACATGTTATTTTTGATGAAACTAATGAGCTTCCTTTAAGGAAGAATGAAGGTATTGATGATGCAGATCCTCTTATAGAAGGGATAAAGGAGATCACTCTAAAAGACTCAACCATTCAAGATGATGAAGAACATGAAGACAAATAGGATAAGGAAGGTGAAGAACAAGAAGAACAACCTCTAGGTACAAATGATCTACCTAAAGAATGGAGGTATGATCACAATCACCCCAAGAAACTAATCATTGATGATCCTACACATAGTGTAAGAACTCACTCTTTACTTAGAGATGCATTCAATCATTTTGCTTTTGTCTTTCATCTTGAACCTAAAACCATAGATGAAGCTGAAAAAGATTATAATTGGATAAATGTAATGCAAGAATAACTTAATCAATTTAAAAAAAATAATGTATGGACTTTAGTTTCAAGACCTAAAAATTATTCAATAATTGGCACAAAATGGGTATATAGGAATAAATTGGATGAACATGAAAATGTGATAAGAAATAAAGAGAGATTAGTTGCAAAAAGTTATAATCAAGAAGAAAAAATTAATTTTGATGAGACCTTTGCACCTGTTACTAGATTAGAAGCAATTAGACTTCTACTTGCATTTGCTTGCTTTATGAATTTTAAGTTAGTTCAAATGGATGTCAAAAGTACTTTTCTAAATAGATATATTGCTGAAGAAATTTATGTAGAATAACCTCCAAATTTTGAAAATCATACTTTTCTTAATTATATTTTTAAATTAAACAAAGCATTATATGGTTTGAAACAAGCACCTAGGGCTTGGTATGAAAGGCTAAGCAAATTTTTGCTTAATAATAATTTTTCAAGAGAAAATGTAGGCACAATCATTTTCATTAAAAGAAATCAAAATAATATATTAGTTATATAAATATATATTGATGATATTATTTTTGGATCTACTAATGAAACTCTTTGTCAAGATTTTGCTAAGCTCATGCAGAGAGAGTTCGAGATGAGCATGATAAAAGAACTTACATTCTTCCTCGGACTCCAAATCAAATAAATAAAAGAAGGAATCTCCATCATCAAAAGCAAGTACACAAGAGAACTACTCAAAAGATTTGGAATGGAGAACTCCAAAGTAATTGGTACATCCATGAGCCCATCATGTAAGCTTGACAAGGATGAAGGAGGTAAAAATGTAGACTTAAAATTTTATAGAGGCATGATTAGTTCTCTATTATATTTAACTGCTAGTAGATCAGATATTGTGTTTAGTGTTTGTCTTTGTGGTCGCTTTCAATCAAATCCGAAAGAATCTCACTTGAATGCAGTTAAAAGAATCCTTAGATATTTAAATGGTATACAAACTCTAGGATTATGGTATTCTAAGGACTCATCAATTGACTTGATAGGATATTCAGATGTTGATTTTGTTGGATGTAGATTAGATAGAAAAAGTACTAGTGAAACTTGCCAATTTTTTGGAGTTAACTTAATTTCTTAGTTTAGCAAGAAGCAAAACTCGGTAGCATTGTCTATGACCGAGGGTGAATACATTACAGCCGAAAGTTGTTGTACTCAAATCTTGTGGATTAAGCAACAACTTGAAGATTTTGACATCAAACTCAATGAAACTCCCATAAGATGTGATAACACCAGTGCTATAAATCTAACTAAAAATCCAATTCAGCATTCTAGATCAAAACATATTGAAATTAGGCATCATTTCATAAGAGAACATGTCCAAAATAAAGATATAATTCTTGATTATGTTTGTACTGAAAAATAATTGGCTGACATCTTTACCAAGGCTTTAAGTGAAGATAGATTTTATAAAATTAGGAGAGAACTAGGAATCCTTGATCCATCAGCTTAAGTATTTCTCTGATTCCAAATTCTTAATGCCAAAAATTTATTGAACCAAATCTATTGAGCTCAATTCTCATTTTTCTTAAGAGCTCAAAAGCTCAAAACTATCATTCACATGATTAATATTTGGGTAAACATCCTTCTCTCAGAGTTTCAAATTTTTTCAAAATTATCCCATCATTCTTTTGAATTTTTCTGTGTCATGAGTCGACCCCCAGGGTTAACCCTAGGGGTAATCTTGCAATTTTGTCAAAACCCTTCAGATGCTCTCTTCTTATTGGAAATTTTTTCTTGAGCCGACTCAGCCCTTCGTCTTCTTCCTCCCACCGAACCAAAAGCTCTCCATCTCTTCTCCCTCAAAGTAAAGATTTCTCTCAAATATCTCCTCCCATCGATTTTCACTCTTCAAATCATCCTTTTAGGAACCAAGTTCCTCTCCTCTTTCTTCTTCATTTGGGGCGGTTCGAGCTTGCCCTAGACTCTATCCGTCTTCTCCAAATTGGCACATCACCTCTCTAAAATCTTTGCCTTTTCACTAGAATCTTTTCTCTCTCCCTCACATTTAGTCTCCAAAGCTCTGTGCAAGTCCTTCTTGTGCAAATGGCTCTCAAAATGAAGCTTCCACAGAGGAGAAAATCTGTTCGTGGGTTGGAAGAGAGTGTGTGCAGAAAGAGATTAGCAGCCGAACCCTCTCCTGCTCCAATCCCTGCTCCAGGTCCTGCTTCAGCTTCCACCCAGTCCCCAATCAGCCCAAGCAAGGTACCTCTCTCTGATCGAAAAGTGGAACCCAGATAAAATATTGATTTTAAATTTTTTAAAAATGAAGGGTTCACTATTGGATCGAAGATTAAGTATCAGGGATGAAAATTTTTTTGCTCTTTAAAGAAAAATACTTATGTCGATCTAGTCAGGGAATTTTACTTAAATTTGAGCTATAGCAATGGAACAGTGAAATCTACAGTAAAAGGTATTGATGTTATTCTTGATCCAGTACATTTGAGATAGATACTGCATTTGCCTTGTGAAGGCTATACCAATATGGAGCTCCCTATTAAAGAAGAAGGAATTAATGTTATCTTAGGGAGAATTTATACTGGAAGTCTAAATAAATTGGAAGCAAAAATTTTTTCTGTTAAGATGAGGCTGTTACATCACTTGTTAACCAAACTATTTGTCTCTAGAAGTGATAGACACGACCTTCTATCTGGTAGGGATATTTGCATTATGTACCATATGATCACCTAAATCCCCTGAACCTTCCAGCATTGATGTTTGAGGCCATGAAGGAATCCCTGAATAGGTCCAAGGCTCACTTGCCTTTTGGTATGGCACTCACCTTAGTTTTTAGAAG
Source organism: Elaeis guineensis (assembly GCF_000442705.2). Taxonomy (NCBI): domain Eukaryota; kingdom Viridiplantae; phylum Streptophyta; class Magnoliopsida; order Arecales; family Arecaceae; genus Elaeis; species Elaeis guineensis. The sequence goes on from NC_026002.2 coordinate 49,239,322, forward strand.
GTTTGAAATCAGTTTTGAGGGGGAGATAGTTGCTAGACTATCTCATTCTGACACCATCAATCACCACACACTGCATCGCATGGGTTTCTCTAAGACTGATGGCGGTTGGACAAAGGATGTTGAGGAGAGAGCAGAGGATAGAATAGAGGGACCATCTTTACCTCTTCGTGATCACAGAGCATCCCCAGATATTCAGTTCATATCTGATCACGAGGCTGGTCCTTCAGAGTCTGTGAGGAGGCATGCTTCAGTTCCACAGTCAGAGAGCAGGGCACACCTTCAGAGTTCAGACTAGCAGATGATCAGATTGAGATGATGTCCCAGCGTGTTGCCTCCATTCTATCTCAGTAGTTTGCCACTTCAATCTTTGCTCAGAGATCGACATCCCAGGGTAACTCAGACCAGACTCTGATCCCTCACATTTCTACTATTTTTCAGATGCTTACGATCAGTCGGTACGCATTGAGTAGCTTGAGGGATGTATTTTGAGATTGACAGGTAGAATATTAGACTTGCAGGGGCAAGTATTAGCTTTAGCAGATCTCCAGCCGTATGAGGATATCACAGAGGTCTCAGTCCTATCTGCAGAGGCGGCTAGACTTCGAGGAGTTTTAGAAAGTGATTTTGACTTCTTGAGGAGAGGATCAGGAGCTCTAGTGAGAGTGCTTCTACTCAGTTCAGTGCCTTAATGCAGTCAGTATCCAGAGCCTTGGATGTTTTGGACACCATCAGACTTTCCCTTATTGCACAGTCTGTAGCTTCTCAAGCTCCAGGATCCTCTCACCTCTCTACTCATGCTGGTACCTTTACCTGTGGCTGAGGCTGACATGGTCGAGGTCGTGCTTGTGAACTTGATCCTACATCTCCTCACCTTATCTCTGATTCTTCAGGTTCTGATCCCATTAGCCATGACATCTATTAGATCTAGATTAGTTTGTCTCCTATGTCTAGGATCTATCTTATGGGCCTTGTATTTGTTGGCTAATTAACTCTTAGATAGTTTTTATCCATGACTTTTATATTTTGAGTTGACTCATGTGTATTGGGATACCTTTTGTATTCAGTCACTTTTGAATATATATATATATATATATATATATATATATATATATATATATATATATATATATATATATATGTACTTTGACTTTCAATGAATGTCTATGAATGTGATCAAATTGAATTATTTTAATTATGAGATATGAAAAATAACTCATATTAGTGTTGAGAAATACTATGAATTGTAATATCTTCTAGATGAGCAAATTGATATATCCTTTATGTTTGCTATGTTGAGGAAGAGTAGAGAAATAAGCAATCAAAGAAGGGGGCTAAAGAAGTAAAATATGGTATCAAAAAGGGGGAGTAAAGAAAATATATCCTTTTTGTCATCTTTCTTTTCTTTTCTCTATCCTTAAAATCTCTTAAGATCTTAATTGATGCTATCAAAAAGGGGGAGTAAAAAAAAATTATCCTTTCAAGATCCCTTAAAAGGAGGAGTAGAGAATCTTAATTGATGCTGTTAAAAAGGAGAGTAGAGAATCAAAATCGAATTTGAGCAATAAACAATAAAGAAATGAGCAATAAGCAATAAAGAAATTAGTAATAAGCAAAATTGTTAAGCAAATGTGTCAAAGAACCAAAATTGTCAGCTCTTTTTTTATCTAATTTTCAAAGCAAATAAACTTATAAGCAAATTTCAAATTGATCTTCAAACTGCTTATGATGCATTTCATTTAAATACTTGACTGTGATATTGAAGTGATGCATCTTCATAAATTTAAAATTCATGTTCAATACTTTATATATGCTTTTGCTTAAGTGTTTTATCATCATCAAAAAAGAGGAGATTGTTGCTCTTTGAATTGATTTTGATGATTACAAAGCATTTGAGGGGATTACTAATGATTTTGGCTTGGAAAAAGATTTATTGTATTTCAGAGGCAAAATCATAATTTTACCAAGTTCTGATTCGGAAGCCTCAAGAGTAAGAACACAAGATTTGTAATCTATTGGAGGCAATTTTAATATTTTTAAATATATATTTTAAAATAAAATCATGTTTATATATTTGAGTCGACCCCATGAGTCGACTCATGGTAAAAGAGGCTGAACGACACGTTGAATTCTTTGACTGGCACACTCTGTGAGTCGACCCCATGAGTCGATCCCTGAGCATGAGTCGACCTCTGCTGCTGTGTAGGTCAAAATTACAGAACAGTCATTTTCTGTTCTATGTCACAGAAGTCGACCCCATGAGTCGACTCATGAGCATGAGTCGACCCTATAAGTCAACCCCTGTGACGGAAAAATTCCGTAACGGCTAGTTTTTAGCTCATTTTGGTTGTATTTAATGCTTATTTAATATGCTCTAACGGCTCTATTTCAGCCCAGATTACTCTCCACCATCATTTGAAGTTATAAAAGGCACTTAAAGGAGGGAATCAATGAAGTTTTTGAAAAAGTTCTTCAAGCATTCATTTTCAATCCCAAGCAAGAGCCTTCTTGAAGTTAAAGAAGCTTTTATTTCAAGTTCACCAACCCCTCAAGAGCTCATTCAAGTCTTCAACCACCTTGAAAAAAATCAGAAAAGCTTGCTTCTCTTTGTGTAAAGTGTATTTAAAGCTTTATTCACTTATTAAAGGAGCTACATCTGTCTTTCCATATGATTAACTGTTATACTCTATTTTTGAGTTGAATTTTTATTTTGGAAGGGTTCCAAAATATGAAAAGATTGATCCGAACTTTGAATCGGATTGTATTGGATTGGCTTATACCCGAAAAATCAGTGTTCTAGCTTGGAATGGCTAGAGTCGAAGGTTTCGATATTGTATTCCGGTTGAATACGATTTAGTGGATTTGAATTTCTAAGTAGGAGCTTGGGGAGTGGATGTAGGTACAAGATTGGCACCGAACCACTATAAATTTTTTTATTTGTGTTGTGCTTACTTGCTCTCCTTTTAAATTTTCTTATCTTCTTACATTCTTGCATCCAACTTCTACACCTTGCATAAATTTTACTCTCCATATTTATCCTGCTCATTGTTAAATAATCCTCATAGTTGTAAGTTAATTTTTAAATTTTTAAATTTTTAAAAAAAATCTAATTCACCTCTCCTCTTGGGTTGCATAGCTGGACAACAATATGGCTGACACATTGAGATATAGCTAGGATATAATTTTATACTTAATATATTGATTTGATTAATAAAAAGGATAAGTTTACTTTTCATTCAAGTGTGATGTGTCTTTGAATCATCCATAAAATTAATATTACGATACATATTCTCAAAGATTGAAAATTAGAGATATATATTTAATTCCTAAATACTTTTGGTCATAGTATCATCATGTGGACGGTGATCGATACAGAATGCACAAATCACTTCCTTTGGGGTAGATGAGTCTCTAATCTGCAGTATAGAGATACTGAGCAATGAGTGCGGATAGTTATTAGAGAACAACTAGTACTGAGCATAATCATATGAGAGATCACTTGAATTTCAACTTGATTGTCAGTGATTATCTCGATGCTGTAGTTGTGTGAATGATCCTTTGATCTATGATGGTATGACTACTCACAATAAGACTGCTGAAGTTTGACTGACACATAAATATGATCTTAATGAGCCCTTATAGTGGATATTGACGATAGTTGGTTCACTGTAGGAGTAGGGTACGTAACAAGATGAGATCTATCGATCTTGATAGAAAAGAGTAGTCCTATGAGATTTGAGAGGCTAAGTCTGAGAGTCTGTGGTCACAGTAGTGTGATTGATAAAAAATTTTTCATAAGAATCATAATTGGACTTGAACTGATCGAATCTATCATATGACTAATGATAAGATTTGACGATTTATCCATGATCTGCTATTTAGTCGGAACTCATGATAGAGAGACTGAATCACACGTGAACTATACTTTGAGGTTCTTTTTTGGCTCTACTGAGTTACCACTACATACTGTTAGGTGTCACTGGTAGATTGTGAGAGCTCACTAAGATTGCTTAGGATCGACAATCCTTGATGAGTTAGAGTGAAATTATTTCGATCCATTGAAAAGAGTTTTAATGATACTATGATAGAGATCATTGTATATCTCACTACCAGATAGAATTGAATCTATAGGATCACACAACAAAGGGATTAGACCTGAAATAAGCAATTGGGCTTATGAAGTCTCAATTGGGTTTAGAAAAATCTTATTGGGTTCAGGATAACCTTGCTAGCACATGGTTGGATCCAATTTTTTTTTTACATTTGAATTTCTTATTTGATCATATTAATTCAAACTAATTACCTTCTAATAATCTAAATGAATTAGATTCATTGGGCTTCAATTATTGGGTGCCTAAGGTTTTGGATCAAATGAATTAAGAGTCCTTAATTAATTTTCTTGATAGTTTTGATTGGGCGCCACTTGATTTGATCAAGTTGGGCGTGTCCATCAATTTGTGGGCATGTGGGACCAGCTTTGGGCATCCCATGGAGCAAAGTAGGGTGTGTTTTTGTGGGTGTAAGGGCTCCAATAGGTGGTGCCTAATTGATTTTCTAAAAGAAGTCAAATAACTAAAGAAATAAGAAAACCTAATGCAAGTAGGACTTGTATTAAGTGGTAATTTAATTTTGAATAGGATTCAAACCTTATGTCTATTTAAAGGGATCCCCCCAAGGTCCCTAGGCACTTCAACCAGTAGCCCCATGCCCCCTTTTGGAGAGCCCACACCCCCTTTTCTCTTCTCCCTCTCTTCTCCCTTGGAGTTCCAACGTCCCCCATATTGGACGTCCTTCATCCTTCACACCCAAAGGGGTTTGGGCTTTCCTCTTGTTTGCTGATTTCTACTCCTTGGTTGCTTCATAATCTTGGAAAGGAAAAGCAAGAGAAGAAGAGAAGAAAAAGATTAAGGAAAGGATCAAAGAGTTGATCATGATCCAGACTTCATTCAGATTCGTAGGCTGATTTTTCTTGGAGAAAAAAAATTAATATTAAGAGAACTGTTCCAGACTGATCCTGAGTGGATACTCATAGAGGTTGGATACTTGCATAGTTAAGAGAGAGCCTATTCTCTTTTAGATCCAAATTTGAAAAAAAATTTTATGAAATAGATATGTGATTCAATCAAATATTTAATTTTAGCATATGTCCTGTTGGGTATAAAATACCCCCAGCCGAAGTTCATAAGAGGCCAACTCTCTCGAGATCCCTCCGACTTTGTGCGGCATCTTTTTTGGATTTCTCCGGCAGTCGAATTTTCACAATGACGATCAAACTCCTCCGACGGGCGAGCTCCTATTGAACCCTCCGGACTTCTCCAATGGCAAGCTCCTTCGACCGTCCATCGGACTGCTTCAAGTGCCCTCCGGGCTCCATTATCAGCCGACCTCTCGCGGCGATCGACTGATCTCTGAATCTCTTCAGACTTCTCCCGACCACGATCAACCCTAGTCCGAACTTCCTTCGAACTTCGTCAATGGCCGAACTTCCCCAATGGCAGATCCCCATAGCGATCGGGCTTCATCTACATTTCTACAGCGACCGACCGCCTTCTGGATTTCGCCCGGGCTCCTGAGAGAGCTGGGTTTCTGCCCCGAACTTTCATTGCAGGTGGGTTTCGTCCGAACTTCTACAATGAACAGGCTCCGCTAGCGAGATCTCTACTTCGAACTCCTACCATAAATGGTCTACTCCAAGCTTCTATTACAAGCGACTTACTCCGAATTTTTACTACGAACGGTCTACTCCGAACTCCTACAGCGGGCTGTCTACCCCAAACATCTACTGTATGCAAATTCCATTCGAGCCTCTACTATGAATAAAATTTTTTCGAACTTCTGTTACAGGTAGACCTCAGCCGAGCTACTTTGTGGTAAGGGGATTCCAGATGAACTTCTATAATGGGACACTACTTCAATTTTCCACGACGACTGGTCCTCGCCCGAGCTCCTACAACAAACGGCCCCCTTTCGACCACTCGCGAGAATCGGATCCCGTCCGAACTCCTCCAGTGGATAGATTTCAAACGAGCTTCTATGACGGACGAGCTCCAGCAGCTGGGTCCCTGCGATGGCCGATCACCCCCGATGTCTGTCGAGCCTCCCCAGCGCTATCCGAAGTCCATCGCCGATCGACCTCCTATCGGGCTCCCTGTAAAATCGGGCTTCCCCAGCGGATGATCTTTGGATGAGCCTCCACATCAGATGAATCCCAGATGGAGTCCCCTAGCGATCGGACTTCTCTGGACTCCGCCAACAAAAAATCTCCATCCGAGCTCCTGTGGCAGGCGACCCCCGCCTGAAACGTCGGCGACCTCGGGACATCCGAGCCTCTCCCAAAATGACGATGTGAAGAGCCCTTTTGCTCCATCAGGCATCCCAGCCTAGCTTTAACCGACGGATCCGAACTCTCTGACAAGCCACGATAAGAGCCGCCACCCTGCTCTACTCTCTGCAATGGATTCCACGCAGCTCCACCACTCTTTGGCAAGTCACGACAACGGACACCACTTCACTCTCCACAGCGAGCTCCACGTGGCCCTGGGCGACCTCTGATGCCACTACTCTCCGTAATAAACTCCGCACGTCTCTGAACGGCCCACTTTCAGACGGTTACATACGTCGCTATCGGCCAGTTACGCTCTCGGTCTATAAATAAGGACCCCCCCAGATACATTTTTATCTAAGCTCTAATTTCTATCTCAAAATTCTGCTAAAATTTTCATTCGAGCACTCCATTTTTGTTGAGGCAGAGAACTGACTTGAGCATCGGAGGATCTTGCCGAGCACCTCCAACTTCGGTTTAGACTTTCTTTGCAGGTCCCGGTGGTGACTGCGACTCCCTCAACTCCAGCTTCTCCGACGTCGGTGGATTTTTGCACCAACAGAATTGGCTCTAGAGGAAGGGGTGTGTCTTTGTAGTACCCTTGTTCTTAAAGGAGTGCTCAACGGGACCGATTTTGATCATCTTCTCCGACATTCTCTTCTCCTTCTTCTACTAGACCCTTACCTGATGCCTCCCCGTAGAGCATCCACCAGGCGATCCACGACCTCCATGGCCAGATCTCAGGCTCCGGCCTCACCTCCAGTTTTTTAGGCTCCTCCTCCTCTTCCTCCGGCAACGACGGTCGGAGTGGAGCAATTCGACCTGCTGGTTCAGCAGGTCAGGGGCCTCACTGAAGCGGTGCAGGCCATGCAACAGCAACAACAACCGCAGGCGTCGGTGCGGTTGGAGAGAATGTCGTCGGAATTTCAAAATCCGACGATAGGGCGGGCCACTTGGGCCAACCGCCCCATCTTTCCCGAAAAGATGAACCCGAGGGTGGAGAGCCCTCAGTCCGATCACGATTCTACTCTCGAAGGATCTCTACCTCCATTCCACCCGAAGACCCTCGAGACCCGCAGTCGCGAGGATTTCCTAGATCGAAGGCTCCAGGAGATGAACCGACGGATTGAAGAACTCCGCCACGCTCCCCCTGCTTATGGTGAGGACATTTGTACTGACCCTCTTTTTTCTCAAATGATCATGCAGGAATCGATCCCGGCAAACTTCAAGCTCCCCCAATTCGAAAGCTATGACGGGACCTCAGACCCGATCGACCACCTAGAAGCTTTCCGAACAATGATGCTGCTCCATGGCGCACCGGACGCCATCCTATGCCGAGCTTTTCCATCCACCCTAAAGGGAGCAGCAAGAAACTGGTACTTGGCATTGAAGTCGGGTACCATCTTTTTCTTTGATCAGATGAGCCACCAGTTTGCGGCTCATATTGTTAGCAGCCGGCATCTCCAGAGGGGTTCGGAGTCCCTCATCAACATCAAGCAGAGGGAGGGGGAGTCCATCCGGGCTTACGTCAATCGTTTCAACGTCGCCGCGTTGGAGGTCCGAAAGTTGGACCAATCGATCTGATGGCCGCTCTGAAAGGCGGTCTTCAAAAGAACGACCTTCTATTCTCCCTGGAAAAAAAGTACCTCAGGAATTTTTCCGATTTGCTGGCTCGGGCCGAAGGATATGCCCGAGCAGAAGAAAAAGGACGAGGAGACCGCGAGAGAGCGGCAGGCGGGAGACTCGAGCAAGTCCGCAGTCGAAAAAGGGCCGAGTGAAGCTCGATCACGTTCTCAAACTCCTCCCAGACATAGGCACATCCGGACTCCTCCCCGAACTCATAAACAGAGAAGTCTGGACCATCGAGTTTGGCGAGGCTCTCCTTCCGGAAGATCCACAGCTACGCCCCTCTCAACGCATCAAAAACTCAAGTACTGATGGAGGTTAGGAAGCAGCTCCCAAGGTCGGAGAGGATGCGCTCGCACCCCGAGAAGTGCAACCCGAACAAATTTTGCCTCTATCATCGTGACCACGGCCACGATATGGAGGAATGTATTCAGCTCCGAGATGAGATCGAGAAGCTCATCAGACGAGGTCGGCTCGACAGGTTCATTCGATGCCGACCTGAAGGAAGAGAAGATCGGCCTAGGGCCCTGCCACAGCCGAAACCGTCAAGGAGGGAGGAGCAGCCAGAAGATCGACCTCCAATTGGGATTATCAACTCCATCTCAGGGGGACCCCCGATGGGGAATAGACCTTCCGCGGCTATAGGGTTCAAAAAATCTACGAATGAAATAACTCCCCTATACAAACGAAATTAAGCACGTTAGGAACAGGAGGAGACCTCGTCCCAACAATGAGTAAAGTTGAATGTCCGATTTTCTAAAGATCGGATGGGGGAAGAGGCCCTTACAACGGCCCTTATGTGCCCCCACAGTCTTGTTAGGAATAGGAGGAGAACCTCGTCCTAACATGAGCAAAGTCGAAGGCCCGATTTCCTAAAGATCGGATGGAGAGAGAGGCCCTTACAACGGCCCTTATGTGCCCACAGTCTTGTTAGGAACAGGAGGAGAACCTCGTCCTAACATGAGCAAAGTCGAAGGCCCGGTTTCTTAAAGATCGGATGGAGGGAGAGGCCCTTACAATGGCCCTTATGTGCTCTCACAGTCTTGTTAGGAACAGGAGGAGAACCTCATCCTAACATGAGCAAAGTCGAAGGTCCGGTTTTTTAAAGACCGGATGGAGAGAGAGGCCCTTACAACGGTCCTTATGTGCCCCCACAGCCTTGTTAGGAATAGGAGGAGAACCTCGTCCTAACATGAGCAAAGTCGAAGGTCCGATTTTCTAAAGACCGAATGGGGGAAGATGCCCTTACAACGGCCCTTATGTGCCCCCACAGTCTTGATAGGAATAGGAGGAGAACCTCATCCTAATATGAGCAAAGTTGAAGGCCTGATTTCTTAAAGATCGGATGGGGGGAGAGGCCCTTACAACGGCCCTTATGTGCCCCCACAGCCTTGTTAGGAACAGGAGGAGAACCTCGTCCTAATATGAGCAAAGTCGAAGGCCCAGTTTCTTAAAGATCGAATGGGGAGAGAGGCCCTTACAACGGCCCTTATGTGCCCCTGCAGCCTTGTTAGGAACAGGAGGAGAACCTCGTCCTAACATGAGCTAAAGCCGACTGTCGAGAACAAGGTGAGGACCTCATCCCGACGCAAGCAAAGACTCGGTTGATCGACAAGGAGAAAAGCTTCCCCAATAATTCCTCTACACTCTCATGACCCCATCAAGAGTGGAGGGAAGACCCCCACCCAAACACAGAAGGAAGGGAGAAGCGAAAAGAAAAGCGACGAACTACACCAGCGATAAATGAAAAACGAGCTACAAGGAACCTCATCTCAACGAGGAAGGAGATTCCTACCAAAAATTCCCAGTCTCTAAGAGGAAAGTCAACACAAGTCAAAGATAAACCGACCTCCTCGAGATAACGAAAAGTTTGGACTCCTGAGCTCGAACCTAAGGCGACAAATAAAAAGGACAAATCGACATGGCGACAATCAGGAACCACTAAACAACAATGACATTGAACAAGACAAAAGGCAAGAGGAATTCGGTAAACGACAACTTAATACAAAAATGAACAAGGTAATGGAGAATCTCTTTTTCATTTCATTATCAAAGTATACATTATCAAGCCCCAGAGGCCAAAAAGGAAAAACTACAAGGAAGAAAAGAGAATACATAGAAGGACAAAAGTTAAGAAGAGCTCTAAAGGAGCTCGACTTCTTCCGACTTCGAGCTCTCGGTCGTAGGTCCTTATTGGAGACTGCTTCAAGTCTTCGACTTCCCCTTCTAGCTCCATCTTTCTCAGCAACATCTCCTGGTACATCCGGTGAAATCGCCGACTTTCGCTCTTCGCCCCGTTCCACTCCATTTCCAAACTTTCGCTCTTCGCCCCGTTCCGCTCCATTTTCAAACTTTCGCTCTTCGACCCATTCCGCTTCATTTTCAAACTTTCGCTCTTCACCCCGTTCTGCTCCATTTCTAAAATCCTAACCTTAAGAAGAAGAATGCAGGATAAAGCCCGGGGAACGGTAGCGACGGCGATGACGACCCGCTTCAAGAAAAATCGAAAGCACCCCGGTGGCCGTGGTAACGCCGGAGGCATGCACAGCCACCACATCCTCTCCGACAAGTACCATCCCGGGTACTTCGGCAAGGTCGGCATGCGTTACTTCCACCACCTCCGCAACAAGTTCTACCATCTCGCCGTCAACATCGACCGCCTCTAGTCCCTCATCCCCGATGACGTCAAGAAGTCCGCCGTTGCTTATGGCGACAACTCCACTCCCTCTATCAGTGTCACCCAATTTGGCTACTTCAAGATCCTCGGGCGAGACGCTCCTGCCTACCAGCTTCTTTATTAAATCCCTGTTGTTGAAGGAATCCTTCCTCGGGCCCTCTTCGAAGTCGAAGGAGTCTTCAATGGCAGCTCGACGGCCACTGAACTTTCTCCTCTTTTCGACCCCTGGCACCCCCTCGGGACGGACCTCTAGAACGGGAACCTCTGTGGGAGAATTCCATGAAAAGACTCGGGGAACTGAAGGCTCGGCGTCCAAAGGGACGTCAGCAGCAAGGGCAGTCTGGGCAGGTATGGCTGAGCTCGCCTCTCCCATTCTGGTCTTCTTTGCCGGCCCGATGGTTGCGGTGCCTTTTCTCTTGTAGGCCTTGAGGCCCCTTGCCAGCAGTTGTACGGCTTCCGCGCCTTCCGCGTCCATGCCTACAACAAGAAGACAAGGGGGAGAGGTCAAAAAAAAAAAAAAAAGAAAAGAAGAAAGAAGAGAAAAGGGGGAGAGAGAGAAGGAGAAGAAAAATCCCGAAAAATCGGAGGAAGACTGCCGATAAACTCTCGGAAGCTACACAGACGGAGCAAGAAGAAGAAGGAACCACAAAATGTTGAGAGAGTAAAGAAGTTTTGGGACCAACTTGGATTGGCCCGAGGGAAGCAGGAAGGCGGCAAAAATGGTGGGAGTTGACTCAAAGAAGACCTAAGGCCGAAAAGGACGATGGAGAGGAGCAGAGCTCTCAGGAAGAAGAAGAGCACCAACTGGAATTTCAGACGAAGTGAAATCCCTGGAGGAGAGGAGTGGGCTTAAATAGACAACAGGGGCCGGTGCAGTAATGATGGTGGATGTCCCCAGGCTGACCACCGCTCGTCACGTGTCCCACTCACCATGGTGAGCGGTTGACTGCTGACGGGGGCATTATTAGGAGGTACATAGGGGGGCGCTCCAGCGGGGATTCCGAAAAGTCTCTTCGGATCGCTTAGGGCAGCGCTCCAACGGAGGTTTTCGAAAAGTCTTCAGATCGCCCAGGGCAATGCACCAGTGGGGATTCCAAAAATTCCCTTCGGATCGCTTTGATCCAAAAAGACTCCAGCACGCACGTGCAAAATGCCAAAATATCTGAGAACGGTTGCGTACGAAAATCGAGGGAGCAACTTCGGCTGTAAAATTTTTTTTGTACTTTCTTCATTCGAAACTCGAACTCGAAAGTAGGAAGACTGGTGTTGGGTATAAAATACCCCCAGCCGAAGTTCATAAGAGGCCAACTCTCCCGAGATCCCTCCGACTTTGTGCGGCATCTTTTTCGGATTTCTCCGACAGCCAAATTTCCACAATGACGATCGAACTCCTCTGATGGGCGAGCTCCTATTGAACCCTCCGGACTTCTCCAATGGCAAGCTCCTTCGACTGTCCATCGGACTGCTTCAAGTGCCCTCTGGGCTCCATTATCAGCCGACCTCTCGCGACAATCGACTGATCTCTGAATCTCTTCAGACTTCTCCCGACCATGATCAACCCTAGTCTGAACTTCCTCCGGACTTCATCAATGGTCGAACTTCCCCAATGGTAGATCCCCATAGCGATCGGGCTTCATCTATGTTTCTATAGAGGCCTACCGCCTTCTGGATTTCACCCGGGCTCCTGAGAGAGCCGGGTTCCTGCCCCGAACTTTCATTGCAGGTGGGTTTCATCCGAACTTCTACAACGAACAGGCTCCGCTAGCGGGATCTCTACTTCGAACTCCTACCATAAATGGTCTACTCCGAGCTTCTATTACAAGCGACCTACTCCAAATTTTTACTACAAACGGTCTACTCCGAACTCCTACAGCGGGCTGTCTACCTCAAACATTTACTGTAAGCAAATTCCATTCAAGCCTTTACTATGAACAAAATTTTTTCGAACTTCTGTCTACCCCCCAGATATATTTTTCTCTAAGCTCTAATTTCTATCTCAAAATTCTGCTAAAATTTTTATTCAAGCACTCCATTTTTGTTGAGGCAGAGAACTGACTTGAGCGTCGGAGGGTCTTGCCGGAGCACCCCCAACACCGGTTTAGACTTTCTTTGCAGGTCCCGACGGTGACTGTGACTCCTTCAACTCTAGCATCTCCGACGCTGACGGATTTTTGCACCAACATGTCCAATTTCAGCATATGAAGTAGATCTTAGCGGTTTATATTTTATGCATACATGATGTAGATTAAAAGATATTTTAATCTTATATTCCACTGTGATATTTATAAAAAAAATTTTTGAAACATACATGCATGCCTCGATATAGAAATTTCAATAGTGATATCAGAGCTATAGATTTTATATGCATGAAATTGATATACATATTTTGAAAGAAGTTTCAAAATCTGATTTTTTTTGATACATGAGATGTATAGATGAGTATTTTGAATCTAAAATTTATTTTAGATTTAATTTTAGAATATATAGTTGATATGTGAAAGCATGAATAGATTTAAATTTTGTTCTAGAATGGTTCTTGTTGAAAAATATGTCCCAAAAGTCAATCGTCAAGCTGTTGACGGTTGAGCAACCTTGTATTGTAATTGATTTGTTAATAAATAAAATATATTTTTGGTATTTTTATCACAAGTTTTCATCTTCTAATGAACTCCGTTGTTGTGATGAAGTCTTTAGGACTATTTAGGTTCGATAAAGAGAGAATTTATCGATTAGTCCTTAAAACTGTTCACGACCAAATGATAGGTTGTTAATAAGGACGACCGCTTCTATTGAGCATAGGTCACTGTAGGCCATATGGGTTGGTTGTCTTCTTAACCAAAGAGTGTGGAGATACTGGTATGGCATACAGGTGAGATGTAAGGATAAATCATCATCGAACGTGATCAACTCTAGAGCATTCTGCTATCGAGAATGTCTCTGATGGGATATAGATATAAGTATCCCTTAGACCTGAGATCGTCTCAGTGACTTGCAAGCAACTCACTGTACTTTGGTACTGGAATAATTGAATTTTTAATTTAGTGATGGAAGGCTTCTGGGCACAGTCAAGTACTTGTGAAGTTAGAGTGTGATTAAGATGGGATTGATCACTCCAAGAGTTAGAGAAGAATGAGTCACTGTATTTTAATTTAGCAAAATCTTGGCCAGGGTAATCCATCAGATGGATTTGAAATTTTGAAATACAATGTGGACAACCTAATCAGAGTTGACAATTGAACTATAAGGTGTCCTATGAGTATTTTGGTCAAGGGGATGAATTATATGGAAACTATATCTGCATGGGTTCTAAGGATGTTGTTCTACACATTCGACCTATCCGATCGTCGGGTACCATTGCTAGATGATCACTTCGACTAGTATAAAAATTTATTTTTGTACTATCAATTTAGATTCAGACCTATGAGGTTACACACATTAGAGTTCATGATCTGATCGGATGGTTGATCAATGATTAAGAATCGTTCTAGGGTTAAACGATCAATATGATTGACATTTAACCTAGTGCAAGTATTGCAGGACGATCGATTAGTAATTTGATTGCTAATTGACTTAATTTGATTAAACCAATGGGCTGAGATTAAGTCTAATTAAATATGATTTAATTAAATTTAGTTTGGATTTGATTGGATCAAGTTTAAATAGTTTATTGGATAAGCCAAGTGCAAGAAAAAACTAGTCCTAGTTCAATTAGGACTTGGGTCAACCTAATTTTTAATTTGATTAGAAAATTAAATCAAATTTAAATCTAATTCAATCTGATTAAATTAATTTCTTAATTGGGTTAATATCTATTTTAATTGGGTTGATTTGATTTTGGTTTGATTTGATTTAAGAAACCAGATTGGAACAAGACATAGATTGAATCCTAGTAAGACTAGGATTCTGCCTTGCACCAATTTAGCCCCCACGCCCACTCTCTCTTATCCCATGCCCACTCTCTCTTATTTTGTGTCATAAAATTTCTCTCCCAGGTCTTCACACACATCCAAAACTTTTCTCTCTTTCTCTGTTACATGAAAGTGGTTGTGGATCAAGTCAAAGTAGGAATTAGTTTGGATTTCAAATTCTATGAGATAGAATTTTAGAAAATCAAAACTCTTTCCTTATGGTACTGATTTTATTCAGATTATTTTTGAGATTTTTGTAGATTTTATGGCACATAATATGTGCCCTTTGCTAGTGGTCCATGCATAAAAAGAAAGAGGGGGCACCCAAGAGTTGGGCCCCCCTTGTCTTGCCATGTTTGGATAATCCTTGATTAGGTATTTGACCTAGATAAAGACTCTATCATATCTCTTTATTTAAAATAAATTTCTTCATAAAAATTTTATAAAAAATAGAGAAAAGAGAGACCTTTGAGGCATGCAAAAATCAGAAAGAAAGAAGGTTGGGGCGTGGAGATACAATAGACACAAGACTAGATGTCTATATGAGAGCAAAGAGAAGAAGAAGAGGGTCTTCTTCTAGGACTGCTGTGTTCACGTCTTTCCTTCCTCCATCTTGAGTTTTCTGAGAGTGTCTCAGATCTAAAACTTCTTCTCTTACTTCTTATCTTTGGAAGAGTCCTAATCAAGAAGAAGAAGACATCTGATCGACCATCGAAGAAGGATCAGCGCAATACTAGCATACAGTGCTGATTTTCTGGACCAGGACTTCTGATCGTGATCCGTGGGCTCGTGTGGATGACTCCTAGAGATCGGATGCATGTGTGGCTCACAACATCATCCTTAAATCCGGATCAACAAAGTTAGAACATCTAACTTGTAAGGTAATAAATCGATCTATTATATTTTACATACATTAGATGTAGTATAGAAACATGTTGATATGATCAACATGTAGTTCTTACTCTTTATATTTTAATTTTTGATTTAATGTCATATAATAATCATGTAATAGGATCTTAGATCTAAGGATTCTTTAATTTTATAAGATAAATTTTGATTTATTTTAGTCTTTCGCTGTCTGATCTTGAAAAAGTTTTAAAATCTAATCCTGAAACCCTAGATCTGGTTCCTTCAGTTCTAGTTCATAATCATGTGATATGTAGATGTATGCATAAATTTAAAATTTTATTTGACCTAATTCATGATTTATATATGAGATATATGATTGTATATTTAGATCAAAAAATTATTTTTAATATGATTCATAATTTGTATATGAGATATATGATATCATGTTAAGATCTAAATTTTTGTTTGAATCTGAATTTTACGTACATATATGAGATATATATTTGTATGTTAAATCTAAAAATTATTTTTATGATCTAGAACTTATCTTTCATGCAAAGAATTTAGATCTAAAATTTAGTTTTAAAATCTAAAATTCATGTTTATGCATGAGGTTTTTGGTTATGAAAAAATCAAAATTTAGGTCATGTAATTAGATTGGATCTAGGGTTTTTGATTTGAACATTATGGATTTAATTCGATTAAGTAATTGATCAAATCGAGTCAAGTATTGATGAAGATTAGATCAATTAGGTTAAATGATCATGTAATTATGGTTGATCAAGTCGATTGAATCTTATATGTAGAATCAATTAACCTAGGGACCTAATTCAGCTCAATGGCTTGAGCTTGATTCGCTTAAGTTAACCTATTTGGACCAATTGATCTATTGGTGACTAAGGCAAGTAATTGAGAGGTAGTTATTTAATTAGTTTCGTTAGCTGACCTAATCAATTTATTGGTGTCTAAGAAAAGTAACGGAGGGACCCCCGTCGATCTCTACTTACCTGGCCAATTTGAAAGTTTGAGTCTTCAATAAGGTTGCTTGGCATTTTGGTTTAACCAATTCCAATTAGATCAGTCATATGATGATTGATTAGATGAGATCTAAACCTAAATCTCTCCATAAATATTAAGTTCATAGGTCTTCCATCGTTGTAGATGTGCAGGCAAGCTACTGGTGTTGATTGTTCTCGACTGATTACAGTGGTTCAGTTGCACCAAAAATATGCAACTACTCTATTAGCAAAGAGTTGCTCCAGGATAAGGATGGGGTTGAGCCCAATAATTGTTAGGTGAGAGACCCATGACAGCCTTGCACTTGCTTGTGAATGATGGGTCGGGCTTAACTAAGGAGTGTGGTCAATAACTGTTAGGTGAGCCCATATGACTTAAAGATCAAGTCACTGCAACATATTTAGAGAAGCATCTGGGCAAAGAATTATCCATGCATAGGTGTGCATATTATCAATAACTGTTAGATAAGGTACATGGCATCGATGGAACTGCAGTACCTACTAGAAATCTTTTTGTTGCATTAGGATTTTTGTTTTCTATTCTGAGAGTGGAGGGATCTAAAATATTAATAGGAGTCATTGTTTGCATCTTAAAGTCCTTAGAAGTAAATATAACTTTAAAGTATAAAAGTCTAACTTGAATCTTTACTCTTGTAGTTAAACAATGTCAGCCTCAAACTCTCTAATTTGCATCTTTGAATCCAATCTTTGATCGAAACAAACTATAAAGACTGGCTAAAAAACCTCAGGATTGTCCTGGCTTTTGAAAAACTAGGTCATGTACTCAATCAGGAATCCCTAGTGTCACCAAACCATCCTACTACTGAGCAAAGAGCTATTTATGAAAAGTAGACAGATGAAGACAGTCGGATCAAGTGCTATGTGCTGGCAGCTATATCAAATGAATTACAAAGTTAGTATGACCATATGCCCACTGTCAGGGCTATGATCACTCACCTACAAGAGTTGTATGGTGAGCAGAGCTGTACAGCATGCTTCAAAGTGTACAAGAAACTCTTCAATTTGAAGATGCATAAGGGGTAGTCAGTCCATGAGTGCTATATGACAGTGATCAAGGATATTGAAGAGCTTGAGAAGATCGGACTTAATATGTAAAAAAAATTATAGATGAATTTGATCCTTCAATCTTTTACGAGTTCATATTGTCAATTTATTATAAATTTTTATATGAACAAACTCGATTGAACCATATCCAAACTAGTAACATGTTGGTCACTGCGAAAGGAACCTTGAAGAGTTCAAGGGGCACTGTTCTTGCTGTGGAGCAAACTTCTTCCAAAAGAAAGTCTAGTTAGAAGAAGAAGATAAAATCTGCTAAGAAGCAGAAGAAAGGGAGCAAACCAAAGAAGGATGTTCTAAAGAAAGCTGAAGCAAAGAAAAAATATTTTCACTATGATACTGAAGGCCATTGGAGGAGGAATTGTCCATTCTATCTAGAGAGCCTAAAGACCAAGAAGGGTGATAAACCTTCAGAAGGTATGCTCATAATTGAATCTAATCTTATGATTTCTTCTACTTCTAGTTGGGTATTAGACTCTGGTTTGAGTGATTATATATGTACTTCAATGCAAGATCTAATAGAAAGTAGGAGGTTGAGGAAAGGTGACATGATCCTTCGGATCGATAATAGAGCAAAAATTACTGCAGAAGCCGTTGGCACTTATTCTATTCGATTACCATCAAATTTTAAATTAGATTTAAAAGACTGTTATTTTGTTCCTGTAACTAGTCGAAATTTAATTTTCATGTCTATGCTAGTACAGAAAGATTTTGAGTTTAATTTCAATAAAGATTTTTATTTCATTTATTTATGAAATAAATTGATTGTATGAGGTCTTTTAATTGACAATCTATATCACTTGCATGTTGATGCGAATATGAATTTGAATGAGCAAATAATGAGTGCAGTGGGTCAAAAGAGATCCGAAGATAAAATTAACCAGAAGTACTTGTGGCATCAAAGACTAGACCATATTAGAGAGGACAGGATAAACAAATTGAAAAAGGATGGGATCCTTGGCTCTCTTCATTCAGAGTCATATTCAGCTTATGAATCTTACCTTCGAAAAAAATGACCAAGTTATCCTTTATAGGATATAGGGAAAGGGCCACTGAGTTACTTGTCCTGGTACATACCGATGTGTGTAGGCTATTTGATGTGCAAGTCAGAGATGGTTACAGCTACTTCATCACCTTTGCTGATGATCTATCTAGGTATGGATATGTGTATCTGATGAAATATAAGTCTGAAGTCTTTGAAAATTTTCAAAAAATTCAGAAATAAAATAGAAAAACAAACTTGCAAGCCCATTAAAGTTCTTCAATCTGATCGAGGAGATAAATATCTTAGTCAAAAATTTTTGAAATATCTCAAAGACAATGGCATAGTCTCTCAATCGACTCCTCCCAAAATATCTCAGCTCAACGGGGTATCCGAAAGGAGGAATAGAACCCTATTAGATATGGTTAGATCCATGATGAGCTTCACTAATCTATCCTTATATCTTTGGGGATATGTCTTAATAACTGCCATTCACCTATTGAATAGGGTTCCATCAAAATCTATTCCTACCACACCTTATAAGATATGGTATGGTAAGAAGCCAAGTCTAGATTATCTTAAGATTTGGGATTGTCCGATCTATGTCAAGAGATAAATAGTTGATAAATTAGAGGATAGATGTATAATAGCTTATTTTATAGGGTATCCAAAAGAATCAATGGGATACTACTTTTACTTTCCACAAGATCACAATATGATTGTGAGTTGAAATACCATATTTCTAAAAAAATAGTTTATCCAAGATGGTTGCAGTAGGAGGTTAGTTGAGCTCAAAGAGAAGGTCTCTTTGAAGAGCAAAGAGTTGTAGATCCTCAGAAACTCATTATTAATGAGCTAGTAGTTGACGTTCCTTCACCACCTCGTAGATCTAGCAGGATCTCCTGACCTCCTGAAAAGTACATGGGTATGCTTACGGAGGAAGTAAAAAAAATATTCCTTATGGGAGATAAAGATCATGATGATGATCCTAATACATTTGATGAGGCGATGTCTGACATCGATTTTGAGAAATGGTTAGATGCAATGAAGTCAAAAAATGACTCGATGCATTCGAACCAAGTATGGACCTTAGCGGATCCATCCGAAGGTATAGTACCCATTGGGTGTAAATAAATCTACAAAAGAAAAATAGATGCCATAGTAAGGTAGAGACCTATAAAGTTAGGCATGTGCCAAAAGGTTATAGCCGGTGCAAGGGCATTGACTATCAAAAAATCTTTTCATCCATAGCTATACTGAAATCCATCCGCACTCTGCTTGCTATTATAGTTTATTATGATTATAAAATCTGACAGATGGATGTGAAAACTACCTTCCTAAATGGATATTGATAAATAATATATTTTTATATTTATTGAAAGTATTTTGATAATTTATTATGCTAACATCTTCTTAAAAACCTAATTTCATGAATAAATTAGATTTTCTTGTCAAAATAAATAATTTTAGAAAAAATTTGAAATTAGAGCATATTTATGAAAAATAGATATTAATTTAATTGAGTAATTTAAGCACCAAAATAATAAAAAAATTTTGAAAAATTTAATGCATATTTTTTCTTATTTTTTATGTGAAAATCAAAACAAAAATAGAGCCAAAATATCCTAAAAAAATAAAAAATATTACCTCCGATGCATAATGGATCGGTTGCTTGATCCACAGAGCCAGAGCACGATCCACGAGAATAGTTTCATGGTCCACAGG
Source organism: Elaeis guineensis (assembly GCF_000442705.2). Taxonomy (NCBI): domain Eukaryota; kingdom Viridiplantae; phylum Streptophyta; class Magnoliopsida; order Arecales; family Arecaceae; genus Elaeis; species Elaeis guineensis. The sequence goes on from NC_026002.2 coordinate 49,259,504, forward strand.
CATGGCTCATAGTGAGAGAAGGATTATGGGTGCGATCCAACGACTGACATTCATTCCGACCCAGATCTGACGGTCAGCATCCATTGTCGGTTTATAAGAGGGGTTTTTGTGCGATCTAATGATAAAAAATGCATCCATCATCAGATCCAATGGTCCAGATGCGTTGCTGACTTTGAATAGGAACTTTTTGCGCGATCCAACGGCCAGAAACTAATCCTAGGTGCGATCGAATAGCTGAGAACGAATTTGACGAGAGAAGGATTAAAACTATGGATTTTGATCAGATCTGGGCGGTCCAAGCTCCATCCGATGGCCAGGAATATTCTTAAGGGGATTAATATGATTTCTAAAGATTTTAGGACTCTTTTTCCTATCAAAAAAATAAAAAAATTACCTATAAATAGGAAGTCCAGGAATAAGCCTTGGATAGAAGAAAAAATTAGTAGAAAATGAGAAAAAAATAGAAAAAAAAATAAAATAATTTTAGGATCTCAAAGAAAAGAAGAAGAGAAGTTAGTTCGCTTTACGGAGTATGACGAAAGATGGAGAGATCATCAACCATCTTTTTGACGAGACTGTGCTAATCAACTTCAGATCTTTATTACAGTTTTATTTTTTTTTTTATTTTTTTTAAATTCTTTGTACTTAAATTTTAATTTTAATTAATACAAAATTTATTTTCTTGTACTTTAAATTTTTATCTTTTATTTTTCATAAGTAGATGCTAGGATCTAGTTAGTAGATTTTAGTATCAAATTTATTTTTTATACTTTTAATTTTTATTTTCTGACTTAAATTGCTTTATTCAAAATTTTATTTTTTTTGTAAAATCAAAGATTTTAAATCAAAATTCTGCCTTCTCTATAGATTTGACCTGACTCACTATTTTTTATGTATTTTTAATTTTTATTGAAGTCAAAATTTGATTGATAATCATGATGTCCTAACGATAACATCTTGACCATATCAATTTTTGGCACCGTTGTCGGAGAAAACAATAATTTTAATATTTGATTTCTTTAATTTTTTTTATAAATATAGCTTACTAATTTTGCTAATTATTATTATTATTTTTACAAAAAAAAATGAAAAATTCAAAAAAGAGATAGAAAGCTTCCAATTTGTTTGGTAAGATCAATCCTAACCCCAATCCTAACTATTTTTTTAGTATTAATTACTATTCTTTTTTCAAATTAACCTAAAATTTATCCACATAAATTTAATAAAAAATACATGACAAGAGTAGAAACTTAATTGTTAGAAGCATTTATCAACTTAAAATTTCTTTTGGTGATTGCTGGAGACAAGATAAGCTTTTAAGTTTGATTAATTTCATGCATCTAATTTAGTTGCATAGAACCTCTTGTTTGAAATTGGTTGTGCATATTCATCTCAAATCAATTTAACGACAACATCCATAACAAGATAAGATGAAAATTTCATCACCCTTTCTTAGCCCAAAAATAACCAACCAGTATCCCGTATTAATCCAAACCTAACTAAAATCAAGTAGACATTGGCCCCTAGGATCAATTGAGTTCAGTTTGAGTATTGTGGTGAAGTCAAGTGCAAAGTAAGTTCGAACTGACTCTTGAAACTAGTGTCTAAAGCTAAAGGTTACAAAGGCTCAACCTAAGTGAACTCGTGGTTATCTAATTGGTTTTGTTAGCTTATCTGGCCGATTCAATTGATGTCTAAGGCAAGCAACGGGGGGACCCCCACGACCCCATCTCTTACATGGCTAGTTGAATGAAATGAGAACAAACCCAATTTGTATCTAAGCTAAGCTACCCTACATCAAACTATTAGGTCTAAGAAACTTGTAGGTATCTAGGTTTAATTGTTTGCTAACTTGATTGCAATTAATACTTAACCACAACTAATTCTTCTTATCTTTCATCTTTAGGTCTAAAGCTTTCTTAAGGATCTCACCTTTAGAACTTCTCTCTTTCTTCCTCTTCTCTTTTCTTTCTCCTTAAAAAAAAAAAAACTCAATCATATATTAGAATTTGCACTGATACATGCAAGGTATAATTTTTTATCCTGACCTAGTTGAACTTAATCCTGAAATTGAACGGTTGATCCATGTTACACCTAATAATCAAATGGCTAGAAATTTTGAGAACTACCTTGGCAGATGAAGAAATATTTTATTTTTTTTACCTATAATCTATCAATATTTTCATCATTCTATGGAATTAAACATTCTGATTCTAGTCCTAAGATCGATTTGAACTTGATAGTCCAAAAATTAGATAAAGTCGACCTTCTTATAGATAAATACCTAGCCCTAGGTCTATAATCTCCTGTGCAATACACACAACCTTTCAATTATCAGAAGATTTATTCTATCTATGCTAGTCCAGCTCATCATGTTAGTGAATATCCTATGACTATACAGTTTTCATCTTTCATCTAAGAACAAGTTCAAGCTGCTCAAGGTTACTCCAATCCTATCAATGACCCATTCTTAAATGCATATAACCAAGATTGGAGGAACCACCCTAATTTTACTTGGAGATTCCAACAGACTCAGGCTCAAACCCAAAGTTTTTCTTTGCAAAATTTTTAAAATAGGCCCAAATATCAAAATTATGCTTACAATAGAGGTAAGCCTAGTCAGCCTACTCAGCCATCATATTACAATCAGCTGTCATACTCACCTCCTCAACAGACCTCTCTAGCCAACGATAGGTTTAGCCAACTTCAACAAATGATCATGACCCAACAGCAATCCCTCGCTAGGTTAGAAGCACAAATAGATCAATTAACTGAATCTACCATGAGGAGAGAATTAGATCAATTGCCAAACGAATCAATACCGAATTTTGAAAATGACCCACCCATCCATCAATCATCTGGATCTAGTCATCAATCCAATATCCCACCTAAGAATCCCTAATTTGAAAGTGACAATGCAATTTCTGAGCTTAAAAATGATAGAATTTTTAAGGACCCATACCAAAATCAGGTGAGTGAGGCTAGTACTGATGCTAGCCAAAATGTAAATTTGGAAGAAGAGATTAGTACTGAAGCTAACCCAATAGAAGAACTTGAACTTAGTACTGATGCTGATCTAAGTGAAGAAAAGAAGAGAGTGGATGAATTAGCCAAGATATATCCATCAAAAGTCTCATTTTTTTCAGCCTTAGAAGCTAGTTCTTCCACTTTAGAATTACCATCTTCTTCAGAATTAAAATTATCTTTGATCATACTTGAGAACACATGTTTAAAATCAAAAGATACCCTTCCAATGCCTATTTCTTCAAACTTAGCTCCTAATCCAAAAACTCAATTCATGAGCATTTTAAAAGAACAAATAGAAAAAATTCTCGACAAACAAGGGTTTGTGAATTATCTTTCTAAAATTAAGAAGGAGGATGTAAAATATGTTTTGAAGATTAGCAATAAAATACTAAAATTTATTATAAGCCATCTTCCTAAGATTGACAATCTAAAATCATTGAAATTTATTAATCCAATATTTGACATGGGATAGGTGAGAGAATCAGCATGGTCTGGCTGAAGACGGTAAACTTAGCACTTCCTGGGAGGCAACCCAATTTTTCAATTTCTGTTTTTAGCTTTTACTTTTTTTAATATTTTTTTAGGTTAATCGAGTCTTACTTAGTATCTTTTGTAGAGATCTGAAAATAATTTTGGCTAAGTTGGATGGAGAATCAATTTTGAAAAGGCTTCTAGATCAGGTGACATCTCTCCTTTTCTTTCTCTTTGCATGCATCTTTCATTTTTTCTACTCCATTGAGGACAATATTGATTAAGTTGGGAGGGATAATAAAATTTTTTAAATTTTTAAAGTCCTCAAATAAGTTAGTATTTAGTATTTAAGCATCTAATTATACTTAAGAATCAAGTTAAACTAAGTATTTTTAAAAAAAAATTGATGCATAGATCAGAGAGTTTGTGAGATATTGAGGGATCAAGTATTAAGAAAACTCAATAAAGAGTTAAATTTAGAATTTAAATAATTTTTTTAAAATATTTTTAAATTTTACTACTAGTATCAAAGAAGAGTTTACTTTCTATGGACTTGTGTGGAGTAACTATATATTTCTTTATATATTTAAATAAAAAAAAAAAATTTCAAGTACTTCATGCTGAGTAATCGGATCTCTTTGCCTAAGCAAGCATTGAGTTTTGCATCAAAAGATATGAAGGGCAAAGAAGCTTTGTTGTAAAGTTAGTTTTAACTCATAGCCTATTTAATTTGAGCAAATAGGTCCGAGGGGTATTCTATATCTAGTGCCTTAAAGCCATCTGATTTGGGAGTCATTGGCTGAAAACTCACTACATGGGTTGAACAAAAAGCTTAAGAGATTAAGACATTCAATAGCGGTACAATATTAAAAAAAAAGATTCAATAAATAAAGAATGGAAGTAACAATATACTTGTCCATATGAAGGTTAATAATTTGAAGATAAAGGTAAGAATAATTTAAAAAAATTCAGAAAAAATTTAGTATTCTTAGTTTAACTTTCATATTGATTAGTATTAATACCCCAATGACATACCTCACTCACGCTCTACTGAATATCAATGCTCTTTTGAAAATTATTTGATAAAATTTGAGATTTTAAGTTAAACGGTACTTAATTCTAAATTCTTTCTTTACTCGAGGATGGATAAAATTCAAGTTGGAGGGTGTGATAAATGATATATTTTTATATTTATTGAAGATATTTTTTATAATTTATGATGCTAACATCTTCTTAAAAACTTAATTTCATGAATAAATTAGATTTTTTTATAAAAATAAATAATTTTAGTAAAAATCTAAAATTAGAGCATATTTATAAAAAATAAATGTTAATTTAATTGAGCAATTTAAGCATCAAAATAATAAAAAATTTTTGAAAAATTTAATGCATATATTTTTTTTTATTTTTTAGGTAAAAATCGAAGCAAAAATCAAACAAAAATATCCTAAAAAAATAAAAAATATTACCCTCCGATGTATAGTGGACCGGTCGCTCGGTCCACAGAGCCAGGGTGCGGTCCACAGGAATAGTTTCGCGGTCCACAGGCATGGCTCACAGCGAGAGAGTGATTATAGGTGCGATACAATGGCTGACATTCATCCCGACCTAGATCCGATGGCCATTATCGATTTATAAGAAGGATTTTTGCACGATCTAATGGTTGAAAACACATCCATCATCAGATCCAACGGTCTAGATGCATTGTCGACTTTGAATAGGAACCGTTTGCACGATCCAACAATCAAAAACTAATCCCAAGCACGATCGGATAGCTTAGAATGAATTCGACTGAGAGAAGGATTAAAATTATAGATTTTGATCAGATCTGGGTGGTCCAAGCTCCATCCGACGGCCAGGAATATTTTTAAAGAGATTAATATGATTTTTAAGAGTTTTAGGACTTCTTTTTCTATCAAAAAAATATAAAAAATTCATCTATAAATAGGGAGTCCGGGAACAAGCCTTAGAGAGAAGAAAAAATTAGTAGAAAGTGAGAAAAAAATAGAAAAAAAAATAAAATAGCTTTAGGGATCCAAGAAAAAGAAGGAGAGAAGCCAGTTCACTTTATGGAGTACGACGGAAGATGGAGAGGTCATCAACCATCTTCCTGATGAGACTGTGCTGATCAACTTCAGATCCTTGTTACAGTTTTATTTTTTTATTTTATTATTTTTTTAATTTTTTATACTTAAATTTTAATTTCAATTAATACAAAATTTATTTCTTTGCATTTTAAATTTTTAGCTTTTATTTTTCATAAGTAGATGCTAGGATCTAGTTAGTAGATCTTAATACCAATTTATTTTATACTTTTAAAATTTTTATTATTTATTTTTATTATAAGTATATGCTAGGATCTAGTTAGTAGATCTTAGTATCGAATTTATTTTTTGTACTTTTAATTTTTATTTTCTGACTTAAATTATTTTCTTTAAAATTTTATTTTTTTTATAAAATCTAAAATTTTAAATCAAAATCTTGCCTTCTCTATGGATTCAACATGACTCACTACTTTCTATGTATTTTTAATTTTTATTGAAGTCGAAATTTGATTGATAATCATAGTGTCCTAACGACAACATCGCGATCGTATCAGATATCTTGAGAAAGATATCTATATGGGGCAGCCTTTGAGTTTCACATCTGGTGATAGTGATCATAGAGTCTGCAAGCTGCAAAGGTCTATATACGGATTAAAGCAAGCTTCTCAGAGTTGGAATCATCATTTTGATGATGCGATTAAATAGTTTGACTTCATCAAGAATGAAGAAGAATCTTATGTATACAAAAAGGTCAGTGGGAGTATAATAATATTCTTTGTATTGTATATGGATGATATTTTTCTCATTAAAAATGATATTCTCATATTGACCATGGTCAAAAGATGGTTGTCCAAAGAATTCTCCATGAAAGACTTAGGGGAAGCATCCTATATTCTTGGAATAAAGATCTATAGAGATAGATCTAAAAGGATGCTAGGCTTGTCACAAAAGCTGTATATAGAGAAAGTACTGAAAAAGTTCAGCATGAAAAACTCTAAAAGAGGACTTTTACCTCTTAGGTATAGTATTAATCTTTCCAAGATGATGTGTCCAACCACATCTGAGGAAGTTTAGTACATAAGTAGGATTCTTCATGTCTCAGCCATAGGGAGCCTCATGTATGCCATGCTGTATACTCGACCTGATATTATCCTTACTGTGAGTGTCACGAGCAAGTATCAGTCGAATCTAGATGAGGAGTACTGGATAGCTATGAAGAACATCCTTAAGTATTTGAGAAGAACTAAAGATTTGTTCTTGATCTTTGAAGGAGGTCTGCGTTGCGAGTCAAGCGGTATACTAATTCAAACTTCATGTCTGATCCTGATGATAGAGAGTCTATGTCAGGATATGTGTTCATTTGCAATGGTGGTGTAATTAGCTGGAAGAGTTCCAAGAAACCCATCATAGCAGATTGGATCATAGAGACTGAATATGTCACTGCTTCGGATGCTGCAAAGGAATGCTTCTGGTTCAAAAAATTTATCATGGAACTTGAGGTTATGATATCGGATGCCATACCACTTTACTACGATAATAATGGAGCCATAGCACTTGCTAAGGAGCTGAGGTCTCAACAGAAATTAAAGCACATTGAATGATGGTATCATATCATACGTGACTACCTCAAAAAGAAACATATTGAAGTGTGAAGAGTAGACTTCACAGACAACATGGCAGATCCGCTGATAAAATAATTGTGCTAGCCAAAAATAAAAGTCCACCGTGAGAAGATGGGACTTAGATTAGTGGCCAATTGGCTCTAGTCTAAGTAGGAGATTGTTAGATATATGTCTTAGAAGCCAATATGACTGACACATTGAGATATAGCTAGGATATAATTTTATACTTAATACATTGATTTGATCAATAAAAAGGATAAGTTTATTTTTCTTTCAAGTGTGGTATGTTCTTGAATCATCCATAAAATTAACATTTTGATACATATTCTTAAAGTGTTGAGAATTAGAGATATGCATTTAATTTCTAAATGCTCTCGATCATTATGAGAATGGTGATTGATCCGGATAGACCAACGTACAAATCGCTTCCTTTGAGATAGATAAGCTCTGATCTATAATGTAGAGACACTGAGTGATGAGTGTGGATAGTTGGTAGAGAATAACTAGTACTGAGCGTGACCATACAAAAAATCATTTAAATTTTTACTCGATCGTCAGTGATTGTCTCGATGCTGTAGTTATGTAAATGATCTTTTGACCTGTGATGGTATGACTGCTCGCAGTGAAGCTGCTGAAATTTGGCTGACACATAAACATGATCTCAATGAGTCCTTGTAGTGGATGTTGGTGATAGTTGGTCTACTGTAGGAGTAGGATGCGTATGAAAATGAGATCTATCGATCTTGATAGAAAAGAGTAGTCCTATGAGATTTGAGAGGCTAAGTCCGAGAGTCTGTGGCCATAGCAGTGTGATTGATAAAAAAAAAATTTATAAGGATCATAATTGAAGTTGAGCTAATCGAATCTATCATATGACTGATGAGAAGGTTTGACGATTTATCCATGATCTGCCATCTAGTCGGGACTTACGATAGAGGGACTGAATCACACGTAAACTATACCTTGAGGTTCTTTTTCGATTCTATTAGGTTGCCACTACATTCTGCTATGTATCATTGGTAGATTGTGAGAGCTCATTAGGATTGCTCAGGATCGACAATCCTTGATGAGTTAGAGTGAAATTATTTCGACCCATTAAAAAGAGTTTCAATGATACTATGATAGAGATAATTGTATATCTCACTATTAGATAGAATTGAACCTATGAGGTCACACAACAAAGAGCTTAGATCTGAAATAAGTAATTGGGCTTATGAAGTCTCAATTGGATTTAAAAAAATTTTATTGAGTTTTGGATAATCTTGCTAGCACATGGTTGGATCCAATTTTTTCTTTACGTTTGAATTTTTTATTTGATAAGATTAATTTAAATTAAATTATCTGCTAATAATCTAAATGAATTAGATTTATTGGGCTTCAATTGTTGGGTGCCTAAGGTTTTGGATCAAATGAATTAAGGGTTCAAGTCCTTAATTAATTTTCTTGATAGTTTTGATTGGGCACCAATTGATTTGATCAAGTTGGGCATATCCATTAATTGATGGGCGTGTGGGACCAGCTTTGGGCATCTCATGGGTGTAAAGTGGGGAGTATTTTTGTGGGTGCGAGAGCTCCAATAGTTGGTGCCTAATTGATTTCCTAAAGGAAGTCAAATAACCAAAAAAATAAGAAAACTTAATGCAAGTAGGACTTGTATTAAATGGTTGTTTGATTTTGAATAGGATTCAAATCTTATGCTTATTTAAAGGGGCCCCCTTTAAGGACAATAGGCACTTCAACCAGCAACTCCATGCCCCCTCTTGGAGAGCCCACGCCCCCTTTTCTCTTCTCCCTCTCTTCTCCCTTGGAGTTCCAACATCCACCATATTGGACGTCCTTCATCCTTCATGCCCAAAGGAGCCTACGCATTCCTCTTATTTGCTGATTTCTATTTTTTGGTTGTTTCATAATCTAGGAAAGAAAAAGCAAGAGAAGAAGAGAAAAAAAAGATCAAGGATCAAAGAGTTGATTGCGATCCAGACTTCGTTTAGATTCGCAGGTTGATTTTTCTTGAAGAAGAAAAATCAATATTAAGAGGACTATTCCAGGCTGATCTTGAGTGGATACCCATAGAGGCTGGACACTTGTGTGGCTAAGAGAGAGCTTATTCTTTTTTAGATCTGAATTTGAAGAAAAGATTTGTGAAATATGTTTGTGATTCGATCACATATTTAATTTCAGCATATATCCAATTTTAGCATATGAAGTAGATTCTAGTGGTTTATGTTTCATATATGCATGATATAGATTAAAAAATATTTTAATCTTCTATTTTATTATAATATTTAAAAAAAATTAAAATATACATGCATATCCTGACATAGAAATTCTAACAACTTCGGCTATGACGGTCAGTCAGCCATGAAGATGTTGCTTCGGTTATGATGGTCAGTCAGCCAGTCGGTCATGATGATCAGTCGGTCATGTCTTATGACACTGATACCATGTCCGGGGATAAATTCTTTACAGTTGAGCCGGTAAGTCTTTTGATGATTTTGATCCAATATATGTTGCTGATGCAGAGTCAGGAGGTTGATTTTGAATCGGGGGAAGCAGATCCGCTTGTCCCAACACATCCTGTGGCAAGCACATGGATGACCCAGGGACCAGCAAGAGTATGGATCCATCTTCCTAATTTGGATTACAGCACGTGGAAGAATCCGGATCTACAACTTGTCTAATATTTTGAGCGAGCACTATTTTCCACTGTTGATAATGGAATACTAAAAGATTCACTTGAGCACTGCTATTGCCCACTAGAGAGTAGCATTTACCTTTGTCATTAATATAGAGAGAGACAATCATAACCTTTGCTCATGAATTGTAGCATTTAATATGATTTGACATTTGAGAAAGAGGATGATGGCAGGTATTGATGCTCATAAAATTAAGGATCAAGGATAGCTCGAACTCTGATGAAGGTCATTGCCATTGTATAGTGGTGATCTGTGAGTAGCGATAGTTACAAGATGTTGGAGATCGAAGATGAGTCGGTGAGGTTCGACTATAGGTCAGCAATGACATAATGCTACATTGGCGACTGGGTGTTGATGGACAATGAAGAGGGTCGACACCAATGGTGGATTGGCAGATGTTGACAATGGATCGATCAAAATTGATCAATTGCCGACATGCAGCCATTTGAGGGTGGCGACTATTATTCTAGAAAGCCGAAGATGAGTCAATTGAAACTGATGATAGTTCCGAGTTTATAGAGGCAGCCAGTAAAACTCCACATGAAGCTTCCAAGTTGAGGTCTTTAGCAAGGATAGTTTTCCCCCCAACAGTGGCCTTTGTGGAGTGGATGTGGCCTTCATTTAATTGAGGAGAGTGGGAGAACGTGGAATGAGTCGGCATTGGAGAATAGGAAGGGTTATACCACCACAATATCTATTCTCCTGTAGCTCATGTTACTACTATTAGAGTCCTGCTTGCTTTAGCTTCCATCCACAAACTTTTTGTTCATCAAATGGATGTTAAAACTGTTTTTCTACATGGAGATATTGAAGAAGAGATTCACTTGCAGCAGCATGAAGATTTTTTTGTGCAGGCCAGGACCACAAAGTTTGTAGACTTATTCGATCTCTTTATGGATTGAAGTAAGCTCCTAAGCAATGACATGAAAAGTTTGATCAAGTAATCTTTTTCTATGGATTTCAAATCGATGAATTAGATAATTATCTTGATTATAAATAAATTGATGATCGATTTATTACGTTTTATCTTTGTGTTGATGATATTTTGATTTTTGCTCCTGATCTTGACTTAATTAATGATATCAAAAACTTTCTAACATATTATTTTGAAATGAAAGATTTAAGTGAAGCTGATACAATTCTTGATATAACGATCATTTATACTTCTGATTCAATCTGCTTACCTCAATCTCACTATACTCAAATGGTTATTCATAAATTTGGATATTCTGATTATTCTTCTGTACCTACTCATGATCCATCCATCCATCTCTTAAAAGAATATAGAAAAATTTGTAAACCAAGAAAGGTATGCTCAGATTATTAGTTCTTTAATGTATTTATCTAAACGGACTAGATTAGATATTGCTTATGCTATTTCTAGAATTAGTAAGTATACTAGTAATCCTAATATGGTTCATTGGACTACTTTAGAGAGTGTGTTCCAATATCTTAAAGGAACTATAGATTATTCCTTACATTTTATAGATTATCCAAATGTATTAGAACGTTATAGTGATTCATATTAGATTTCTAATACATTAGATGTCAAATCAACTTCTGATTATATTTTTTTTCTTGAAAGGAGTGCTATTTCTTGACAATCTTCTAAACAAACTATTTTAGCCAGAAGTAATATTAAAGCTAAACTTGTTAATTACTCTTGATTCTACCTGTTCTAAAGCTGAATGGCTAAAACAACTTCTATCTAAGATTTTTTTAGTGTCTTCTCCTATATCTATTTATTATGATTCAAGATCTGCAATAGAGTTTTCTAAAAAAAACTTGTGAATACTAAAATAAATAGGCATATTAAACTAAAATAAAAGTCTGTAAGAAGAAAAGAGAAACTTTAAATTATTTTTTTGAATTATGTTGCAACTAATCTTAATCTTTTTGATTGCTTTACAAAAGGCTTAAATAGGACTAAGGTCCTAGAGTCATTGAGGGGGATGTGGCTTAGCCTATAAAGGACCTTCCAGTAGTGGGACCCAACTTCTGTGATAGGAGATCTCATGAAAGAGGTTCAATGTGGTAATAACAAACTGATTGGTTGGTTAGAGAGCACATGTATTTTATTAAATATAGAAGTCATAGACTCCAGCCTATCCCTGTGGTGATTAGTGCTCTTATTTAATGGTTAGAAAGAGTTTATCTCTGAATGAGATCCAAGAGATATTCTTCGAGATGTGACACTATACACATCCCTGGAGGGGCTCACCTATGTGAGAGTATTCGTATTTGATTATGGCTAGATACATAAATAATATCTAGAAACTCTCATGAAATAATTAAGATACTTGCACATGGTCATTAATATGCAAATCTATGACATGTGCTTTTATATTGTGTATGTAATAGTAAAAGTCTGAGTCAAAAGAATTTAGTTCAAGATCTGGTTCACTCCGTTTCCTTTAGACTAATACTATTAATACTAAGTGAAGTTGAGTCATGAAAGACATTTCACCTATTATACATTATATATACCCAACAAAAAATTATCTTATTTTAAATTTTAATTATTTCAAAAATTTTGAGTTTTTAGAGGGATTGTTGGTTTTGGAGGGAAAATGAAAACTCAAAACTCCCTCCAAACTTTTCCAACCAATTTCAAATCCCTAAGTTTGTTTTAATTCCACATTGAAAAAACAAAAAGATGAAAATAATTTATCTTGAAGATCCTTCTCTTGGACCTATGAACACGTGTGCACGGCCCGGCTTGGCTCGACTCGGTTTGCACATGCCACATTGCACCCGCATTTGCGGTGTGGCAGGGCCAACATTTTATTTCTCCTCTAGTTATTTTTTTTTCATTTAAGGATTATTACCATTTTTCTTTATTTAATACCATATTTTTTTATTGATATTTTATCCATTGGATTATTGCTTGTTAGACCAATTAATGATTTCTTTTATCCATTGAAATCGTTTATTAGATTTATTACGTATTTTATTCGTTGGGCCTATAAAATGGGCCCGTGGTGGAGGGGTTTGAGTATGCAAAAAATATCTGATCCTCTACTCTTCTAATCCGATCTCTTCTGTTCTCTCTTAAAGTTTTTCTTTTGAGTCTTCACCCTTCAGTTTTTTTGATCTTTCATCTATTGGATAGAAGCCTTGTCATTCTCTCTACGGTCGTGCTCGCAGATGAGACCTCTGATTGTATCTTGGGATGGAGTTCTTGAGTTTGATCCCGCATAAGAGTTGGAAATCGTTTTAGGACAGTACCTCGCACACCTCTAATCTATAAGTTTTTATTATTTTTAATATTAATTTAATGATTATTTTGATTGTTAGTTGTAATTGGATTGCAATCAAATCTAGTAGGAAATCAATTTTTGGTATTTTTTCTAACAAAAAAGTCTTAAAGCCAACACAGATGAATGTCTAAAATGGGATGCAATAACATTGAATATAAATAAAGTGGGGATGGGTTTTTGCTTCCCAAATTTTTATCTATCACTTAGTCACAGATATTAAGTTAGACTCTTCTGAGGTAGCCAAAACAGTCCAAAATTTGTTACCACCAAGTTCCATTAGCCTTGACATTAAACGACGGTTTTTCTGAGAGTAGAGAGAGAGAGAGAGAGAGAGAGAGAGAGAGAGAGTGGACAACAATTCTTTAATCAAATAATAAGTATTTTTGTGATTAAGCATATAGTTCATGCAAGTTTATGGTAGATCAACTCCAAAATTATGACCCAAGATGTCAAAGATGAAAGTTGGCCAGAATTGTTCTAACTTATGTCTCACTGTCAGCTAAGTCAGGCAGCTTGCCCTTCCTACCCAAATAGAACATTAGCCAGCAGGTTAGCACCCATTATCAGATCAGAAACAATTCATTGATTTAGCTTTGGATTCCAATCACTGATTTCATAGCTACATACAAAATTGGAAAAAAGAAAAGTGTCAAAAAGTCTTGCTAGCACGTGAAATAGCATGCCCATGAAAGACACATTGCATCGTATAACGATAGAAATACGAAATAGAACGAAGCATGTCTCCTTTATGAAGTGAAATAAAGGGAGAAAAGGGAAGGGAGAATACCAAAAAATGACGGTATTGGATTGGACTGGCAACTTAAGTAGAAATATAAGCACTAGGCAAGAGGATGCATGAATTGCTATAATTAGTAATTCAAAGCTTTTATCTGTCTTTTTGCTCATATACCTTGCAAAATAGTTATTGCACTTTTTTTAAAAAAATCCCTCTCTCTCTCTCTCTCTCTCTCTCTCTCTCTCTCTTCTCGCCATGTTTTTGCAACGATGTGCCTCCAGACATCTTTTCATTTGCCAACATAAAAAAAATGACAAGTTTAAGTGTAAAATAACTAATTTTTTTTCTTTATTTTAGCATAAAAAAGAAAAATAACCCCAATACTTCCTGCATTTATCTTATGGAAAAGCTTATGTAAAGGTACAATCCTTCGCAACACAAATTTAAGCGTGAAATTTTTTTGGAGATATTAATTTAAAATATATTAATAAAATTATTTTAGATGATTTCTGTTGTAGGTGAAGAGTATCTACAAATCTGTTGCGGTCAATCTTTTATTGCACCTATTGCCGATGAAGAGCACCAGTAAAATAAAATTCATACTGATCAAAATTGTGTCCGACGGGACCCTCCGATGCTTAAATAGTGGACAGCGGTGAACAGCAGATAAGAATTCAAAGAAGCAGAGTTTTAGCTTTCAAGAGATCTTACCAAATGCTGTTCATTTACCTTCTTTTATAGATGAGTAGTTGATAACCATCCGTAATGGTTAAACATGTAGGTCTCGTTTGTTTCGGTATTATGTGATCATGGGATGGATGGTTATACCTATCACTGATCATATTCTGGCCATTATGCACTTTCTACGCTGGCAGTTTCTGCTAAGCCGACTATATGTCGATAATCAAGATACGTCGATCGTATGTCGGTAGTTGTGGAAGTCCGAATGACCATCGATCGATAACTTTGTTATGTCGATAGTCATCGATCTGAAATCAGTCGCGTGTCATAGTTGGAGTCTATCAAATTTGCGGATAGCTGACTGTCAGTCGGCCAACCAATTGATAGTCGGCAAGTCATGCTTATCAAGCCGATCGAAAGTCGAAATCGGAGAGTCGGCTGAATCGCCCCAACAATTGCCCTCCACTCCCAAGTCCAAGGTAGTCTGACATGCATGTTGTCACATAGTCTGTCACGTTGGACGAAGAGAGTTGCCATGTGTTGTTTCGAGCCCCGATTCAACTGCAAACAATAATGATTCTTCGAAACACAAAAGATCTTCATTTGTTTTGTCGTTTCGATAACTGTAATATCATCATTGGGGTGTCGCTTCGAGAAGATAGTCCGATGTCCGAAAAATCCGGATGATTCGATTTTGACTAGTCGATTTTGGCCACGTGTTCAGATATCTTTAGCTCAATACTGCTCACACGGATGGTGGTGAGGTGACATGATTTGAGGATAGGTGCGTCAAACCATCCGATCAGTGGACCAGAATAATCTGCCGCTGCACAAACTTCTCACTAGATGGCGTGGTCTTGAGAGCAATCGAGTATCGACTTTATGATAATTTCAAGGGAATGACCGCCGACTAGAGAGCGAGGGAAGGTGCCGGTTATTTCTGTCGATAATGGGTCATCTATGGGCCTCCCCACCCTCTTTGACATCCAAATCCCTATCGGTGAGTTGGCCTTGGCCAATCCGTCATTGGCTAGACCACTCATCGAAGCTGTACTTCTCCTGATTGATAGGGAGAACAGGAGAAATTGGACTGTGTCCGAAATATTTTCTTCATTTTACCCAATGATGCTTGGGGTGAATCAACGAAACTTTTCTTTCTTTTTTTTTTTTTAATCCGACTTGACTTGTCTTTTTTTTTAATGGGCACATGATATGTATGCTCTAGAGAATGGATATTGAAAAATCATCGATCTTCGTCGAGCAATGATGGATAAAGTGGTGGCCACCAACATTAAAAAACTACTACCGTTGAACAACTTCAGGCAGCAATTGAACAGGAGAAGATGCTCCGAGAAGAAATCTCCCATATGATGGCCAATCTGTGGTCTACACTGGCAGTTTCTGGTAAGCCCACTATATGTCGGTAATTAAGATATGTCGATCGTATGTTAGTAGTTGTGAAACTTCGAATGACCATCGATCGATAACTCTGATATGCCGATGGTCATCGATCTGAAATTAGTCGAGTCGTCATAGTTGGAGTCTATCAAATTTGCAGATAGCTAACTATCATCAGTCGAGTTGTCATAATTGGAGTCTATCAAATTTGTGGATAGCCGATCGTTATAGTTGAAGTCTATCAAATTTGTGGATAGCGGATCGACAGTCGGCTATCCACAAATTTGATAGACTCCAACTTGTGGTGAATTTCAATGCAGGGATAAAATGATAATTTTAAAACTTTTTCAAAATTATAATTTTATAGTAAAAATTATTTATTAATCTAATTAATTAACATATATTAACCTTACACAAGGATCTAAATATTATATTTATAGCATGCATTTAAATTTAAAATTTTAAATTCTACAGTAAACATTTTACTGTTATGTGTTCAGAACACATTACCTTCGTACAGGTAGTCGATTGCCACTGTCTAATCACCGTCAGAATGATCTGATCATTACAATGCAGTCACACAGTATGTCTGGCCTCTGTGGATCATACACACAAAGCTTCCGATTTGATCGGCTCCTCCCGAATGCTAGTTCGTTGTAGAATCCTTTCGACGACTGATGCTGATCGAACTCCTTTGATCGATGTCTGCTGACTCTTTGAATGCTTTAGATCATTAGAAAAAGTGCTTGAGAGGTTGATGAAGTTCTTCCTAAAGTTTGGTGGGCTCACGACACTCGTAGCTCACCTTCTCACTTCCCGAACCCCAGGCAGTAACCCTAGGGTACACACAGAAAATCCTGTGCCCAAAATCTTTTCTTTTCTCTTCTTTTCTTTTCTTTTCTCATGCACAAGGCTTTTCTCACGCCACCCTTCTCTCACAGATCAGATGTACGCATGTCCCACCTTCTCATCCCTTTTAAAATGGTGCAAGACTGCATTTTTACCGCATAAGAGGATAAAGCTAGGTGGTTGCTCACTTGAATTCAAATCGAATTTGAATTCAAATGCCAACCTATCCTTATCCACTTAAGGCATGAGAAGGGAAAAGTGTGGGCTTCTTTGTGCGTGGAGAGTTTACATGAGAAACTTTTTCTCGTGTAGAATAAGTGGCGCACAAGTGGATAAGGTGGCGCATGAGATTAGTTTCCCATTCAAATTCAAACTTCATTTGAATTTGAATGGCCAACCAACCATCTTTATCCACTCAGAATGGTGCACACAGGTGAGGTGTGGGAAGGCTTCTGCATGGGAGAAAATTCATGAGAACTTGTTTCTCGTGAATTCAAATAGGCGCAGGTGAGGTGGCGCAGGGAGATAAGTCAAAGTGGTTTCAAATCTAATTGAACCAACCTTATTAAAATAGGTTAGGCACAATTAGACTAAATTAAATCCAACACAATTAGGTTTAATTAGGCTTAATAAAATCCTAATCAAACCAGGAATAGACTAAGCCCAACCTTTGATCAGATCAGGGACCAAACCACCTTGGCAATTAGGTCAACTCTTAACCTAATCGGGTCAAACCCAACTGAATCCAATTCAATTGGACTTGATCCAAAAATAATTACTCAATCAAATTGAGTTAATTAATGATCAAATCATTAATTAAATCTCTCATAAATACTGAGTCTAAATCCGATGGGCAATCGGACATCAAAGTCCATCGATATGAAACCTTGATCGAAGAGTCCCAAACCAGTGGGACTCTTGACCTCGGTACCCAAAATGTGTGAAACTCATGATCAGAGAATTTTGATTCTCAATCACAGAATCTCAGACATGTAGGACTCAAAGTCTCCGAGCATTAGGACTCTTGGTCAAAGAGTCCCAGTCCAGTGGGACTCTTCACCAGCCATCAGATCAGATAGGAACCTCTAATGTGTGTGACCCCACAGGTTCGAACCTAAGCTGGTAGCACAGGAATTAATTCCTGTACTAATCGAAGTGACCATCTAACAATGGTACCCGACATCTGGATAGGTTGAATAGTCGCAATTGCAACATTCAGAACCTACGCGAATATGGTTACTGTATAATTCATCCCTTTTGACCCCTATGTATAGGATGACTTAGGGTTAAACTGTCAACCCTGATCAGATCATCGAATCATGCTTAACTCAAACAGTCCTGTGACTCCTCACTAGTACTATCCTGGCCAAGGTTTTGCTAAATTGAAACACGACTGTATACAGCTCCTGAACTGGAGTGGTCAATCCCATCTTGACACACGCACCGACAAGTCAAGTACTTGACTACATCCAGCAGCCTTTTATCACTGAATTAGAAATTCAGGTAGTCCAGTGCCTAAGTGCAGTGAGTTGCTTGCAAGTCACTGTAGCAGTCTCAGGTCGGAGGGACAGTTATACCCATATCCCATCAAAGCAAATTTTGACAGCAGAAAAAGCTCCGGAGTCGGTCACGTTCAGTGTAGATGTACCCTTACATCTCACCTGTATGCCATACCAGTGTCTCCACACTCTTTAGTTAAGAGGACAACCAACCCATATGGCACACAACGACCTATGCTTGATAAACATTATTGTCCTTGGTAACAACATATCATTTGGTCGCGAACAGGTTTAAGGACTAAACGACAAATCCTCCTTTGTCGAGTCTAAATAATCCTAAGGACTTCACCACAACATAGGAGTTTATTAGAAGATGAAATAATTTGTGATGAAAAATATCAAAATAACTTTTATTTATTTATAATTCATATACTAATATAGGAAAGAGCACTCTTGGGAGGGTCAACCAATGTCCACACATCGTTGACCTTCATGGACTCCATTTCGGATTTCATGGCCTCTAGCCATTTCTCAGAGTCAGGTCTCTGCATTGCATCCATGTAGGTGATCGGATCCTCATCATTTTCATCAAGTTCGACAGGATCACTGTCCTGGACCAAGAAACCATAGTATCTATCCGGTTGATGTGGTACTCTACCAGACCGCCTTAAGGATGCAAGAATAATGGGCTTCGGATCTGATCTAACTAAATTCGGTTCAGGTTCAGCAACTTGTGTCGGTTTTTCCACCTACCGAACTTCCTCAAGTTCGACCTTAGAGGCAACAGTCCCTTCACCAAGAAACTCCTTTTCCAAAAAGATTGCCTTAAGGCTGATAAACACCTTTTGCTCATCAGCTAGGTAGAAATAATACCCTTTGGTCTCCTTTGGGTACCCTATGAAATAACACTTGTCGGACCTAGGTCCAAGCTTGTCCATAATTAAACATTTAACATAAGTCGGACATCCCCAAACCCTAAGGTGCGAGAGTACTAGCTTACGTCCTATCCATATCTCATAAGGCATTTTGGTTATAGACTTACTTGGAACCCAATTTTGAAGGTAACTAGCCGATTCGAGTGCATATCCCCAGAGGAAGATTGGCAGACCAGCAAATCCCATCATGGATCGAACCATGTCCAACAAGGTCCGATTCCTCCTTTCAGACACACCATTATGCTGTGGTGTTCCAGGAGGAGTCCACTGAGAGAGAATTTCATTCTCTCCAAGATATGTCAGAAATTTATTGAAAAGATATTCACGTCTTCGATCAGATCGAAGAGTTTTAATACACTTTCCAATTTATTTTTCTACCTCATTTTGGAATAGTTTGAATATTTCAAATGACTCCGACTTATGCTTCATTAAGTAGACATACCCATACCTTGATAGGTCGTCTGTGAAGGTTATGAAGTAGAAATATCCATCTCTTGCACTTGAGCTCATGGGTTCACATACATCAGATGTATCAGACCCAAGAGTTCACTGGCTCGCTCACCTTTTCCAGTAAAAAGTAATTTGGTCATCTTCCCAAGAAGACAGGACTCACAGGTTGGAAGTGATTCACAATCACCAACTTCAAAAATTCCTCCTTGAGCCAACCTGTTTATCCTGTTCTTATTGATATGACCTAGCCTACAGTGCCAAAGGTAGACTTCTGACATATTATCCATTCTAGGGCATTTACCGAAGGTTTGAACCATATTAACAGACTGTGATAGTAAGTAAATTTCATTATTTAGTTGTCCAACAAACATTGTAACACCATTCAAAATGATATTACAAACATTTTTTTTATTAAAAATTCATAACTATACATGGCCAAAAGGCCTACAGAAATAATATTTAATAAAAAACTTGGACAATAATGACATTCACTCAGAATTATATTACGAGAGTTGATTACAAGATTCATGATTCCTAAAGCTAGAACTGAAACTTTGCTTCCATCTCCAACGTTCAAGAACCTCTCGCCTTCATCAAATCTCCTACTGACTTGCAGACCCTGCATCGAATTACAGATATGATAAGGGCTTTCGGTATCCAATACCCAGGCAGTAGTATCACAAATGAAAAAGTTGCAAGGTGTTATCATATAATTATCTTGCTTCTTCTTCGTCCTGTTCGGGTCCAGGGAGGCAATGTATAGAGGACAGTTTCTCTTCCAGTGCCCCTGCTCCTTACAAAAGAAGCACTCTGCCTGGCTCAAGTCAGGCTTGTGCTTCTTGGTCTGACCCTGTGCAGACATCCCAGCATGCGGCTGCACCTTCTTGTTCTTCTTCTTCTTGTTCTTCTTCCTTTTCTTAAAGGGTCGACGAGCAGAAGAAGACCCTCCCACAACATTCACCGACTTCATATAGAGCTGGTGGTCCTTCTCAAAGTTCTGTAGCAACCCCAACAAGCCTGGTAGTTCACTGCAGGCTTTGTCATTCAAAAATGAGTAATGAAAGGGAGAAAGGACTTGGGCAAACAATTAAGGATCGCATCCTTACCGAGCTGCTCGTGCAAGGGAAAGCCCAGTTTACTTAAGCGCTCAATCATTTCGATCATGTACAATACATGATCAGTGACTGAGGCCCCATCCCTCATCCGAGCATTGAAAATGGCACAACTAGTTTTGTGCCTTTCAATGTCGTCAGGCGTGCCAAAGGAGTCGTTCAACATTTGAAGCATCTCCTGCAGCTGGGCGTTCTTGAACCTGCGGCTGAACTCATCATTCATTGCCGCCAGCATTATGTACCGTATGGTGGTGCGGTCGTTGAGCCTCTTCTGATAAGTGTCTCGGACCGTCCCTCTAGCGTTTGGGACTGGCTCCTCAGGTGCCGGATCCGTTACTGCATAAAGGATCTGTTGCTACATAATCAAAACCTAACTCACCAAGTTGGCTAGGTAAGTGAGATCAGTGGTGGGGATATGCCATTAACTCGTCAGAGATCAAATCAATGCGAGTAGCTCTCAGTTAAAAACCACTGGTCAGACTGTCGAACTTACCTAAGACACCAACCGGTTCATTTATTTTAATTTGATCAACTTAGTAAATAGGGTTCCACTGCATAGCCATGAATTAAGTCCATCATGGTCTAGTTAAAGACATGGACCCATTCAATTATAACTATTGGAGTTGAGTCTAGAGTGTCCTTGACTTAATCTAATTCAACTTTTGATTAGATTTGATCAATTACTCTAATTTAGTCCATTTCTTTAAGCTAACCTTAGGTATAACCCAATTATGGACCTAATCTATCTAACTCATTGATCCACAAGTTTATGAAATTATCTTAGATCTTAATTCACAATTCTAGACCAACTAGATAATACTTAATTCTTTTAATTAAGTATTAGGGCTGATGGGTTAGGGTTTGGCATTTCAAAAATAATTTTCAAATTTGAAAGATTTTATTTTTTGTTCACCAAATGTGTTGACTCATTTCACAAACGGATCAGCACATTTTGTAAACAGTAATCTTTTTGCTAATTACATAACAGAAAATAACTCAATCAAAATAAATCATGAATATTCTTTTAGATCTAATCTAACACATTCATGATAAATTTTATAATTGAACCATTACAATTAAGTCCTTTCGCTACTTCATCTGCATGGAATATAATCACATCGGCACCCCTACCGCCATAGGAGAACCCCATCGAATGGGATGAGAGGACTTTTAAACCCTACTTTTCTCCGATGATCGGATGACCATGGCAACCAACCCAATTAGACTACTTGCTACTTAGATCAAGTATATCTAAATATATCAATTTTAAAATTTAAATTTTAAATTTTAAATTTTGAATTTCAAATTTCAAACAAATTTCAAATTTTAAATTTCAAATTTTTGAATTTTGAATTTTGAATTTTGAATTTTAAATTTTAAATTTTAAATTTCAAATTTTAAATTTCAAATTTTAAAATTTTGAATTTTGAATATCAAATTTCAAAATTTAAAATTTAAATTTTAAATTTTAAATTTAAATTTTTAGATTACTACTTAATCCATGCATGTAAATGTATATCATATTTTAGAACCTGCTCTGATACCATTTGTGGTGAATTTCAGTGCAGGGGTAAAATGATAATTTTAAAACTTTTTCAAAATTATAATTTTATAGTAAAAATTATTAATTAATCTAATTAATTAACATATATTAATCCTACATAAAGATCTAAATATGATATATATAGTATGTATTTAAATTTAAAATTTCAAATTCTACAGTAAATATTTTACTGTTATGTGTTCAGAACATATTACCTTCGTGTAGGTAGTCGATCGCCAAAGTTTGATCACCGTTGGGATGGTCTGATCATCATAATACAGCCACACAGTATGTCTGGCCTTTGCGGATGATCCACACAAAGCTCCCAGTCTGATCGGCTCCTTCCGAATGCTAGTTCGTTGCAGAACCCTTTTGACGGTTGATGCTGATCGAACTCCTTCGATCGGTGTCTGCAGACTCTTCGGATGCTCCAGATCATCAGCAAAGGTGCTTGAGAGGTTGATGAAGCTCTTTCTGAAGTTTGGTGGGCTCACAACACTCGTAGCTCACCCTCTCACTTTTCGAACCCTGGGCAGTAACCTTAGGGTACACAAAAAATTCTGCGCCCAAAATCTTTTCTTTTCTCTTCTTTTCTTTTCTTTTCTCGCGCACAAGGCTTTTCTCATGCCACCCTTCTCTTACAGATCAGATGTACACACGTCCCACCTTCTCATCCCTTTTAAAATGGTGGAAGACCACATTTTTATCACATGAGAGGATAAAGCTAGGTGGTTGCTCACTTGAATTCAAATCGAATTTGAATTCAAATGCCAACCAACCTATTCTTATCCACTTAAGGTGTGAGAAGGGAGGGGCATGGGCTTCTTTGTGCATGGACAGTTTACATGAGAAATTTTTTCTCGTGTAGAATAAGTGGCGCACAAGTGGATAAGGTGGCACATGAGATTAGTTGCCCATTCAAATTCAAACTTCATTTGAATTTGAATGGCCAACCAACCATCTTTATCCATGCAAAATGGCACACATAGGTGAGGCGTGGGAAGGCTTCTGCATGGGAGAAAATTTATGAGAACTTATTTCTCGTGAATTCAAATAGGCACAGGTGAGGTGAGGTGGCGCAGGGAGATAAGTCAAGGTGGTTTCAAATCTAATTGAACCAACCTTATTAAAATAGGTTAGGCACAATTAGACTAAATTAAACTCAACACAATTAGGCTTAATTAGGCTCAATAAAATTCTAATCAAATCAGAAATTGACTAAGCCCAACCCTTGATCAGATCAGAGACTAAACCACCTTGGCGATTAGGTCAACTCTTAACCTAATAGGATCAAACCCAACTGAATCTAATTCAATTGGACTTGATCCAAAAATAATTACTCAATCAAATTGAGTTAATTAGTGATCAAATTACTAATTAAACCTCTCATAAATACTGAATCCAAATTCAATGGGCAATCGAGCATCAAAGTCCATCGATATGAAACTTTGATCGAAGAGTCCCAAACCAGTGGGACTCTTGACCCCAGTACCCAAAATATATGGAACTCATGATCAGAGAATCCTGACTCTCAATCACAGAGTCTCAGACATGTAGGACTCAGAGTCTCCGAGCATTAGGACTCTTGGTCGAAGAGTCCCAGTTCAGTGGGACTCTTCACTAGCCATCAGATCAGATAGGAACCTCTAATGTGTGTGACCCCACATGATCGAACCTAAGCCGGTAGCACAGAAACCAATTCCTGTACTAATCGAAGTGACCATCTAGCAATGGTACTCGATATCCAGATAGGTTGAATAGTCACAATCACGACATTCAGAACCTACGCAAATATGGTTACTGTATAATTTATCCCTTTTGATTCTTGTGTATAGGATGACTCAGGGTTAAACTGTCAATCCTGATCAGATCATCCGAATCGTGCTCAACTCAAACAGTCCTGTGACTCCTCACTAGGACTACCCTGACCAAGGTTTTGCTAAATTGAAACACAACTGTACACAGCTCCTGAACTGGAGTGGTCAATCCTATCTTGACACATGCACCGATAAGTCAAGTACTTGACTACACCCAGCAGCCTTCCGTCACTGAATTAGAAATTCAGGTAGTCTAGTGCCTAAGTGCAGTGAGTTGCTTGCAAGTCACTTTGGCAGTCTCAGGTTGGAGGGACAGTTATACCCATATCCCATCGGAGCAAATCTTGACAGCAGAAAAAGCTCCGGAGTCGGTCACGTTCAGTACAGATATACCCTTACATCTCATCTGTATGCCATACCAGTGTCTCCACACTCCTTGGTTAAGAGGACAATCAACCCATATGGCACACAATGACCTATGCTTGATAAACGTTGTTGTCTTTGGTAACAACGTATCATTTGGTCGTGAACAGGTTTAAGGACTAAATGATAAATCCTCCTTTGTCGAGTCTAAATAGTCCTAAGGACTTCACCACAATACTAAAGTTTATTAGAAGATGAAAAAATTTGTGATGAAATATATCAAAATAACTTTTATTTATTTATAATTTATATACTAATATAGGAAAGAGTACAACCGTCAACAGGCTGACGATTGACTTTGGGATACTATTCTCAACAATCTCTCACTTGGCCTAAAGCCAATCGGTGCAGTATCTAATACCCATCTTCGACTTGAAGTCGTCGAACTCCTTCACCGCATTGGCTTTAGTGAATGGATCGGCCAGATTCTCCTTTCCATCGATCTTCTGAAGATCGACGTCACCTCTATCCATAATTTCTTGGATAAGATGGTAGCGGCACAGAATATGTTTCGTCCGCTGGTGTGCCTTCTGTTCCTTCGCCTGAGCAATGGCTCCAGAGCTGTCACAACAGAGCAGAACTGGACCAACAAAGGAGGATGCTACTTCAAGCTCGGTGATGAATTTCCTCAGCCACACTGCTTCTTTGGCAGCATCTGATGCAGTGACATACTCTGCCTCGCAAACTGAATCAGCCACAGTGTGCTGCTTGGAACTCTTCCAACAGACAGCCCCACCATTAAAGATAAAAAGAAATTTTGACACACTCTTGCTGTCATCATGATCAGACTAGAAACTGAAGTCTATAAACTCCATAAGTCTCAAGTCCGATTCACCATAAACAAGCCATTGGTCCTTAGTATTTCTTAATATTTCAGGATGGTTTTAACAACCTTCCAGTGATTCTCCCCTGGATCAGATTGGTATCTACTCACTATCCCTAGTGAGTATGCCATATCTGGTCGTGTACATGTCATGGCATACATGATAGATCTCACTGCCGAAGCATATGGAATTCTACCCATACGCTCTCTCTCTTGAGGTGTTGTCGGACAATTTCTCTTCGAGAGAGAAATTCCATGGCCTGTTGGTAGATAGCCTTTCTTGAAATTCTCCATGCTGAACCTTTTTAGCATAGTATCAATGTACGTGGACTGGGATAAGCCAAGCAACCTTTTAGATCTATCCCTATAGATCCTCATCTCTAAAATGTAGGAAGCTTCTCCCAGATCCTTCATGGAGAACTGTGACGACAGTCAAATCTTTATTCCCTGTAATGCAGGGATATCATTCCCGATTAAGAGAATGTCATCCACATACAATACAAGAAATACCACTACTGGACCATTAGCCCACTTATAAGTGTAAGGCTCTTCTCCATTCTTAACGAAGCCATACATCTTGATCGTCCTATCAAAACGTATGTTCCAACTCCGGGATGCATGCTTAAGTCTATAAATGGACCTCTGTAGCCTGCACACCTTAGACTCATCTGTGGATGTGAACCCTTCAGGTTGTATCATATACACCTCTTTGTCCTACTCTCCGTTTAGGAAAGCTGTCTTCACATCCATCTGCCAGATTTTATAGTCCAGATGGGCAGCTATCGCAAGCATAATCCGAATAGATTTGAGTATTGCCACAGAAGAAAATATCTCATCATAGTCTATACCATAACGTTGACGATATCCCTTGGCAACCAGACGGGCTTTATAGGTCTCCATCTTTCCGTCTGTGCCTCTCTTCCTCTTGAAGACCCACTTACACCCTATGGGTTTTATTCCTTCGGGTGGGTCAACCAATGTCCACACATCGTTGATCTTTATGGACTCCATTTCAAATTTTATCGCCTCTAGCCATTTCTCAGAGTCAGGTCTCTGCATTGCATCCATGTAGGTGATCGGATCTTCATCGTTTTCATCAAGTTCGACAGGATCACCGTCTCGAACCAAGAAACTATAGTATCTATCCAATTGACATGGTACTCTACCAGACCGCCTTAAGGGTGCAAGAACAATGGGCTCCGGATATGATCTAACCAAATTTGGTTCAGGTTCAGCAACTTGTGTTGGTTTTTCTACCTGTCGAACTTCCTCAAGCTCGATCTTAGAGGTAACAATCCCTTCACCAAGGAACTCCTTTTCTAAAAAGATTGTCTTAAGGCTGACAAACACCTTTTGCTCATCAGCTAGGTAGAAATAATACCCTTTGGTCTCCTTTGGGTACCCTATGAAATAACACCTGTCAGACCTAGATCCAAGCTTGTCCGTAATTAAACGTTTAACATAAGCCAGACACCCCCAAATCCTAAGGTGCGAGAGTACTGGCTTACGTCCTATCCATATCTCATAAGGCGTTTTGGTTACAGACTTACTCAGAACCCTATTTAGAAGGTAACAAGTCGATTCAAGTGCATATCCCCAGAGGGAGATCGGCAGACCAGCAAACCCCATCATGGATCGAACCATATCCAACAAGATCCGATTCCTCTTTTCAGACACACCATTATGCTGTGGTGTTCCAGGAGGAGTCCACTGAGAGAGAATCCCATTCTCTCCAAGATATGTCAGAAACTCATTGAAAAGATATTCACCTCCTCGATCAGATCGAAGAGTTTTAATACACTTCCCAGTTTATTTTTCTACCTCATTTCGGAATAGTTTGAACATTTCAAACGACTCCGACTTATGCTTCATTAAGTAGACATACCCAAACCTCGATAGGTCGTCTGTGAAGGTTATGAAGTAGAAATATCCATCTCTTGCACTTGAGCTCATAGGTCCACATACATCAAAATGTATTAGACCCAAGAGTTCACTGGCTCGCTCATCTTTTTCAGTAAAAGGTGATTTGATCATCTTTCCAAGAAGACAGGACTCACAGGTTGGAAGTGATTCACAATCACCAACTTCAAGAATTCTTTCTTGAGCCAATCTGTTTATCCTATTTTTATTGATATGACCTAGCCTACAGTGCCAAAGGTAGACTTCTGACATATTATCCATTCTAGGACATTTATCGGAGGTTTGAACCATATTAACAGGCTGTGATGGTAAGTAAATTCTATTATTTAGTTATCCAACAAACATTATAACACCATTCAAAATTATAGTGCAAATGTTTTCTTTTATTAAAAATTCATAACTGTACATGGTCAAAAGGCCTACAAAAATAATATCTAATAAAAAACTTGGACAATAGTGATATTCACTCAAAATTACATTACGAGAGTTGATTACAAGGTTCATGATTCCTAAAGCTAGAACTGAAATTTTGCTTCCATCCCCAACGTTCAGGAACCTCTCGCCTTCATCAAATCTCCTACTGACCTGCAGACCCTGCATCGAATTACAGATATGATAAGAGCTTCCGATATCCAATACCCAGATAGTAGTATCACAAATAAAAAAGTTGCAAAGTGTTATCATATAATTACCTTGCTTCTTCTTTGGTCTGTTCGGATCCAGGGAGGCAATGTATAGAGGACCGTTCCTCTTTCAGTGCCCCTACTTCTTACAAAAGAAGCACTCTGCCTGGCTCAAGTCGGGCTTGCATTTTTTGATCTGACCCTGTGCAGACGTCCCAGCATGCGGCTGCACCTTCTTGTTCTTCTTCTTCTTGTTCTTCTTCCCTTTCTTAAAGGGTCGACGACCAGAAGAAGGCCCTCCCACAACATTCACCAACTCCTTATGGAGCTGGTGGTCCTTCTCAAAGTTCTGCAGCAACCCCAACAAGTCATGATAGTTCATTGCAAGCTTTGTCATCCAAAAATGAGTAAGGAAGGGGAGGAAGGACTTGGGCAAAGAATTAAGGATCGCATCCTTACCGAGCTACTAGTGCAAGGGAAAGCCCAGTTTACTTAGGCGCTCAATCATTTCGATCATGTACAGTACATGATCAGTGACTGAGGCCCCATCTCTCATCCGAGCATTGAAAATGACACAACTAATTTTGTGCCTTTCAATGTTGTCAGGTGTGCCAAAGGAGTCATTCAACATTTGAAGCATCTCCTACGACTGGGCGTTCTCGAACCTGCAGCTGAACTCATCATTCATTGCCACCAGCATTATGCACCATACAGTGGTGCAGTCGTTGAGCCACTTCTGATAAATATCTCGGACCGTCCTTCTAGCGTTCGGGACTGGCTCCTCAGGTGCCAGATCAGTTACTACATAAAGGATCTGCTCATGCTCAAGGATGATTTTCAATTTTCGATACCAGCTATCGAAATTAGGTCCCATGAGCTTGTCATTATCTAATAATGACCGGAGCGATAGGATAGTGGCCATAGCTACATAAAAGAAAATCAGACCTTTATTAGTACATAAATTATTAATACTATAGACTTTGACTTTATTCTAAAGTTTCTCCCAGTATTTTTACGAATTGATAGCCTCAACCTCCAATTCGAGGAATTACTTTAATTCCTTAGTGGGTACTAGAATCCACACAGACCACACACGAGCCCAACTTTGGTTGGTCAACCTATGTGCATCTATGGATAGGTTCATAACCAGTTATTTCTCTAAACAACTTCTAGTAATTAATTTTTGCCCTAGAACCTAATCAGTAGGCTTTGGCCTCCACTGAAAAGATCTGGTTAGATCCAACTATTAACATGAGTTGATTTAGTGAATCTGACCAATAAATGATCAGACCCGACTTTGGCCAGCCAACCTGACCACCATCAGAAAGACTCAACCAAATAATCATATTATGAATGATAATTTTATTAGTCAATAAGCACCAGGCCTTTGGACCTCCAGTGATTATTAAACTAATGGACTCATTATCACTCACTTAATAGGAGGCTATGACTTAGTTATCACTATAACTTAATTATTTTTAGAGACCTAATAATTTTTGAGAATTTTATTAAAGGATAGAAGAGAAGAAATTGACCAGCCAATTTCAATCCTTCCACTGACTTCACCAAGTCAGATTAAAATGGATTTAATTAAAGCTGGCATTAGGAGCACCTAAATCAGTCACACTGATTTACCTAATGACATGGGTGAGCCCTAATCACCGAGTGATCTAATCAAAAGCTAACTCATCAGGTTGGCCAGGTAAGTGAGATCAATGGTGGGGATATGCCATTAACTCGTCAGAGATCGAATCAATGCGAGTAGCTCCCAGTTAAAAACCACTGGTCAGACTGTCGAACTTACCTAAGACACCAATTGGTTCATTAGTTTTAATTTGATCAACTTAGTAAATAGGGTTCCACCACGTAGTCATGAATTAAGTCCATCTTGGTCTAGTTAAAGACATGGACCCATTCAACTACAACTATTGGAGTTGAGTCTAGAGTGTCCTTGACCTAATCTAATTCAACTTTTGATTAGATTTGATCAATTACTCTAATTTAGTCCATTTCTTTAAGCTAACCTTATGTATAACCCAATTATGGACCTAATCCATCTAACCCATTGACCCACAAGTTTATGAAATTGTCTTAGGTCTTAATTCACAATTCTAGACCAACTAGACAACACTTAATTCTTTTAATTAAGTATTAGGACTGATGGGTTAGGGTTTGGCATTTTGAAAATAATTTTTAAATTTGAAAGATTTTATTTTCTGTTCACCAAATGTGTTGACTCATTTCACAAACGGATCAGCACATTTCATAAACAGCAATCCTATTGCTAATTACATAGCAGAAAATAACTCAATCAAAATAAATCATGAATATTCTTTTAGATCTAATCTAACACATTCATGATAAATTTTATAATTGAATCTTTACAATTAAGTCTTTTTACTGCTTCGTCTGCATGGGATATAATCGCATTCGCACCCCTACCACCATAGGAGAACCCCATCGAATGGGAGGAGAGGGCCTTTAAACCTTACTTTTCTCCTATGACCGGACGACCATGGTAACCAACCCAATTAGACTACTTGCTACTTAGATCAAGTATATCTAAATATATCAATTTCAAAATTTAAATTTTAAATTTTAAATTTTAAATTTTAAATTTCAAATTTTAAATTTTGAATTTCAAATTTCAAATAAATTTTAAATTTTAAATTTTAAATTTTTGAATTTTAAATTTTGAATTTTGAATTTTAAATTTCAAATTTGAAATTTTAAATAAATTTCAAATTTCAAATTTTAAATTTTAAATTTTTGAATTTTGAATTTCAAATTTCAAAATTTGAATTTCAAATTTAAATTTCAAATTTAAATTTTTAGATTACTACTTAATCTATGCATGCAAATGTATATCATATTTTAGAACCTGCTCTGATACCATTTGTGGTGAATTTAAGTACAGGGGTAAAACGATAATTTTAAAACTTTTTTAAAATTATAATTTTATAGCAAAAATTATTAATTAATCTAATTAATTAACATGTATTAATCCTACATAAGGATCTAAATATGATATATATATATATATATAGCATGCATTTAAATTTAAAATTTCAAATTCTACAGTAAATATTTTACTGTTATGTGTTCAGAACATATTACCTTCGTGCAGGTAGTCGATTACCGCAGTCTGATCACTATCGGGATGGTCTGATCATCGTAATACAGCCACACAGTATATTTGGCCTCTGCGGATCATCCACACAAAGCTTTCGATCTGATTGGCTCCTCCCGAATGCTAGTTCATTGTAGAACCCTTTCGACGGCTGATGCTGATCGAACATCTTCGATCGGTGTCTGTCGACTCTTCGAACACTTCAAATCATCAGCAAAGGTGCTTGAGAGGTTGATAAAGCTCTCACTGAAGTTTGGTGGGCTCACGATACTCATAGCTCACCTTCTCACTTCCCGAACCCTAGGCAGTAATCCTAGGGTACACACAGAAAATCCTGCACCCAAAATCTTTTCTTTTCTCTTCTTTTCTTTTCTTTTCTCACGCACAAGGCTTTTCTCATGCCACCCTTCTATCACAGATCAGATGTACGCACGCCCCACCTTCTCATCCCTTTTAAAATGATGCAAGACCGTATTTTTACCGCGTGAGATGATAAAGCTAGGTGGTTGCTTATTTGAATTCAAATCGAATTTGAATTCAAATGCCAACCAACCTATCCTTATCCACTTAAGGCATGAGAAGGGAGGGGTGTGAGCTTCTTTGTGCATGGATAGTTTACACGAGAAACTTTTTCTTGTGTAGAATAAGTGGCGCACAAGTGGATAAGGTGGCGCATGAGATTAGTTGCCCATTCAAATTCAAACTTTATTTGAATTTGAATGGCCAACCAACCATCTTTATCCACTCAAAATGGCACACACAGGTGAGGCATGGGAAGGCTTCTACATGGGAGAAAATTCATGAGAACTTGTTTCTCGTGAATTCAAATAGGCGCAGGTGAGGTGAGATGGCGCAGGGAGATAAGTCAAGGTGGTTTCAAATCTAATTGAACCAACCTTATTAAAATAGGTTAGGCACAATTAGACTAACTTAAATCTAATATAATTAGGCTTAATTAGGCTCAATAAAATCTTAATCAAATCAAGAATTGACTAAGTCCAACCCTTGATCAGATCAGGGATCAAACCACCTTGGCGATTAGGTCAACTCTTAACCTAATCGGGTCAAATCCAACTGAATCCAATTCAATTGGACTTGATCCAAAAATAATTACTCAATTAAATTGAGTTAATTAGTGATCAAATCACTAATTAAACTTCTCATAAATACTGAGTTCAAATCCGATGGGCAATCGGGTATTAAAGTCCATCGATATGAAACCTTGATTGAAGAGTCCCAAACCAGTGAGACTCTTGACCCCGATATCCAAAATATGTGGAACTCATGATCAGACAATCTTGATTCTCAATCACAGAGTCCCAGACACATAGGACTCAGAGTCTTCGAGCATTAGGACTCTTGGTCGAAGAGTCCCAGTCCAGTGGGACTCTTCACCAGCCATCAGATCAGATAGGAACCTCTAATGTGTGTGACCCCACAGGTTCGAACTTAAACCGGTAGCACAGAAACTAATTTTTGTACTAATCGAAGTGACCATCTAGTAATGGTACCCGCATTCGGATAGATCGAATAGTCGCAATCGCAACATTCAGAACCTATGTGAATATGGTTACTGTATAATTCATCCCTTTTGACCCCTGTGTATAGGATGACTCTGGATTAAACTGTCAACCCTGATCAGATCATCCGAAATGTGCTCAACTTAAACAGTCCTTTGACTCCTCATTAGGACTACCCTGGCCAAGATTTTGCTAAATTGAAACACGGCTATACACAGCTCCTGAACTAGAGTGGTCAATCCCATCTTGACACACGCACCGACAAGTCAAGTACTTGACTACACCCAGCAGCCTTCCGTCACTGAATTAAAAATTCAGGTAGTCCAGTGCCTAAGTGCAGTGAGTTGCTTGCAAGTCACTGTGGCAGTCTTAGGTCAGAGGGACAGTTATACACATATCCCATCGGAGCAAATCTTGACAGCAGAAAAAGCTCTGGAGTCGGTCACGTTCAGTGCAGATGTACCTTTACATCTCATCTGTATGCCATACCAGTGTCTCCACACTCCTTAGTTAAGAGGACAACCAACCCATATGGCACACAACGACCTATGCTTGATAAACATTGTTGTCCTTGGTAACAACGTATCATTTGGTCGCGAATAGGTTTAAGGACTAAACGACAAATCTTCCTTTATCGAGTCTAAATAGTCCTAAGGACTTCACCACAACACAGGAGTTCATTAGAAGATGAAACAATTTGTGATGAAAAATATCAAAATAATTTTTATTTATTTATAATTCATATACTAATACAAAAAAGAGCACAACCGTCAACAGACTGATGATTGGCTTTGGGACACTATTCCCAACACAACTATGATGACTCGATTGATTTCAGACTGATGACCGTCGGTATATCAGAGTTATCGATCGATGGTCATTCAGACTTTCATAACTACCGACATACGATCAACATATCTTGATTACCGACATATAATCGGCTTACCAGAAACTACCAGTGCAGAAAGCACATAATGGCCAAAATATGATCAGTGACGGGTATAACCACCTATCCCACGATCACATAATACTGAAACAAGCAGGACCCATGTGTCTAACTGTTACGGACGGTTACCAACTACTCATCTATAAAAGGAGGTAAGTGAATAGCATTTGGTAAGGTCTTTTGAGAGCTGAAACTCTATCTCTTTGAATTCTTATCTGTTGTTCACCACTCTCCACTGACTTAAGCATCAAAGGATCCCTACCGGATATAATTTCGATCAGTGTGGATTTTATTTTGCAGGTGCTCTTCACTGACAACAGATATAACAGAGAATTGGCCGCAACAGATTGGCGCACCAGGAAGGAGAAAGAATACGAGCAATCTTGGCTAAGACTAGAGCTCAACATTCAACTGGATTAGCGAGGCAATCTTTCTGTCGGAAAGATCTTCCTCCCCCGCCTCCATTGGCAGAGCCCAGCTCTTCGCGTCTAATAATTACTACGGACATACAAATTACTGCTCTAATGCAGCAAATGAAGGTGTTCACGAAGGCAGTCCACAACCTCCAATAACAACAATCACAACAACAGCAACAACTGTCGATGGAGGGATCGGTGGCTCATTTAGTGTCATCCAAGCACAGCCGCCGTCCTCCACAGTGTTCATCCTCTTCATCTCCAGAATGACGATCGTCTCGACATTCTCATCGAGTCGAGCAACTATGTTCTCGGCATTCTCATCACACCACCCATCCTTCATGGTGATCTCCTTCTCCTTCCCATATACATAGTATCAAGAAGGGAAAAAGGCCGCATACATCTTCTCCTTCTCCATCGTCAAATTCTTCAGGGGATTCTACCTTTGGATTATCTTAGCAATGGCGGCTCGACGATTACGAGTGCAAGTTCAAG
This sequence comes from Elaeis guineensis, assembly GCF_000442705.2. Lineage (NCBI taxonomy): Eukaryota > Viridiplantae > Streptophyta > Magnoliopsida > Arecales > Arecaceae > Elaeis > Elaeis guineensis. The sequence continues at coordinate 49,293,941 of NC_026002.2, forward strand.
GAGATCGACTACCAACTTACCTGACTTCAAGTGCAAGTCTTCTAACGACTATGACTTCCACACTATCCAACCCCTCTCCCAGAGCATCCTAGACAAGTCAATTCCATCTTGATTCAAAATACTGCAGATGGAGCTATATGACGGCTCCATCGATTCAATTGATCATTTGAAAAGTTATAAGGCTCTCATGATGATTCAGGGGGCAACCGACACCCTCTTATGTATTGACTTTTCGATAATTATTCGGAAGGCTACTCGAGCCTGATATTCTTGGCTTCAGTCGGAGAGCATAAATTTCTTCGAGCAGCTCGAGCATTCTTTCGTGGCCCATTCAGTACTAATCGAAAAGTACCACGGACATCAGACAATCTCTTCTCAATCAAGCAAGATAAGACAGAGACATTGAGAGATTTCATAGCTTGCTTCAATGTAGCCACACTTGAGGTTAGGGACCTCAATGAAGATATGGTCATATCGGCCATGAAGAGGGGTCTGAGGGGATCCAGATTTACTTATTCTCTGGATAAGACTCTTTTTTGGACCTATGCTGAACTCTTGAAACGCACATACAAGTATATTCATGCAGACGAAAGTGCTTCTGACCAACGCTAGACAAAAGGAAAAGATCAGAAAAAGAAGCAAAAGAAAAGTGAAGCCCCGATCGAACCAAATCGATCAACTGCCAATAAGTGAGCTTCACCCTATCGATGGAGTCCAAGGCTGAACAACTTTGGCAGGTATGACTCTCATATTCCTCTTTTTGCTCCGCATGTGCAAATCTTACTAAAAATTGAGGGAGAGGAGTATCTTCGACATCTCTTGTTGATGAAAGTACCATTGAGTCACGATAAGAAGAAGTACTATCAGTTTTATCATGATCATGGTCACGATATTGAATAGCATATTCAACTCAGGGATGAAATTAAGATCCTGATCAAACGTGGCTATCTCGAAAAATTTCGATGAGATCGTCTGACTCAACCTCCTATCGACCAACAGCCTCAGCCACAAGCTGAGAAAATGATCAACAATCGGCCAACGGTGGGAGTGATCAATATGATCTCTGGGTGATCGAAGGACTGGGGGGCAACTTTCAAAGAAGAGTCGGTGAAGAAATGATGACTTGATGATGTAATTTTTTTTTCGAAAGATGATGTTAGGAGAATACAAACTCCTCATGATGATGCTCTCATCATTTCGACGACGATAGCAAATTATGATGTAAAAAAAATTTTAGTCAATAATGGAAGCTCAACTGATGTTCTTTTTTACTCGACTTTCTTCCAAAAATGACTACCGACTGACCAACTCAAAAGAGTCTCAACATCATTAGTCGATTTTATTAGAGATGCAGTTATCATGGAAGAAGAAATTACTCTCCCATTAACTGCGAGAATAGATCCATAATAAAGTACTATTCTCCTGACATTCACAGTCGTCCGACTTTCATCGACCTACAATGCCATACTTGGATGACCTAGACTTAATGCTCTGAGAGCAGTAATTTCAACATACAATTTATTGATCCAATTTTCAACAAAAAATAGAGTCAGAGAAATGCATAGAGATCAACAACTTTTTTGACGTTATTTCATGGTCTCTGTAAAGAATAACCAATCTAAAGACTCCCTGTCCATTGATAAATTAGACCAAAGAGAGAATAAAAAAAAAAGAGTGAACCAACCGAGTAACTAGTTTCTATCCCATTGAAAGAAGAAGATCCTAAGAAGATAGTCCAAGTTAGATCACAATTATCTAATCCAGAGCGGTAGCAACTGATAAATCTACTAAGAGCAAATACCGATATTTTTGCTGAAAGAATAATACCCTACAAGCCAATCACATATATGATGCGATAGGATATTTATTATAATTTATCTTCCAAACTCATGTAAATTGATATTTACATTAATCAAATAGTATTTTTGATTCATTATATGCTGCATCTTATTATTTTTAAGATTATAATGAACCCCATAGGTCTGGACAATGATTTTAGTACCGTGATGAGATTACGCTAGGAGATCTAAATTCTCGATAGCCTTGATCTAAAATATTTTTAGTCATTGGTACATTGAGTTGAAGATCAATGATACTGGTAAGATTGGCATGTCCTATGTATGCTCAAAAATGAGGGTGGTTGATCTCATAACCACTTGTGTGGTGACACTAATACAAGGGTATGGGTGCTCATTAGAGAATGAGTTCACTGAATTAACTTACGAAAGAATATCAGATGAAGTCTTATTTATATGTCAACTGATGTTTCTCTAATGAAAGTTGTGTAAGTGATCCTTAGACCTGAGGTCACCATGGTACCTTGTGTACATGGATCCATATTTTGATCCACTACCTAACTTGGTTCTTTGATCCTTGTGTGGGGTATTCTGGATATGGTGAAGTATGCATAAAGGTTGTGAGTGATCAATAAGAGATCAGTCACTCCTAATAAGGAGAGCGAACATCCTATGTGATCTCATAAGATGGTGATTCTGGAAGTCTTTGGCCAAAGCAGGATGATAATTAGAAAATTTTTTTTAATGTATTATCAATTGAATCATCTCCTTCAGATTTAGATATGTATAGATAAGTGATTGAATTTGATATATTTTTATGATCATAGCTTATCTGGGATGTTGTTTGACTGAAGGATTGAATTACACGAGAACTTACCACTGAAGAATATTTTGATAATTTTTTATCAAAATTTTAAACCTTCTGAATAGTCATGACATATTGGTAAACATCAATCTTGACTTATGAACTTATCAGAATTGAAAGAATTTGATTTTGAAATCAATTTGAAAGAGTTCAAGTTGATTGAGACTCTTCGGATGATCTAATCTCATCAGATTCGGGTTACATCGAAAGTCTGGATCCATTACTGGCTAGATTTAAAATCCAATGGATCACACACTTTGAAATTTAGCTTTGATTTGATCTAATTAGAATTTAATATAAATTTTATAGGTTAATTTGATATGCTAATATATTGTATTAACCCAAGTTTCTAAATTGGTTTAGTTCAAAGTGTTTAGGCTAACCTAGACCAGTTGCCTTTGACCTAATGGGATTGGATCAATTTGGATTGGATTCTTATCCAACTTGAACCAATTTTAAGTAGAGAAAGACTCCTCTGCATCCACTAGAAGTCACAGTAAAATATAAATGCCACCCCCTTATTTTTGGCGTGTGAAATGAAGAGTCCTTCTTAATGAAGGCTCTTAATTTTTACGCGTTGCCATATTTTCCCAACCAGATCTCCTATGTTTTATCATCAAAATTTATTAGAATTTTATGGTACATAGAAGAAAGAGAGTCCTACTATAAGTATCTAGAATGTCAAAAATTCACTCGATGAATTTATTCACTGCATGGAAAGTTGAAGCACTAAAGGTTGGTGCCCCTTCATCCCATGTGATGTCCCTTGGTCCCCTATTTATAGGGGATGCCCCAAATAACTGATGGCTAAGATTTTAGGTTAATATCAGAGAGGAGAGATGTGGTAAACATAAAAAAAATTTAAAAAAATTGAGAAAAAAAAGAAAAATTTGAGTGGCAAAAGTTGCAGGAAGGGTGGTGAGATTTTTAGCAAGTATTGCGAGTGTGCCCTAGGGTTTGATTTTTCTATATATTGGAGCCAAAAATTAAATCTTAGGTTGTATAATATCTAAAGAGTGTCATCTTGGTGTCGTTCTGGTAGCAAGATCAAAAGTAACTAAATTTTGACACGATCATGATGCAAGTTCAAAATCGGTAGTATTTTTGAGAAGACAAAGCTGCGGCAACACACCAGTTGGGAAGAACCTTGGCTAACTTTCATGTGGATCACCGTTGGAGGACTTCTATGTTAAAGTCTCATGGACAACACCAACATGCCACTTTTTTATTATGGTGAAAGTATAAAATTCTATCCTTTTGCATGCTTGATTTTGCTTTGATCGATATCGGTAAGGTGATTTTAGGATTTGAATTCTGACATGATAGTTTTATATGATAAAACTACTGATTTGTATGATTTTAAAATTTTTAAAAATTATTTTTTACTATGTCATCGAAATTCAACAGTGGTATTAGAGCCATCCTTGTCTGATTCGATCAAACAAGTGCAATATAGTAGCATAGAATCATTCTTGTTCATATCCTGCAAAAAATGTAGCATTATTTTTAGCATCGATTCTTCAAACTCAAAAATTATTTTTGACTTTTAGTAAACCATGATTCTAAATTTTAATTATTAAAATTATAAATTTATGATAATTTAAAATTTTATTATCATGGTAGCATGATGCTTAAATCGATGTATAGAAAATAAGGGTGTTATGCACACCTAATTAGATTAGGGTTTGTTATATTATATGAATTTGTTAGTCATATATTATGACTTTGATTGCACTCTTATATAATTTTTGACATGATAATGTAATTGCTATTATGAATAGATAAAGCATGTTAAATTGCATAATTTATAGTGTACATTTTATGTACTTGTAGTTAGGATGTGCCGAGATCAGTTTAAGTCCTTTGTTTAATTATATTATGTTATAATATCAAAAATTACTTTTTAATAAAAAATTAAATTCTTAAAATCAATTGGTGTTGAAGAAAGTGTGAATGGTGATTTTCTAATTAGATCCGTATGCTGACCTGACCAACTCTGTTGGTGTCTAAAAAAGCTACGGAGAGCCTCCCACCTACTTATCTGGCCAATTTGATTTTGTTGAATTTCGGACTTAGATTGATTAAGTGATGTAGACATTATAAGGGCCTTCCTTTAAACTTGATCGATAGAGTATGTCAAGACTTGGTGAGCTTGTTGTGCTATCCACAAGGCTTACTATAGAAATTGACATGATGTTGATCAAGTGCATATTGATTGTTATGGCATATTTGAATAGTATTACTTTGTTGTGCTATCCACAAGGACAGCATTATTTAAGTATGACCATATGGGATTGAAGGGTCAACTTAACTAGAATACTATAGTTTATTATACTATCTACAAGACTATATATGATCTAGAGGTCAGAATGAAAGATGTTGAGAATTATAGAGGTACAATTGGTAAAGAGTTATCTATTCTTGAACTCATGAATGCATGTTGTGCTATCCACAAAGTTTTTGTAAGGAATAGAGATCTCAATCCCACTAAAAAATATTAGAATATTTCTCGATTTTCATATTTGAGGGCTATGAAGTTCGATAAAATAGTGGGAGACACAATTAGATAAAAGTCCTAGTCTAGTTGTGCATGTCATCATGAGTTGTCTGCTTATATTATGTTCTTATTGTTGTAGATTAACTACACACATGGCATCCTCACTTTCACTTAGAGGTATCCTAGATACAAACAAGTTGACTGGATCTAACTATGTCGACTGGTTAAGGAACTGAGAATTGTTCTCATTCAGGAGAAAGTCTCCTATATTCTAGATACATCTGCTCCAAATTTTCTTGAGAAAGATGCTTCCGAGTAGGATAGGGCTGCATATAAAATGTAGAAAGATGACAGTGTGACTGTCAATTGTATCATGCTTGCCTCCATGAGCAATGAGCTCCAGAGGCAGCATGAGGACATGGACGTTCCCTCTATTCTCCTTAATCTTAAGGAGTTATATGGAGAATAAAGTCGAATTGCTCGATATGAGATATCGAAGCAGTTGTTCCATGTTCGTATGACTGAAAGTACCTCTATGCAAATACATATCCTAAAGATGATTGATTTGATCACTCATTTGGAACAATTGAGTTTTGCCATGGATAGTGAACTAATCTAGGATTTGATTCTGTATCTCTTCCTGACTTCTTTTCTTAGTTTATTATAAATTATCATATGGACAAACTAAACATTAGCCTGCCTGAGCTGCTGAATATGTTAAAAATAGTAGAAAGCCATTTCAAAGGTGAAAGGGCTCAGGTCCTTCATGTTGATAAGATCAGCAAGAAGAAGGCAAAGAAGGGTTCTAAAAAAAAGTTGAAGCCTAAGGCTAGCATCTCCAAGAAGAAGGTGAAGAAGGTCTCCACCAAAGATACTTGTTATCACTGTGGCAAAGAGGGCCATTGAAAGAGAAATTGCAAGGTGTATCTTGCAACCGTAAAACTGATAAATATTGCTAAAGATTTGTATATAATACAAACTAATTTATCATTAAGTACTTTATTTTCAGATTCTTAGATATTGGATACCGCCTATGGCTCACACCTTTACAAATCATTGCAAGGTCTATAGGAAATAAAAAATCTGAATAAAGGTGACTTCGAGCTGTTCGATGCTAGTGGAGAGTCCATTCAGACCGAAGCCATAGGAATCAAAGTTTTAAAGTTGCCTTCGGGCAAAGTTTTGAAACTAAAGATCTATTATTATATTTTTGATATTGTTAGAATATTATTTTTGTACCATTATTATTGGAACAAGATTTTAAAATAATTACAAAGAACAATGGTTATTCTATTTACTTTTTTAATGAATATTATGGAAGTACTTTTATTGATAATGGTCTTATGTTTCTTTCACTTAATGATATTATATTTCATATTGATAATATGAAGAAAAAAAGAGTGAGGATGTGAATGTCACATATCTCTGGTACTGTCAATTTGGCCATATAAATGAGTCAAAGATTAACAAGTTATTCAAAGATAATTTCTTTGATCTTTATAATTATGAATCATATGGAACTTGTGAATCTTGCCTCATGAAAAAAATGATCAAGACTCCATTTACTGGATATGAAGAAAGGACGAGTGACATTTTGGACCTTGTACATACTGATGTATGTGGTCCAATATCGACTCAAGCTAGAAGTGGATACTCTTATTTCATCACATTTACTAATGATAGGTTTAAGTTTGGATATGTGTATTTAATGAAATACAAATATGAAATCTTTGACAAATTTAAAGGGTATCAAAGAATGGTCAAAAAATAAACTGGTAAAAGTATTAAAACTCTTCGATCGGATCGAGGAGGAGAATACTTATCCAGTGAGTTCTTGATTTTTTGAAACAAAATGAAATACTCTCTCAATGGATACCTTCTTATACTCCATAATTAAATAAAATTATGGAAAGGAGGAATCGCACCTTATTAGATATGGTGCGGTCCATGATGTATTTTATGGATCTTCTAATATTCTTTTGGAGATACACCCTCGGAGCTGCAGCATATATCTTAAATAAAGTACCTTCGAAATCTATTTCTAGCACTCCATATAAAATATGGAAAGAAAAAAGATACAATCTTAAGCATCTTAAGATTTGGGATTGCCTAGCTTATGTAAAAAATGTTGATAGACATAAGCTGGATGTTAGATAAAAAAAATACAGATTTATAGGTTATCCCAAGGAGAGTATAGGATACTACATCTATAACCCTACTCAACAAAAAGTATTTATTGGTAGGCATGTCATTTTCTTGGAGAAAGAGTTTATCCAAAAAAGAGGCAGTGGGAGGTCTGTTAAACTTGAAAAAATTCAAAACCTACAACCCATCTAGGATTCACTAAATAGTTCTCAACCAGATGTATCTATTGTTGAGGCACAGCCACTACATACACCTCTTCTCTGAAGGTCAAGTAGAGTACATAGTCTACCACTCAGGTATGGATTTGTCATTGAGAATGACAATACATCCCACATCATTGAGAATGATGAACCTATGACCTATTCGGAAGCTATCATGAATAGTGACTCTGACAAGTGGCTAAATGCTATGAAATTTGAATTGGACTCCATGTATGCCAATCAAGTATGAACTTTGGTTGATGTGCCTGAGGGTGTGATCCCAATAGGCTGTAAATAGGTTTTCAAAAAGAAGATTGGAGTAGATAGCCAGGTAGAGATCTATAAGACCAGGCTTGTGGCAAAAGATTTTAGGCAAAAACAAGGTGTTGATTATGAAAAAATCTTTTCGTCGGTAGCTATGCTCAAGTCTATTCGAATAATGCTTGCTATAGTAGCATACCATGACTATGAGATTTGACAGATGGACATCAAGATTGCCTTCCTCAATGAAAATCTTGAGGAAGGAGTCTATATGACTTAGCCAGAGGAATTTGTCTCAAGTGAGAGAGCAAATCAGATATGCAAGCTGAATAGATCCATTTATGGATTGAAGCAAGCATCGAGGAGCTGGAACATCCATTTTAATGAGACAGTCAAATTATTTGGCTTTATCAAAAATATGGATGAACCTTGTGTATACAAGAAGACTAATGGGAGTGCTATTATCTTCTTGATTTTATATGTGGACGACATACTGCTCATTGAGAATGATATCCCGATGTTGCAATCGGTCAAGACTTGGCTATCACAAAAGTTTTTCATGAAAGATTTGAGTGAAGTGTCCTATATACTTGGTATAAAGATCTATAGAGATAGATCGAAAAGGATGCTAGGCTTGTCTCAGTCTAGGTACATTGACCTTGTGTTGAAGAGGTTCAACATAGAGGAAAGTAAAAGAGGTTACTTGCCCATGGGTCATGGCATACAATTCTCTAAGAAGATGTCTCCTAAGACACCTGAAGAGAGAAATAGAATGAGTTTTATTCCTTATGCTTCGACAGTAGGATCAATAATGTATGCTATGTTATGTACTAGACCTGATGTTGCTTATGCCTTAGGCATTGTAAGCAGATTTCAAGCTGATCTCAGAGAGGATCATTGGAGAGCTATGAAAAACATACTCAAGTACTTGAGAAGGACTAGAAATATTTTTCTAATATATAGTGGATCTGATTTAAAACTGAAAGGTCATACCGATTCTAATTTTCAATCTGATCTGGATGATAGCAAATCGATATCTAGATATGTGTTCACCTTGTATGGTAGTGCAGTAAGTTAGAAAAGTTTCAAACAACAAACTATTGCTAATTTAGTCACTGAGACTGAGTATATTACTACAAGTAAGGCTACTAAGGAGACCATCTGGATAAAAAAATTTATCACAGAGTAAGGATGTGGTTTCGGAGATTGAACAATCAGTGCCTTTTTATTATGATAATACTGGGATAGTTGCTCAAGCCAAAGAACCAAGGTCTCATCATAAATCCAAGCACATCCTAAGACGGTTCCACCTCATTCAGAAGATTGTCAAAAGATGCGATGTGATCATAGAGCGAGTTGACACCAAGAATAATATAGCAGATCTGTTCACTAAGACCTTGTCAATGCAGTAGTTTGATCGCCATCTTGATAGCATGGGTGTCAAGTATAAGGATGATTAGCTTTTAGTGTAAGTGAGAGATTAAAAGAATAATATCCTACAAGCCAATCACATATGTGATGCGATAGGATCTTTATTGTAATTTATCTTTCAAATTCATGTAAATTGATATTTATATTAATAAAATAGATATTTTTGATTCATTATATGTTGTATCTTATTATTTTTAAGATTATAATGAATCCCATAGGTCTGGACAATGATTTTAGGATCATGATGAGATCACATCAGTGAGACCTAAATCCTCGATAGCCCTGATCTAAAATATTTCAAGTCATTGGTACATTGAGTCGGAGATCAATAATATCGGTAAGACTGGCATGTCTTATGTATGCTCAGAAATGAAGGTGGTTGATCTCACAACCACTTGTATGGTGACACTAATACAAGGATATGGGTGCTCATCAGAGAATGAGTTCACTAAATTGACCTACGAGAGAATATCAGATGGAGTCTTATTTACATATCAACTGATGATTCTCTAGTGGGAGTTGTGTAAGTGATCCTTAGATCTGAGGTCACTATGGTACCTTGCGTACATGGATCATTGTTTTGGTTCACTACTTAACTTGGCTCTTTGATCCTTGTGTGGGGTATTCTGGATATGATGAAATATGCATGGAGATTGTGAGTGATCAATAAGAGATCCATCACTCCTAATAAGGGGAGCGAACATCCTATGTGATCTCATAGGATGGTGATTCTGAAAATCTTTGGCCAAAGCAAGATGATAATTAGAAAAAGATTTTTAATGTATCGTCAACTGAATCATCATCTTTAGATCGAGATACATATAAATAAGTGATCGAATTTAACATATTTGCATATCCACAGCTCATCTGGGATGTTGTTTGACTGAAGGATTGAATTACACGAAAACTTGCCACTGAAGGATATTTTGATAATTTTTTATCAAAATTTTAAATCTTTCGGATAGTCATGACACATTGCTAGATATTAATCTTGACTTGTAGACTCATCAAAATTAAAAGAATTTGATTTTAAAATTAATTTAGAAGAGTCCAAATTGATTGGGACTCTTCGGATGATCTAATCTTATCGGATTAAGGTTACGTCGAAAGTCTGGGTCCACTGCTGGCTAGATTTGGAACCTAATAGGTCACACACTTTAGAATTTAGTTTTGGTCTGATCTAATTAGAGTTTAATATAAATTTTATGGGTTAATTTGATATGCTAGCACATTGTATTAACCCAAGTTTCTAAATTGGTTTAGTTCAAAGTGTTTGAGCTAACCTATACCAGTTGCCTTTGACCTAATGGGATTGGATCAATTTGAATTGGATCCTTATCCAATTTGAATTAGTTTTAAGTAAAGAAGGACTCCTCTATGCCCTTCAGAAGTCATAGCAAAATATAAATGCCGCCCCCTTATTTTTGGCATGTGAAATGAAAAGTCCTTCTTAATGAAGGCTCTTAATTTTTACACATTGTCATATTTTTCCATCCAGATCTCCTATGTTTTGTCATCAAAATTTATTAAATTTTTTATGACATGTAGAAGAAGGAGAGTCCTTTTATTAAAAGTATTTAGAATACTAAAAATTTACTTGATGAATTTATTCACCGCATGGAAATTTGAAGCACCAAAGGTTGGCGCCCCTTCATCCCATGTGACATCCCTTGGTCCCCTATTTATAAGGGACACCCCAAATGGCTGATGGCTGAGATTTTAGATTGAGATCAGAGAGGAGAGATGTGGTAAACATAAAAAAAATTTTAAAAAAAATTTGAAGAAAAAAAAAAAGAAATTTGTGTGGCAAAAATTGCAAGAAGGGTAGTGAGATTTTTAGCAAGTGTTGCTCGTGTGCCCTAGGATTTGATTTTTTCATATGTTGGAGTCAAAAATCAAATCTTAGGTTATATAACATCTGAAGAGTGTCTTCTTGATATCATTTTGGTGGTAAGATCGAAAGTAACTGGACTTTGACGCAATCGTGATGCAAGTTTGAAGCCGACAGTATTCTTGAGAAGACAAGGCTGCGGCAGCGCACCAATTGGGAAGGATCTTGGCCAACTTCTATGTGGATCACCATTGAAGGACTTCTATCTTGGAGTCTTGTGGAGAACACCAACGTGCCACTTTTTTGTTTTGGTGAAAGTATAAAATTCTATCCCTTTGCATGCTTGATTTTACTTGGATCGATATCGGTAAGGTGATTTTAGGATTTGAATTCCGGCACGGTAGTTTTATGTGATAGAACTATTGATTTGTATGATTTTAAAATTTTTAAAAATTACTTTTCACTATGTGGCTAGAACCCAATATTTGCTTGATCGACAATGGATATGCCAGAAATTCTTTCGGAAGTAATAACTCACTAGCTGAATATTGATCCTAAAATTAGGTCGGTGAGACAAAAGAAAAGACCTTTTGCTCTTGAAAGACAGAAGGTCATTGATGAAGAGATCGACAAGCTCCTCACGGTTGGCTTCATCAGAGAAGCTAATTATCTTGATTGGCTCGTCAATGTAGTGATGGTGAAAAAAGCCAACGAAAAATGGAGAATCTGTATCGACTACATAAATCTAAACGAAGCTTGTCTGAAGGACAGTTTTTCCTTACCAAAGATCGATCAACTAGTTGATGCGACTTTAGGACATTAACTTTTAAGCTTCATGGATATCTTTGTGGGCTATAATCAGATTTGGATAGCACTAAAAAATGAGGAGCATACTGCTTTCATAACTGACAAAGGCATCTACTATTATAAAGTAATGCCATTTGATTTAAAGAATGCCCGAGCTACTTATTAATGGTTAGTCAACAAACTATTCAAAGCACAAATCGGATGAAACATAAAAGTCTGTGTTGATGATATATTGGTGAAAAACCCTCAAACTTCTGATCATGTTCAAACTTTGGAAAAAATTTTTGACACATTTTGATGACATCAGATGAAATTGAATCCGACTAGGTGTGTATTCAGAGTAACTTTCAAAATTTTTTTGTATTTCTTATGTCACAATGAGGAATTGAAGCCAATCTTAAGAAAATAAAGGCTATCATCAATATGAAGCATCCAAGCTCCAAAAAAGAGATACAACAACTTAATGGAAGGATCGCTGCACTCAGCCGATTCATCTCAAGGTCGGTAGAAAGATGTTTACCCTTCTTCAAGACTTTGAAATAAACAAAAGATTTCTTATGGTCAGATGAGTGTTAACAATCTTTTGAAGATCTAAGAAAATATCTAATATCTCCACTATTACTTACAAAATGAAAGGTCGGAGAAACTTTGTATCTCTATCTGATAATTTTGACAGAAGCGGTTAGTTCGATACTCATCCAGGAGGATGAAAATCAAATTCAATGGCCAATTTACTACACTAGTAAGGTACTTCATAATGCTAAAATAAGATATTCAAGAGCGAAAAAAATGATCTACGCTCTAATCATATCATCATAGTGATTTCATCCGTATTTTCAGGCACATCCTATAGTCATCTTGACAAATAATTCATTGAAGGTAATTTTATACTGACCTGATACTTTAGATCAAATGACAAAATGGACAATAAAACTCAGTGAGTTTGATATTCAATATTGTCTATGACCATCAGTGAAGGCACAAGTTTTGGCCAATTTCATCGCTGAGTATACTATATCTGACAATAACTCTGAGGATGAACCCAATGACAAATTAAAGTTGAAACTCCTGAGGCTGACTTAACATCGATGTGGGTGCTCCATATTGATGGAGTATCTAATGCACAAGATGGTAGAGCCGATCTCATCCTTACCAATTTTAAAGGGATTATAACCGAATATGCCCTTCGATTTAATTTTAAAGCTTCGAATAACCAAGTCGAGTATGAAGCTCTCCTAACTGGCTTGAAAATTATCAAAGAGCTTGACATTGACAGTTTGAAAGTTTTCACCGACTCACAGTTGATTACTGGGCAGGTTAAGGGCGAGTTTGAAGTTTAAAATCCCATTATGATGAAGTACCTTCAGAAAGTGAAAGATCTTATATTGACTCTAAAATATTTTGAGATCTCTCACATTCTAAGAACAGAGAATGCTCGAGCTGACGTACTTTTTTGACTCACAATCACTTCATTCAACACGCTGGGTCGGACATTCATCGGATGTCTTGAATAATCGAGCATTGATAAAGTTGAAGAAGTACTACAAATCAATGATGAGCCATACTGGATGGACTCGATCATCCAGTATTTGACTGATAAAATTCTACCTGCAGATCCCTCAAAAGTCAAATGACTATGATGGATAGCCTTGTAATATATTTTAATGAATGGACAACTTTATAAAAGGTCATTCTTTCTTCTCTTATTAAAGTGTTTGAGACCAGCGGATGCTGATTATGCACTCCGAGAAGTTCATGAAGAAATTTATGAAAATCACTTGGGAGGCAAATTTTTGGCTTATAAAGTCTTACAACAAGGATATTATTGGCCCACCATGAAGAAAGATGCAGCTGAACTTATCCAAAGATGTGAACCGTGTCAGAAGTATACTAACATACAATATCAATCAGCCAACCAGCTGACATCAATTGTTGCACCATGACCTTTCGCATAATGGAGAATAAACATACTTGATTTTTTTTCTCTGACATCCAATCAGAGAAAATTTATAGTAGTTGCCATCAATTACTTCACCAAATAGGTAGAAGCTGAATCCTTGGCACAAATCACTAAAAATAAGATGAAAAATTTTATTCAGAAATCAATTATATGTAGATTCGATCTATCATGCACTATTATCACCGATAATGGTCGATAATTCGACAATCTGAATTTCAAAGAGTTTTATGTAAAATTTTATATTACGCACAAGCTCACATCAGTCAGCTATCCATAATCCAATGATGAAGTGAAAGTAATAAACCGAACAATCCTACATAGTCTCAAGACCAGGCTGAATGAAGTTAAGGGCTTTTGGGTGGAAAAATTATATTCGATCTTATGGACATATTAGACAACTCCACATATACCAACAGGAGAATCCCCATTCAACCTAGCCTATGGGATGGAGGCGATGATTCCACCTGAGATCGGATTACCATCAACAAGAGTGGAGCAGTATAATAAGCCGAGCAATTCTAAATATTAGAGAGCTGACCTAGACTTACTTTCAAAAATTCGATAATAAGCTCAAATTAGAATGGCAGCATATCGGCAAAGAATAGCTCGATATTATAATACAAAAGTCAAGCTGAAGGTCTTTCATCCAGAAGACCCGGTCCTAAGAAAAGCAAAAGTTTCAAAGCCTTTAAATCAAAAAAAATATATCTTTGAACTGAAAAGGACCCTACAAAATAATCAAAATATTTCGATTGGAAGCATATCAACTACAAGCCCTTGATGGGACAACTATTTTTCAAACTTGGAATGTCAATAATTTGAAGATGTACTATCAATAAAGTTGATTACATATATGTTCACATGTGTGACATTCGAAATGAAATATTGGGATTCAGAATTATTAAAGCTTCAACCATCTACAAGTTATCTACAAAATGGTATTAGACCGATAAATAATCAGTCAATTTTTATCGATTCTATCTCAATTTTTTACTGTAAAAATCGACTTACCAACTATATCTCAATTTTTATTATAAAAATTGATTTAAATCGAATGACTATTCATGCTGACTTAGCTTTAGCTAAGTGAAATATTATACTGACTCGACCCTGATCGAACGAGAAATACACTGACTTGACTATGATCAGTCGAAGGATATTCGACTTACCACTGTCTATCAAATATTTAAAAAATATATATACTAAGTCGGCTAATATCCGACTAGCAGACAAACTCTACTACAGCTATTGATCAACATTCAATTCATCGATGGAAGATCGAAAATTTGACTGTTATTCCATGACATTGAAAGTATAAATATAAAAAGAGATTCCGTACTTAGAAAATTTTTTTTCATTCATTGAAGAAAATGTTACAAAATTGGATCTAAGATCTGATTACAAAATTGGACTATCTGGTTACAAAAAAAAAAAAAGTACACCGATCACCAGTCGGCTTCTTCATCACCTTGCTCCGGTACAACTTCAGTGGTTGGAGCTGGTTTGGTAGTTGGAGCAGGTTCTAGTGCAACCAATGCATCTTCTTCAATCGATGTGGTGGTCTCCTCAACAACCTCTTCTCCTGAACTAGGGGGATGATGCTGCTTAGGTTCAAGCCCGAATACAATCTCTCGACTGCATCTCTGTCATCCTCGTATCCGACACAGTAAGAGGCGAATCCACCCTCGAGAATTTTATCCTTGAATTCTTGTGAATCTTTGAAATTCTTGATGGCTAAACTCAGAGCACCTCTCACCAACTCAGCTTCTTCCTTTATGGAGGCCGACTTTGCATCAGCCAGTACCAGCCTCTCCATGGTAGCCTGATACCTTCCGCACTCTGCTTCAAGCTCCTCGATGCATCCGTCTGTCTCTCTTTTCGAAGCCAACTGATAGAATGCTTCTTGCTTTTGATCCAAAATTTGAGAGATACGATGCTCTGATGAGCCAACTAAAGTTTGACTTTGGAGGACTGTAGGTCGACTGTCATACGGAAGATTTCTTCTTGGAGCATCTTTTTCCATTCAGTTGCTGCCTGAAGTTGTTCAATAGCAGTAGTTTTTTCGACATTAGCGGCCGCCACTTTGTCCATCCATGCCTGATAAAGGTTGATAATTTTTTGATATCCGCTCTTTAAAGCATACATATCATGTGCCCACTGAAAGAAAAAGACAAGTCAAGTCGAATTAAAAAAATAAAGAAAAAAAGTTTCATTGACTCACCCCAAGCATCATTGGGTGAAACGAAAAAAATATTTCGAACACAGTCTGATTTCTCTTGTTCTCCCTATCAGTCAGAAGAAGTGCAGCTTTGATGAGTCATCTGGCCAATGATGGATTGGCCAAGGCAGACTCGCTGACAGGGATTTGGATGTCAAAGAGGTTGGGGAGGCCTGTAGATGACCCATTATCGATAGAAGTAACTGGCACCTTCCTCACTCTCCAGTCAGCGATCGTTCGCTTGAAACCACCATGAAGTCAGTACTCGATTACGCCCGAGACCATGCCATCTAGTGAGAAGCATGTACAGTAGTAGATTGTTCTGGTTCGACCGTGACTGCTGATTTGGCTCGAACCCTCACTGATGGAGCCACTGATGGTTCTGGTGCGGCATCTTCATCTCTCGTCGTTTCGACTTCAGCTGACGGCATGTCAATCGAAAGAAGTGTTGTCAGAGCCGATAATGCAATAACTGGCTCGAGAGCTGTTACCAATGGAATGTCGGGCCCCCTTGCCAGTACCGACTGAAAGTCGACCTGATTTCTTCTCGATGGTCGGGATAGTCCAGCATCGGCCGCTGCTCTCTTTTTGGCAGCATGTAGACAGATCTCGATCGTTGTAACTCGCACTGTCGTCCATATGGCTACAATCAGAAGACAAGGTTCAGTACAGAATTCAAAGTAAATGAAAAATAAAGCGACCAATCAATTTTGCTATACCTAAAAAAGTTATCGAACTAAGTTAGGTATCATAGAGAGCCTGCTCTGTCATCAGCTCTCGTTGTGCTGGAACTTTCATATCTCTAAGTCGGAGGAAGTCTTCTCGATCGATGACATTGACCTGACTATGCTCGTTGGGGCTGGTTCTTGGATCACCCCAGCATGAAAGAAAGCTCCAGGCAGATGAAGAAGAAACAAAGAAAAATTGATTCTTCCATCTATGAATGGACGATGAAAGATCAAAAATGAAAGAAAGATCCTTCCTCGGGATGAAAAACCACCAATCTTTGACCTTGGAATGAGGACGAAGAACAAAGAAAGCTCGAAAAAAAGAAGGACGAGAGTTGGTTGGGATAAGACAACACAATAAAGTGAAGCTGATAGTCAATTTGATGGAGTTCGGAGCCAGCAGAGCAGGAAAAAGTTGATAATAATCAAAAAATTTCTGACAAACTCTAAAATCGAAAATCGAAAATCGATTTGAAGTTCCTCGACATAGAATGCAACCTAATTCGAAAGAGGAGAGTTTACCTGACTATCTGGATCAGGAGTAGAAAGTTGATATTGCTCCAAGATACGATACTATTTTCGAAGTCGTTCGACATTGGGCCCGGACAAGGAAGAGACTTCCATCTCCGAATCTGAGGAGAATCATCGATCAAATTCTCTAACTGACTATCTCAAGAAGTTGAGGCCTGCACCTTCTTACCCCTACTCACCGTTGGAAACAAAAGAACCTAGAAGAAAAAGAAGAGAGAAACCTAAAAGAAAAGAATGGAAACTCGACCTGGAGTTAGAGGTGATGCAAAGAATAGAAACTTCAAGAGCCCTCAACACCTAGGGGATAGAACCTTCTGTTGCAGAGGAGAATGACGAACGCAAAAGTGGAAAGTTCAAATGAAAGAAACACTGTATATATAGGACCCCTCAGTGATCCAGATGAAGTTATTCAAATCAAAGCTCTCTCAGATTTCGACACATGGCCTCATCAAAATCGACTACTGATCAGACGGTTCGACGCACCTATCCTCAGATCACACCACCTCATCACTATCCACATGAGTAGTGTCGAGCCAATGATATCTGGACACATTGTCGAAATCGATTAGTCAAAATAGAATCGTCTGGATTCTCTGGATGTCTGTGTTGCCCAAAAATTGATTTTGATAGTCACAAACTATTTAAAAAGACTACTAATGAATTTCTTATCCTTAGAGAATACTTTAGTATTGTTTTGGTAGTCCAAAAATATTGAGTTTGAAAAGCTTCTTCAAAGGTGCCAAAGTTGAAGATTTTGCAAGTTGGAAATATTTTTGAAGCTTTTTGAGAGTGTCAAATCTATTTAAGAGTGTTTGGTAGTGTTTTGATAAATTTTAGATTTTAAATGTATAAAAAATTAGGTTGGAACAAAATGGGACGATCCAACTGGGTCATCCCCTTGTATAAGGGAGCCAGCACGCATCTATTTTGGCTTGTGGCACGCAGTGGGACATCCCATGGGTTGACCCTTGAGACCCTGAGACCAAAACAGAGAGCATAATTTTCTATCTGGCTAAATGAGGTGACTCATGGGTCTATCCATTCCCAATGAGGCATCTCATGGATCGACCCATGCGGGGCAGACATGCGTAATGACTAGTTTTCAGTCTATTTTTGATACATTGAATACATATTAAACACACTCCAATGGCTCTTAACCGACTCTAAAACACTCTCAAGACTAAATAAAAACTATAAATACTTTCTAGAAGTAAAAAATAAAAAAAAATAAAAGTATTGAAGCTCAAATCCATGACTGAGAAAAAAAAATTTAGAAAGAGAGAAAGAAGTATTCAATCAGCTCACCAACCACTCTCCAGCTGCATTCAAGTATCCAAATCATTTGAGGGTGTCCAACAAAGGCTTCTACTCTTTGAGTATTATGCTTTTATTATTTTATTATGCTCATTTAAGGAGCTTTTTTATGCTAAAATTTCTGTACTTTTTTCTTTTACTATTGTACTTTGAATTTTGAGTTTTAGAGGGGTATCAAAACTTGAATAGGTTGATCCGAACCTGTAATCGAAGGATTTGTGGGTTGATTTATATCCAAAAAATAAGTGTTCTTGCTTGGACAGCAAGGGTCGGTGTAATCCGATGAGTTGTAAATTAAAATTTTTTTTAGTGGATTGAATTCTCAAGTTGAGACTTAGAGAGTGGATATAGGTACAAGGTTAGCACCGAACTACTATAAATCCCTTATGTTTGATGTGCTTGCATATTTTTTTCCTCATTGTGCTCTATACTTATCCATTTGTCAATTATGTTTGATCTTCTTTTCTTAGTTAATTAACTCACCTCCCATATCAAGTTGAGAACATTCCTTATGAGTATTAATCACTAAAAATTTTAAAAGACCTAATTCACCCCTCCTCTTTGGCTCCACATCTGGGTAACTAGTGGTATCAGAGCTTGGTGCTCTAGCCCTTGCTTGATTTAACCATCAAGAGTCAAAGATCTATGGCAGCCTAATTTGGTACATCTCTAATCGAGGGGCAATCCACCAACTGACTTCTACTTTTCAATGAGTCCAACTACACCTATTGAAAAGCTCGGATGAGAATATTTATCCAAGTACTTGACTATGATATGTGGAGTATCATAGTGAATAGATCTCATATACCCACTAAGTTGATTGATGGTGTGTCCCTCCCTAAGTTGGAAGGTGAATGGGATGAGTTTAACAAGAAAATGGCTCAGCTCAATGCTAAAGCCGTGAATATCTTGTATTATGCCTTAGATATAAATAAATTTAATTATATTTTTATTTATAATTCAGCTAAAAAAATTTGGATTAGGTTAGAAGTTACACATGAGGGCACAAACCAAGTAAAAGAGTCAAAAATTAACATGCTTGTGCATAATTATGAATTATTTAAAATAAAACTTGATGAGTCTATAATACAATATTTACTCATTTCACTGATATCATAAATGATTTAAAAAGTCTTAAAAAGTGTTATTCTAACAGTGATCTGGTAAGAAAAATTTTTAGATCTCTACCAAGATCATGGGAGGCAAAGGTCATGACGATTCAAGAAGCCAAAGACTTAAATATCCTACCTTTGGAGGAGCTGCTTGGATCTCTCATGACCTACGAGCTGACCATGAAGCAATATTCTGAAGAAGAGACCAGAGAAAGAAGATAATTGTCCTCAAATCAATGACTCAAAAAGAAGAAGATTCAAAAAAATCAGAAAACAATGAAGATGATGAGGATTTAGCATTGATCACAAGAAAATTCAGATGGTTTATGAAGAAAAAAAGACAAGAGATCAAGAGAAGACCACCAGTCAAGGAGAAGTCGAGTAAAGAAAAAGAGAAAGAACAGTCTGTCATTTGTTATGAATGTAAGAAGCTGGACCATTTTAGATCGGACTGTCTCCAGCTCAAGAAGGATCAGAAGAAGTTTAAGAAGAAAAAACAATGATGACTACGTGGAGCGATAGTGATGACTCCACCTCAGATGATGAATCTCATGAAGAAGCCAATCTGGGCCTTATGGCACATGAAAATAAGATAATTATTGAAACTCAAAATAATTTTTCTTATGATGAACTGCAAGAAGCATTTCATGAGCTTTTGGATGATTTAAAGAAATTAGGACCAAAAAATAAAGATCTAAAATTAAAAAAATCAAACTTTATTTAAAAAAAAAAAGAGATCTCCAACAAAAATAAAGAATTAGAAATAAAATATCAAATTCTATTAATGGAAAAGAAAAAAATTTCAAGTATAAACAAAACTCTTGTAAAGAAAAATCAGAACCTAAAGAAAGAAGTAAGCAAATTGAAACCAATAGTTGATAGATTTATCCTGAGCTCAAATAAACTTCAAATGATTATTGACAATCAAAGAGCGATGTATGATAAAGCCGGTCTTGGTTATAATACTCTTAAGAAATAATAATTTTTAAAAAATATCTTTGTAAATGCATCCATGAACAAATTATCAAATATTACATGTTTTAAATATGGCAAGATAAGACATAAAGCTTATACGTGCTTGTCAAACAAATTTGTTAGTACAAATATTAAGCAAATATAGGTTCCAAAAAAAATCATTGTGACTAACTTCAAAGGATCCAAGTTAGCTTGGATATATAAAGTTAAAATTTGATTTTATGTGTGTAAGTGTGTCTTGCATCCCAAGTAACGAAGTGAAAGTGGTATCTTGATAGCAGGTGCTCAAGACACATGACTGGTGATGAGTCTCATTTCATCACTTTGGAAGCTAAGAATGGAGGGATGGTCACCTTTGGAGATAATGGCAAAGAAAAGATCATCAGTATAGGTAATATTGGTATCACTCCCTCCACTTGTATTGAAAATATTTTGCTTGTAGATAGCCTTAAGCATAACCTATTAAGCATTAGTCAATTATATGATAAAGGTTATAAGGTAGTTTTTGAATCATCCATGTGTATTATAACTAGTCCTTTTAATGATAGCACTAGGTTCATTAGACATAGGCATGACAATATTTACATGGTAGATTCGGATAATCTTTTCATGCAAAACATGCAATGTCTTGTAGTCATGAACGCTAAAATCAACGAGACTAGTTGGCTTTGGCACCGTAAGCTTGCATATATTAGTATGCATATAATATCTAAAATTATTAAAAAAGATTTGATTTTTGGTTTGCCAAAGATAAATTTTGAAAAAGATAAAATCTGTGATGCATGCCAATTAGGTAAGCAAATAAGAGTTTCTTTTAAACCTAAGAACATTGTTTCAACTTCTAAACCTTTAGAACTTTTATATATGGGTTTGTTTGGTCCTATAAGGACAACTAGCCTAGGAGATAAAAGATATAGTTTTATGATTATTGATGATTTCTTATATTTTATTTGAGTTTTATTTTTTGCATCTAAAGATGAAGTATTTTTAGTTTTTTTTAAGTTTTATTGAAAAGTCTCAAATGAAAAAGATTTTCTAATTGTTTAAATTCGTAGCAACCACGGTACCAAATTTGAAAACAAGAATTTTAAAAAATTTTATGAAAAAAAATAGATAGATCATAATTTTTTTACACCTAGAATACTCCAACAAAATGGAGTAGTAGAAAGAAAAAATAGAACTCTTAAAGAAATGGCCTATACCATGCTATGTGAGAGCAATCTTCCAAAATACTTTTGGACAGAAGCTATCAACACAGCATATTACATCTTAAACCGTGCTTTAATAAGATTAATTTTAAAAAAAATATCTTATGAATTATGAAAAGTTAGAAAATCTAACATAGGATATTTTCATATTTTTAGTTACCGTTGCTTTGTTTTAAATAATGGTAAAGATAGCTTAAAAAATTTGATGTTAAATCTGATGAAGCTATCTTCCTTGACTATTCCACTTCTAGTAAAGCTTTTAGAGTTTTTAATAAAAGAACTCTAATAGTGAAAGAGTCAATCCATATAGTTTTTGATGAGACTAATGATCTTCCATCAAGAAAGAGAGATAGTACTGATGATGGAGGTATCTTAGAAGAACGGATAAAGGAGCTCACCATTAATGACTTAAATGAGCAAAATAAAGACCAGCTGGAGGAAAAGCATAAGAATGAGAGCATCAATGATCAAAATATTCAAGAACAATCTCAAGGTACAAGTGATCTTCCAAAGGAATAGAGGTATGTCCATAATCACCCTAAAAAATTAATCATTGACGATTCGACACAAGAGGTAAGAACTCGATCTTCTCATAGAGATGTATGTAATTATATAGCTTTTGTTTCTCACTTAGAACCTAAGACAATAGAAGAAGCTGAATAAGATCATAACTGGATAAATGCTATGCAAGAAGAGTTAAACCAGTTTGAAAGAAATAATGTATGAACTCTTATTGTTAGACCTAAAAACCATCCAATAATTGGAACAAAATGGATATATAGGAATAAACTTGATGAAGATGGTCGTGTAATTAGAAATAAGGTAAGACTAGTTACTAAAGGATATAACCAACAGAAAAAAAATTGATTTTGATGAAATATTTATACTTGTTGCTAGATTAGAAGCTATAAGAATATTGCTTGCTTATGCATGTTTCATGAATTTTAAACTATTTCAAATGGATGTTAAAAGTGCCTTTCTAAATGGTTATATTACTGAAGAAGTATATATAGAGCAACCCCCATATTTTAAAAATTATAAATATCCAAACTATGTATTTAAATTAAATAAAGCCCTGTATGGTTTGAAGCAAGCCCCTAGGGCTTGGAATGAAATACTAAATTTTTATTAGAAAATAATTTTTTAAGAAAAAAAGTAGATACAACTCTTTTTATAAAAAGAAAAGATGAAGAGATACTAGTTATATAAATATATATTGATGATATTATATATGGTTCTACTAATAAAGCTTTGTGTCAAGAATTTGTCAAGTTTATGCAGGGAGAGTTCGAGATGAGCATGATGGAGAAACTTACCTTCTTCCTCGGACTCCAGATCAAGCAAATGAAGGAAAAGATCTCCATCACCCAAAGTAAGTATACAAAAAAATTATTAAAAAAATTTAGGATGGAGAGCTCCAAAAGTGTAAATACTCCTATGACCCCTTCCTATAAATTAGATAAGGATGAACATAGTAAGTCTGTTGATTCAAAGTTTTATAGAGGCATGATAGGTTCTTTGTTATATCTTACTGTCAGTAGACCTGATATAATATTCAGCATATGTATGTGTACTAGATTTCAGTCAAATCCTAAGGAATCACACTTGAATACTGTTAAAAAAATATTTGAATACCTAAAAGGAACACAAAATCTAGGACTCTGATTTTCTAAGCAATCTTCTATTGATTTAATAGGTTACTCAGATACTGATTTTGCTGGATGTAGATTAGATAGAAAAAATACTGATAGAACTTGCTAATTTTTAGGAGTCAACTTAATCTCTTGATTTAGTAAGAAGCAAAATTTTGTGGCATTGTCTACGGTCGAGATCGAGTACATTGCAATCGAAAATTGCTGTGCTCAAATCATGTGGATTAAGCAACAGCTCATAGATTTTGAGATTGAACTTAAAGATATTCTCATAAGATGTGATAATACTAATGCCATTAATTTGACTAAGAATCCTATCCAACATTCTAGATCAAAATATATTGAGATTAGATATCATTTTATAAGGAAACATGTCAAAACAATGATGTAATGCTTGAATAAATAAATATTGAGAAATAATTAGCTGACATATTCATTAAAGTATTAAATAAAGATAGATTTTATACAATTAGGAGGGAATTAGATATCCTAGATCTTTTTGCTTGACCTCTCATCATGGTTCTTCTTTCAAAATCCTTCCAAAATTTTTTTTACTTCATCATCTTATATTTAGAAGGCATCTACTTTTATTTGAGGTCTGTTTCATGTCAATTAAAAATCTTTAAAGTTATTCAAATATGATCTCAAATTTTTTTTCATAAAAATTTTTCATCAAAAATCATACCAAAATTTATCTAAGCTCTACATGATCATCTCAAGTCGATTCAAGTTTTTTTAAATTTTTTTCTTCAATTTTTTTCTCATTTTTGAATTTTTTTTCTCATCGCCTGAACCAACCTTGGATGGGATGACCCATGGGATGTCTCAAATTGTCGGATAAACGGGTTTGGAAGTGGGTCGATCTATTAAAATATTTGTCTAAAACACCAAAAGGGCCGACTCATTCACTATTCATCTTCCTCCTCTTTTCGTCCCAAACTAAAACCCCTCTCCAAGCTTCCCACTGGCCATAAATTCCTAAATCTAACCCTCCATAGGCCCAAAAATTCCTAGTTTCTACCTTAAAACTTGGGTAGACACTTTCTCTTGCCCTATCCATGATCAAAACCCACTCTTTCATGATCTTTACCAAACTCTTGAAATCCTCATTTCAAAAATCCTAAACAAACACTTCTAAATCCCTCTTTTCTCTTCATTCCCATTAACCTTTCACCCTATTCCTCTCTTGACTGATTCTTTGGCTCTCATTGCAACAATGGCTCCCAAGATGCGGCTGCCCCAAAGAAGAAAATCTGTGAGGCCACTAGAGGCAGAAGATAGAGGACAGCTCAGATTCTAGCTCAAGTCTCTCCTCTTAGGACTCCAAGTAAGGTTCCTCTCTCTACCAGAAAAGTTATTTTAGGGAGGAATGTAGATTTTTGATTCTTGAGAAGAGATAATTTTTTAATTGGTGAAAAGATAATTAAACAAGGATGGAGGTTCTTTTGTAGCTTGTCTGAGCCAGTGTACATAGACTTGATTAAAAAATTTTACTCAAACCTAGTGTTTACTGATGGAATTCTAAGATCAGTTGTAAAAGATATTGAAATTATCCTAAATGCTACTAGGTTGGGTAGATTACTTCAAATGCCTTGTGAGAGAAGCTGTTTTGATGAGCTTCCCAGGAAAGAGGATGGATTCAAGACCACTCTAGAGAGAGATGATGTTGCAGGTTTCATGAAAATTGAGGCAAAAGACTAAAGCGTGGAGATGAGACTACTCCACCACATGATTTTTAAGATCTTCTTCCCCAGAGGGGAAAGATATGACCTGATGACTGGACGGGATATATGTCTTATATCACATGTTGTATCTGAATCTCCATTGAATCTTTCATTTCTGATGATTGATGCCATGAGGGAGGCCTTGAATAGATCCAAGGCTTCCTTACCTTATAGAATAGCCCCGACAGTTATTTTTACGCACAGTGGTGTGAGTTTTGAGAGGGAGGCTATATGTAGGTTGTTGAATACTGACACTTATAACGATCACTCCCTTCGATGTATGGATTTCATCAGAGTAGATGATCGTTGGACCAAGAGTCGAGGTGCTGCAGTTGTAGAGGAGGGGGAGAAGCGTGATGAGGGGGAGGGTCCTCATCACCACCTGAGTCTAAGTCGAGCCCTGATATTCATTTTGTGTCAGAGCCTAAGACAGGTCCTTCAGTTAGTGCACCTCCATCTATGAGCTGTACCGTACCATCATCATCTAGATTGGGGGAGGATGAGATAGGACTGCTAGCTGAGTGGATAGCAGGCATTCTTTCCATCCAGTAGCAGCAGTTTTAGAAACAGTTTCTTCATCAGTTTCAGCAGCAGATCCTTCAGCAGATGCAGCAGATGCAGCGGCAGCAGCATCAACCTCCTTAATCGAGCTTATTCTCTGCTTCCTCATCAGATCTCTCAGTTGTACCACATATATCCTCTTTGATACAGCTATTGATTGACCTGAGCTCTAGATTGGAGAGTGTGGAAAGCTGTATGCTCAGGTATAGTGACAGATTTTTCGATATAGAGAGGGAGATTTGACTGATCTTGACTTCACTGACAGCTGGAGCAGGCACCTCGAGCAGTTCGTCATCTCAGTTAGCTGATCTTGCTCAGGAGATAGAGAGACTTCATGGCTTGCTCAGATCGATACTTGAGCTGATTCGGGCTGATATTAGAAACTCGAGGGATTATGTTTCATCTGATGTTGAGGGGCTTAGAGTTTCAGTGAGAGCTGCATTATCTCAGCTAGATGCCATTAGGACTCAGCTTCAGTCCAGACCTTTTGTATCCACTGAGCCTATCCTTGTTCAGCCTATTGCGTTCCATCCCCCAATCTCTTTTACTCAGACCAGATCATTCAGTCGAGGCCGAGGCAGACGTGGTCGTGACTCTACTTCGGAGTCATTCCCTCATTTTGTTCCTTCTGATCACGAGCCTGATGCCTAGTCTCCCTGATCATGATTGTGCTATTTTGTATTAGCTGCTTTAGGTCTCATACTACTTGGTTATTGTATTTTGTTAAGTGTATGAGAACCTTATGATTAGAGTAATATATGGATATTTTGTGACTTGATCATGTACTTGACTTTTATAATCTCCTATTTTATTGTATTTAAATGAAGTTATCTATTATCATCTTTTGTGTTGTTAACTTATGACTATGACTTTTTAGATATTTGTAAATAAATTTCTATTCAATTAAAAGTTACTCTGATACTTGCTGTAGGATCGTTGTTCATAACCTACTTCTCTCACTTGGTATTAAAAATTTTGCTATTTATAAACTCTCCTTAATCCATTTTTGATGATGTCAGAAAGGGAGAGAAATAAGAAAGAGAGAATTTTCTTTTTACAAGTTGGTTATATGACTAGAAAGGAAAAGAAAAAAAAAGTAAGTATTTTTATAAAATAATTATTTTATCTTTTCATATAAGAAAAGAAAAGAATTTTGATTTTAGAAATATT
Source organism: Elaeis guineensis (assembly GCF_000442705.2). NCBI lineage: Eukaryota > Viridiplantae > Streptophyta > Magnoliopsida > Arecales > Arecaceae > Elaeis > Elaeis guineensis. Next base: position 49,320,927 of record NC_026002.2, read on the forward strand.
TTTTGGCAAAATCTTGATATTTCACAAGCAATTTTTAGCAAAAATAAGAATGTTTGATTTATAACAACACAACTTACTAATAATATGGAACTCATGATTCTCTATAACTTGTGTTCAATCTTTGACATGTTCTCTTAACTTTCAAGTACTTTAAAAACTCAATCTTTGAGCTTTATGGATCTCTCTTTGTGAATACTCAACTATTTTGTCATCATCAAAAAAGGAGAGATTGTTGCTTCAAGAATTGATTTTGATAGTCACAAACCATTTAAGGAGACTACTAATGAGTTTTTTATCCTTGAAGAATACTTTAGTATTATTTCAGGTAGACCAAAAATATTGAATTTGAAAAGCTTCTTCAAGGGTGTCAAAATTAAAGATTTTGCAAGTTGGAGATATTTTTGAAGCCTTTTGAGAGTGCCAAATCTATTTAAGAGTGTTTGATAGTATTTTGGTAAGTTTCGAACTTTAAATATATGAAAAATTGGATTGAAACAAAATAGGACGACCCAATTAGGTCATCTCTTTGTATAGGGAAGCCAGCACGCACTTGTTTTAACTTGTGGCACACGGTGGGGCGTCCCATGGGTCGACTCCTGAGATCCTGAGACCAAAACAGAGAGCATGATTTTTTATCTGGCTAAATGAGGCAACTCATGGATCTACCCATTCCCAGTGAGGCATCCCATAGGTCGACCCATGCTGGGCAGGCATGCGTAATGGTTAGTTTTCAGTCTATTTTTGATGTATTTAATACACATTAAACACACTCCATTGGCTCTTAACCGACTCTAAGATACTCTCAAAACTAAATGAAGACTATAAATAATTTCTAGAGATGAAAAATAAAAAAAAATAAGAAGAATTGAAGCTCAAATTTGTGAAAGAGAAAAGAAAATTCCAGAAAGAGAGAAAGAAGCATTCAATCAGCTCACCAATCACTCTCCAGCTGCATTCAAGTGTCCAAATCATCTAAGGGTATTCAACAAAGACTTCTACTCTTTGAGTATTGTGCTTTTATTATTTTATTGTACTCATTTAAGGAGCTTTTTTGTGCTGAAATTTCCGTACTCTTTTCTTTTGCTATTGTACTTTGAGTTTTAAGTTTTGGGGAGTTCCAAAACTCGGATAGGTTGATCCGAACCTGTAATTGGAGGATTTGTAGGTTGGTTTATATTTGAAAAATAAGTATTCTTGCTTGGACAGTAAGGGTCAGTGTAATCCGACGAGTTGTAAATTAAAATTTTTTTTAGTGGATTGAATTCTCAAGTTAGGATTTGGAGAGTGGATGTAAGTGCAAGGTTAGCACTGAAGCACTATAAATCCCTTGTGTTTGATGTGCTTGCATATTTTCTTTTCCTCATTATACTCTATACTTGTTCATTTGTTAATTGTGTTTGATCTTCTTTTTTTAGTTAATTAACTCACCTCACATATCAAGTTGAGCACATTCTTTGTGAGCACTAATCACTAAAAATTTTAAAAGATCCAATTTACCCCTTTTCTTGGGCTCCACATCTGGACAACAGTTGGACTATCTTCTCGAAGCGACACCCCAATAATGATATTATAGTTATCGAAACGACAAAACGAATGAAGATCTTTCGTATTTCGAAGAATCATTAATGTCTGCAGTCGAATCGGGGCTTGAGACAACACGTGGCAACTCCCTTTGTTCAACATGACAGATCACGTGACAACATGCATGTCAGACTATCTTGGACTTGGAAGTGGAGGGCAACTGTTGGGGCGATTTAGTTAACTCCCCGATTCTAACTTTCGATCAGCCTGATAAGCATGACTTGCTGACTATTAATCGATTGGCTGACTGACAGTCGGCTATCGACAAATTTGATAGACTCCAACTATGACGACTCGACTGATTTCAGACCGATGACCATCGGCATATCAGAGTTACCGACCGATGGTCATTCGGACTTCCACAACTACAGACATACGATTGACATATTTTAATTACCGAGATATAGTCAGCTTATCATAAACTGTCAGCGCAGAAAGCGCATAATGGTCAAAACATGATCAGTGACGGATATAACCATCTATCCCACAATCACATAATACCAGAACAAGCAGGATCCATATGTCTAACCATTACGGATGGTTACCAACTACTCATTTATAAAAGAAGGTAAATGAACAGCATTTGGTAAAGCCTCTTGAGAGCTAAAACTCTATCTCTTTGAATTTTTATCTGCTGTTCACCACTCCTCATTAATTTAAGTATCGAAGGGTTTCTGTCGGACATAATTTCAGTCAGTGTAGACTTTATTTGGCAGATGCTCTTCACCGACAATAGAGGACTGGCCGTAATAATTTCTATTTGGAGTCAATAATTAAAAATTTAACGTAAGTCACAGCATTGCCAATATGTAATTACTATATTTATAGAGATATATGTACAAAAAAATATTTTTATATGAATAAATATTTTTTAATATGCAATAACCATATTTATAGAGATATACCTACAAAAAAATATTTTGTATCAATAAATATTCTTTAATTTTGCCAAATAGAAAGGGCATTGGTGGGGCCTAATAGTGTAAATCTCTCTGCCACATGGCATTCATTCCTGAAGCAGCGATGGACCCGTGTTTGGTCCCGGCCTGGCCTGCGCCTGAGGACACCCCTTTTGCTGTCCTGTTCAACGTGGCAGGAGATGATTGGGTCAATACACGAGAACAGAAGCTTTTTAAGATAAAATTTTGTATTCTACCATGCCACGCCGGCACTTGGTGGGATGAAACTTGTGTGGGGCCGCGATCGGTTTCGTTTTCTTAAAAGAAGAGCCAAAAACTTCCATTGGCCTTGGGAGAGGATGACTAGGCGGAGCATATGCCGTCAGAACAAAAGCATCTCTCTCTTATCCCTGCTTTATCCCTCCCCTCTTCGACTCTGATGTCTCTTCCTAACTTAAACCCACCTCCCCCCTCTCTCCGCTCCCCGACCTTCTTCCCCACACTCCCATGGCGGCGAACTCCTCTCCTCTTCTCCGCGATGCCTCACTCTCTTCATCTATTCCCATCTCCTGTCCCTCTCTCCCCTTCCTCTTCTCCTTTCGTCCCCAATCACTTGCCTTCCGCAACTCCTCCAGCTCCCTCTGCTTCGCCTCCTCCTCTTCCTCCTCTCCTTCTTCTCCTTCTCGCATCATTAGAGTCTCTACTGCTCCCGTCGAGCACGCCCCAGCCCCGGACTTCGACTTCGGGGAGGAGATCGCCCGTCTCGATGCTATCCGGGCCCGCCTCCGGGAGGCGAAGAGCTTGAACGAGAAGCTTCGCGTTCTTGACGCAGATTCTAGGGTTAGGGATATATTTTCCGCTCGGAGGGGAGGTATTTCTAAGGTTTTGGGTTTTCTGGAGCCGGCAGAGGTGTTCCTGCTCAAGTGTCTGGTTGCGGCCGGCCAGGGGCATGTGCTTGGGTGGGAGCTGCATTCGGGCGGTGGCGGGGGGCATCGAGTGGAGAGGAGCGCGTTGAAAAGCGCGTTCGTTGCATTGGCGGGTCTTATAGAGAAGGGGAATTTGGACGGTGAGTGGGTTGATGGTGATCGAATTGGTGATGATGGGGTTGGAGATATCGGGCTGCTGAAGAAGCTTCTGAAGACTTTGAGTGAGGTCGAGCAGTTCCATGATTGCATTGGAGGGATCATCGGGTGAGTGTTCATTACTTGATAACTTGCTCTGCTTGCTTTGTTTTCCCTTTTTCTCTATATAAAATCCACCTCATTGATGATGAAAATTAAAAGGAGAATGAAAGGAATTAATTTGATATTTTAGCATGAAAAAAAGGCCTAATTTAAGCCCTAGTTTATTTATGTACTTAAGAGTTCTATTTACCTTGGAATTGTGATGGAAGCCACGGACTTGGTAATTGAAAGGAGAAAGTCCATTATTACATGACTGTTGGAGAATGGCTTCACCTCTATTTTCTTATGAGGTGACACATGATTTAAGAGAAGCTAATAGCCTGCAGATTGGATGGCTACATATGTGGCTGATCGTACTGGAACTACTTTGTGGACTGCTGTGTCAGGCATTTCTGTTGATTTTTCACGTATTTTATTTCATATGAATGCATTTTCTCTAGATTCGTATAAATAAAATTCCGGTTTTACCAAAAGAAGAAAAGGGAGAAAGTAGCAGGAGATAAAAGGAGATATGAGAGAGAGAGATAACAAAACTACAGCACTTTTTTATTGCAAATAATCTTTCAAAATTGGTAAGCTTTCTGTTGAAATAAATATACCCAAAATTAGATTTTCTAGAAAAATAAGTTTTCCAGGCAATTTCCTTGGAAGCCAAAAATTGAAAGTGCTCACCAATGTTCTAAACTTTGTCTTGATTATGTCCTCCTGATTACTTGCCCATTGAAAGATTGTTGTATAGTGAAAATTCTAACGTATTGTGTTATAAATGCGGATAGAGTGATATATGATGATAATAACGAAAATTTGTCATTTGGCAGAGTGCCCATCAATGTATACTATATGCAAGGACAAAGAGATAAAGGGGGAATGTCCATAGAAAGATTGTTGCTTAGTGGAATGTCCATCAAGTTATAAAGGATGGAGAGGTATATTAGGATACTCAGCGTATTTTAAATTATTCAGCTTCATGGGGACTAAATTCGGAGTTTCATTACTTTAGATCTTTTTTTTCTTTTTCTTTGATCAAAGCCATTTTAAGAACCTTCTTTTGAGTTGTGCTATATTTCTTTGTTTTCTGTTTTCTATTTTTTTTCTTTGTTTTGCATTCTTATCTTTGCTCTGCATGTTTCGTAGGACTTGGAAAGAAAGACTAGAGAAGTGCATTAATTGAAGGTAGGATTTTTCCTAAATGAGGCAGAGTTGAGGAAAGCCATTTTAGGATAGCCTGAGCATGTGTGGACTTTGGCTAGAAATAGCCTTTCATGGGGGACAGTTGCCTAGATTAATTACTATGGCAGGATGGAGATGAAAGAATACTGAGATGGAAGTTCAAGGCATAAATATTGTTCTAATTTTGAAGGATTGCTCTTGGACAAGAACAGTTGATGGAGTTTGGTCCAGAACTTAAGCCATGACAATGCTCTAAGTTTCAATGTTGTTAGTGTCAGGTTTGTGAAATGTCAACTCTTATGCTTGATTGAGACTAGGAAAGATGTTTTTCATGGTTCTCCTATTCCCCTTATTATACTTAAAAAATCTATCCCACTGCCAAAGGTAGTGTAAGTTTATTTAAAACATCGGACATTCCTGGCCAGCTTTATCCATGCACATATTTCCAGTTGGTTATTTGTTTATTACAACAGAGTAATATTGAATTAAACTGCATCTACACAGTTTGGGTTAAGTAGTTAGATAATTCATTCCTTCTCCTAATATACCTTAACATGCATGCTGTATCCTATATATGTGTTTGGTTTGAGCTTGATGGATCAAAACATGATTAATTTAAATCTGGGAACATTTCTAGTCTAGGAGATGGGAATCTCTTTGCTACCCCTGTTATTTTGAGGAAACGAGAAATAAAACATTTATGTTAGAATTTTGAAAATATTTATGCTCTGCTTTCCTTTCACAGGTATCAGATTATGGCATTACAGCTTCTTTCACCCCCAAAAGTTGATAGGAAGACTCTGAACGGGTCATCTCACTTATGCAAGTCATGGAAAAGCGAAGTTGTGGAGATTCATGTTCCCACTGGGCTTCATCTTTTGGACAATATAGAATATGCATCTCAAGCTGCTTTGTGGGGAATTGAGGTTAGCTTGATATAATTTGTATCGCTGAATAAAACTCCTCTACTTTTGAAATCATGCTTTTATAAAAAAAGAATTCTCAATGGCATCTTTAAGGTGATTAATTAAGTTTCCTTCTCTTTTAGGGTTTGCCAGAACTAGGTGAAATTTATCCTCTTGGTGGTGCTGGGGATCGTCTTGATTTGGTTGACACTGACACAGGTGAATGCCTTCCAGCTGCAATGCTTCCTTATTGTGGACGAAGTTTGTTGGAAGGTTTAATAAGAGATCTACAGGTAGTAGACCTTTGTTTGTTAGAATTTGTATATCTCATCACATTAGTCACTTTGTGATAAATTAAGCATTCTAAATACTACCGTACATGGTAATGATTTATATGCTGTTTTGTTGCAGTTGCATTATTTCCGCTCAAGCTTGTGAACTTAGACTGATTTTATTTTTGACAAGTTTAGAAAAGATATTTCTTTTATTGTCTTATTTTCTAAGTGCTTGATTAGTTGCTTAGTGCTCACTGGAATATCGGGCTTTGGACCTACATAGAGTATTTTCTGATGGTGGCTGTGCTAGTTAGGTAAGACAGTATGGGGACTCTACCATACCATCAAAACAAAACACACACATGGCCCTTACACTATTTAAGGAAGATTAAGATATACAGTAATATGAATTAAAGTTGCATATATTGTGCAAACAATGATGAAGAAAATATAAACCCAAAATAGTTTAGGGAACTATGCAATAAGAGGTGAAATAAGAAACCTAACCTACCCAATTATATATTAAGTTTTGTTAGGTTAGACTGTCTCCACGACTATAAATGTCTACTCCAGGAATTGACTTCATCCAAAACTTTGACTCCGTCCCTGCACAACTTATTTGTTTTTTTATTTCTTGGTTTCTCATCCCAATCCATTTTATTGTGGCTTTTCCTCTCCCCCTCTCCCAAAATGCTCTTACTGAGGGGGTCTCAATCCTTTTTCTTCTTATTTTTGTTAATTGCAGTAAACGTGGTTTCTTTTTCATCGACTCCATCAAGCGACTTTTGTTTGATGCCTGCATTGCACATGCAGAACACAAGTCTATCTCGGTTTGGCTTTGTTAATCCTCATTCATAAAAAAGCATATATACTACTAGATTTAATTTTTAAAAAAGGGTTTAGAAATTTGTCTGAACATATATTATTTAAAGTGCTTTTTCTAATATGATATGTCTCACAAGAATTTCCAGGTTATGAGGCAGCATGGTTAAGTGCCCTTATGTGTTGGTGGTTTGAATTTGAAGGATTACAACTTCAGGATGCATCTAAATGCTTCTATCCTAATGTGTTCATGGTACACTATGATTTCCATAAAACAAAATTATTTTTGAGTGTTGATTATACTCGTGGCTATGTCCTTAACTGCCCTGTTTTCAGAAAACATCTGACCCTGTTTCCTCCATCTTCTTTCTCCTGATTGTTTTCATCTTACGAAAATGTTTTTTTAATTAACATAGGAAAATCTACAATGTGCATCATGGAGTTTGATATGAATGGATTACTGATCTATTCAAATGTTGTTTAAATCTTATTTCTTGTAGACAATGGATATGTACATCTCACGTATTAGATATGCACCATCCAAGACTTGGCATGAACTCTGTATCATACAAAATTGGAGGGAAGGTGGTGTTTTTTATAACTGATAGGCTTTGCTTTCATTAATTGTCATGTTGGTACTAGTATATATATGATTTACGTCATATAGAAAACAAAAGTAATGACATTATTTTTCTGATATTTATGTGGTAGACCGTTAACATTATAGAATTTACCAAATCCTTGTTCCATATTTTAATTTTGATGTTATTAAAAGTTTTAAAATCTACTTATGTGAACCAATAATCTATTACACTATTTTATTAATTGTTTCATACCAATCTGCATGATATTTTACACATTCTTTTTCAGAACATAGCACATAATATACAGCCTTTAAACTGAATTGCATCAGTATAAAGCTAGTTAATCTCTATACTGAATGGTAGGCTAGAGAGTTCCTCCATTTCAAAATCTATGGGAAGCAATGTATAACCCCTGTTGCAATCATGACAAGCTCGGTGAAGAATAACCATCAGCATATAACTGCACTCTTGGAAAGACTTGAATGGTTTGGGAGAGGTCGACAAAATTTTCAACTTTTTGAGCAGGTATAATTTAATTATACTCTCTAATTTCCTCATTTTTGGAAAAAAACTACGCTTTTGATTCATTGCTTTTTTGGTGTCCATTTATTGTTTGAGCCAAGATATGCCTATTCTGTTAAATCTTTCTCAACAATTCCTTACTTTTGTGCACCCCGCCCCCAAAGCCTTTGGTACCAGTTGTGGCTGCTGAAAATGGTCAGTGGTTGACAAGCAGCCCATTCATCCCAGTATGCAAACCTGGAGGTCATGGTGCAATCTGGAAACTTGCAAATGACAAAGGCATATTCAATTGGTTCTATAGTCATGGAAGAAAAGGTGCAACTGTACGACAAGTCAGGTTTTCTCTTTGTGCTTTTGCTAAAGAGAACAGTTATTCTTTTGATGCACCCTGGCATAGTTGTTATTAATAATCAGTACATTTATAGCATAACCATAACTACTTTGGTGATTTTGCAGTAATGTTGTGGCTGCAACAGATCTAACTCTTTTGGCATTGGCTGGACTAGGCTTGCGCCACAAGAAGGTACAATTTATGGTTGGTTTTAGTTGGCTACATTTGATCTTTCTAAACTATCTTTGTATACATACCCAAGGATTTAGGTCCCAACAGAACATCTCGCGAGACACCGGGATGGGGTACCATCCCATGTGTCAGAATAAGGCTGTTCCACTGGCGTCCCAGGCTCCCGACATCTTGATCGGGATGTCTTGGGACATTTTCTGTCTTAAGTGTTGGGATGGGACGGGACGGGATAGCCGTGTGTCCTGTTCCATGAAAAAACCAAGATAGCCCCGTCCCATGGGATTTAAAATCTTATATATACCTATATAAATTTAAAATTAAGAATCTTACATGAGTGCTTGGAAGCTGGATTCTTTTTTGCTTGTTACCACCAACAAGGTTGATACATTTTCATAATACTATAGACCATTAATTTTCATACTCTGTCGATATAATTAAGATCTTTTTTCTGAATAAAGTGATGAATAGCATCTCAATTCTCAACTACTATTTTATCTCTGAAACTTATGATTTTGCTACTTGCATTGTCTTGTGTAGATTTTATGTTCTGCTTGCTATAAATGAGAACCATCATAAATGCACTTCTTGCCTGATGTTTCAAGTGTTGCAGAAATTAGGTTTTGCATCCTGTCAGAGAAATTTAGGAGCTACAGAAGGAATAAATGTGCTTCTTGAGAAGCAAAACCTGGATGGGCAACGGGCTTATGGTATTACATGTATTGAATACACTGAATTTGAGAAATATGGCATTAGGGATATGCCTATTTCTCTTCGCAGGTATGCATGCTATCTGTTACTTAAGGTTCTAAAGTCATGTCATAGTGGCAAAAGAATCCATTATGTTCTACCTTGGGATGAAATATCTTATTCCTTGCGATCATTGGTTTTGATTTCTCAAACTATTGTTATCTAGGGGTTGTTTGTTTGCCTATAACCTAAGGGCAAGCCTTGGTGTAATGATAAGGTTGCTCCATTATAACTTGGGTGTCATAGGTTCAACATACAGAAACAGCCTCTTTACACGTGGGGCTAAGTTTGTGTACATCTGACCTTCTCCAAATCCTGCAGTAGCGGGAGCCTCATGTATCGGGGTGCCCTTTTGTGTTTGTTTGTAACTGGGCATCTTAGAGTTGTGAATGCTGCAATTAAACTGCAAGGATTTAAAACAATTGTTTGGATGTTTGCAATTGCAATTACACGCTGCACTTGAACTACAAAAAGGAGTCTAAATTTTACAATTGGAACTGCAGGCAAATTTGATTGCAGATTCGATTACAAGATTTATTGCAATTTGAAGCAGCTCTCAAAGGAGTCCCCTCACCACTCTCCAACCATTAAAATTTAATATCATATAATTTTCACATATTAAATATATATCAATTGTTCTAATAAATATTTTATAAGATAAAAATTTATTATTAAAATAATATATATTTATCAGAGTATCAAATAAATTTTATAATATTATATTATGATAATAATTATTGTTAATCTTAATGATGTTACTATTATTTCGACCATTATATTCTTCTTAAATTATTGTTATTATTATATGATAGTGATTCCTTTTATAGTTTATATGTAACATAATAATAATAATGAAAATTATATAATAAATATTAATTGTTATTTTAGTAATATATTATTAATATATTATGTTTATAATGATATATCTAATTTATGTAATGTCAAATTATTTTAAAGTGATGTAACTGCTATAGTAATTATTGCTATAATAATCCAATAATAATTTAACAATAATGTTGTTTTCTTTTAAAATTGTACAATTAATATGATAATTATTGTGTTATAATAGAAAAGCATAATTATTGTTATAATGTTGTTATTATGATCATAATATACTTATTTAATAATTATTATAATGTAATAGCAAAAGTTAACAGTCTACCATTTTCAAAGGGGTAACCTTACTAGGTCATTTATAGGGTTACCATATTTTTTTCAATATCATACAACCAAATAGCTGCAACTGAATTTGTGGTCTCCAATTACAAACAACCAAATAGAAGCAGTCTTTGCAATTTTAGTGTCAACTACAATCTATATTTGACTTGCACGTAATTGAATTGCAGGCGAACAAACAGCCTCTTAATAGTAAATCTCATATTTATTCTTCATAATATTTTATCATTTTAAGTTTTCTTTGATAAGGAAGATCCTCTGAATCATACTACTAAAATTACCACCCCATACAAATTTCCTGCCCTTATGCCAAATGGGTTTTTCCTTAGGTTGTGTTCTTCTGAAAGGATATTTGTCATCTTTGTTATGGGATGCAATTAGTTTAGGGCCTATTTGGTATTATTGATGTTTTGTTTTCTTGTTCCTTGACACATAAGTGAAAAACGACTTGGAGATTGATAGTAGAGTTAGCGTTTGCACAGCATTCCCTGCTTTTAATTTCATTTTATGAAAGCAATAATCTTTTCTGCTAAAAGCTCTAAAGGTTTTGCAAACAAGTTAAAAAAACAAAATGATTTCATCATACATTTTGATTAGTTTGGTTCAATGTCTTCCTGAAATTTTGAAAATAAAAACAGAAAATAGAAGCAATACTAAACAGTCCCTTAGTTTATGTATGTGCTGTTATAGATAGCTGCCTGGCCACCTCAGTTGCTCACCCAGGTACTTGAAATGGTATATGCTACCTGAAAGAAGAGTGTCCTATAAGCCAATCGCAAGTGTGTTGCGATGGGACTTTTTTTTGTAATTTTTCAACTTATGTAATGATATTTATTATTTGATAATAAAATGAGGTATTGATTCATCATTTTAGCTGCATCTTATTATGTTTAAGATAATAATAAATCCCAAAAATTAGGATAATGATTTTAAGAGACATGAATGGGTCATGCTAGTGAGACCTAAAATCCTAAAATCCTAATCTTAAACATTTCTGATTGTAGGAGCATTGAGTCAGGAATCAATGTTCCGGATAGACTGGCATATCCTATGTATGCTCGATGGAGAGAGTGGCAGATCTCACTAGCCACTTGTGTATTGGATAAGAATATAAGAATGTGGGTGCTCATTTGGAAAATGAATCCACTGAATTGACTCGATGAAAGAGAATATCTTATGGAAGCCTTACTTGCATGTCAAAGATGGTTCTCTAATTGGAAGTTGTGTATATGATCCTTAGACTTGAGACCATCATGGAATCTTGTGCACAAGAACCCATATTTTAGTTCATATCCAGGCATGACATTAAGAGATGTGCGGGGTGTTTTGGATATGGTGGAGTATGTATGGAGGTTGTGAGTAGGTCAACATGGAATCGATCACTCTTAGTAAGAGGAGATCGCATCCCATGTATTCTCAATTCTAAATGACTCGAAAAAGTCTTTTGGCCAAAAGCAGGAAGGAGATTAGAAAGAGTTTCTCATGCTTCTTGATCGGAGTCATCATTGGTTAATTGAAAATCGATATGAATATGTATTTGAGTTTGACATAGTTCCATACTCATAAATATATTTCGGATACAAGAATGATTGAAGGATTGAATTGCATGGTAACTTGCCAAGGAAGAATATATTCGATATTTTCACCAAATTCTACATCTTTTAGGTAGTCATGATATGTTGCTAGACGTCAATCTTGACTTGTAGGTTTTTGATCGAATTAAAAAGTTTAATTCGATCGTCAATTAGAAAGAATTCTAATTGTTGAGCTTGGATGAGCTCGATTGGACCTTAATCGATTAGATTAGAATCTAATCAAATTAGATCAATTTGCATCCGGACCTACTGCTGGCTAGATATGGAACCCAATGGGTCACACATAAAAATTGGCCAAGGATCTTTTTGAAAAAGGTTGATTGGAAGTTTGGATTCAATCAGGGTTTCGGTAAGCATGCTAGCACGTGTAAAAACTCTAGCTCCTTTGGAGATCAATTTGGTCTCATCCCTTGCTAATTAGCTAGCCCAATTTGGTGGGCATTCGGATCAGATCGTGCCACCTGGAAGTAGCCCAAATGAGGGCATCAAATCCCAAATTAACGCCATTTATGAAGAGTCCAAGTTGTGGTGGACTCTTGGTGCAAAACAAGTTTTGCACGTGCATGTTGGCATGAGCAGAAGAAAAGAGTCCTTCTGGTATGGGATTAAGACACGTGTGGCAGCCTACATCACCCTCCATCCTCTGGTGCACATCTCAAAGCATGAGATGGATTTTTTTTTTGAAATTTTTGGGGTGGAGAAAAATTAAAAATGAGAAGTGTCTCTCGCACGCGTGCAGAAGCGTCGCGTCTCTCCGCGTTTTGGAGAGTCCTTCTCTTGATCAAATATTTTCAAATTGGAACAATTTTTTGTGATAATGTTCTACATTTGATAAGCTATTTTTGATAATTTTTCTGTAATTTTTTCAGACTTATCAGATGGCCAAATGGACGTTGGAAGCTTCCTTGCATGCGCATGCGCGCGGTGATCAGCACTCGTGTGAAGAGGTGTGAGGATCACTTCTTTTCGTGGATTTTTTGATCTCCTTATCAGGTGATCTGAGATCAGGATTGAATCCCCTATCCACGTGGATTTTTGTGAATTTTTCTGATTTGAGAAGGGATGCGAAAACATCCCTTCTCTGATCGCGCACGCAGAAGAGGGTGCTGATCGACGTATTATGGATAAGAGTCCTTCTGCTTGAAGAAACTCTTATCTCTGATAATCAGATCAGATAAGACTTTTTTATGGGGCATGTCCCTCCCTTTTGGCGTCCCTCTGATGGCTATAAACTGGTCGGGGCGCTGGATGTCCGAGGCATTCAGATCGAGTTTTCAATTTTTTCTCCGTTGCTCTCCTTTTTTTCTTACAACCTATCTTAGTTTTAGAACAAGGTTTTGGGATTTAAGACAAAGCCTTATCTGGTCCTAATAAGGGTTGTGAGGGTCCTAAAGAAGGAGAATTAGAAATCCAGAGGAGGTTCTGAGAGGATGGAGTTAGGTTCTTGGAGAAACTTAACCGGTACAGAGCTAGTCGAGTTCTAGGGGCTGGAATTCTTGAAGCAAGGAGAAAGAGTGCTATTTTTGGTTCAATTTTCGTATGGATCACTGTTGGAGGGCGGACACTTGGACGCCTCGTGGAAATTGGATTAACGCTACAGGCATTCTTTTGATCCAAATTTACATTTATTGTACTTTGATTGATATAGTCAAAGGTTTCTGGGCATTAGGGTTTCCGGTGCATCGGGTGTTTTGAATGAAAATTTTAAACACCTAGTCCTTCCGTTGCGCCACCGGAACCCAACACTACCTAGGTGCTTCCCCCCCAAGTTTGCTTTGATAGTTGTCTACTCCATCTTTAGATGCTTAGGCAACTGGTAATTGCTTTTTGTCCAGTTGTCTGCCCAAAATGATTTCTTGATGTTGTAGAAAGCATTGCTATAAGTGTCAAGATAGTATGTTTTATGTGTAATATTTTGGAGTTATAGATTGGTTACAAAAGTAATAAAATCTTGGGCTCAAAGTTCAACTGGGTGGCATTTGAATTGTACATGGGCCAATTTTTCATGTGCATTATATATGGCAAGTTTTTTCATGCCTTTTCTTTTTGTATCAAAGAACTACATGCGCTGTTATCTGAAATTTTTTAGTATGTTTATAGTTGAACACTGGTTATTTTTTAAATTGAAATAATATTTTGTTTGTTAGAGTATAGGGATCTTGAACTCCAAGATTCCATATAGGGACCTAGGCACTTGTTCCAGGTAATTTTACTGGGCTACTGCATCAGATCCTCTTGATCTCTGACTCATGCTTGAAATCTCAAATCATACTTATGATTGCATTGGGATTTATTTACATCACATTCATGTGCCATGCCTGCAAATGGAGCACTTATTTTTGATGCCCGTTTTTACACATAAAAATTTATTACCAGGGGATGAATACTTTATAAGTAACCTTCTGGTGATTGAAAAGATGAAACTGAAAGGTGAAATTCAGGAGTTTATGCAGAACCTCTGCTATGAAACCGGTATTATCGAAACAGTCTTTGGCTCTAGCAGTTGTTGATGGTGATGTAATTGATGATAATATCTTGGTTATCGGCTTGCTTGGGTGTTCAATATCTTCAATTATCTGGGAACTTCTTCGATGCTGTACTCTTGCTTTGTCCCTTGTTAGCAGGAAACCTATGCCTAGGATATACACATGCTCTGGAACTCAAACTTGCACCCGCTTCCTAAGTGCTTCCTTACTTCAAGTGCCCTTTAAATTACTTGCTTCCTGCATCCACACCTGTTCCTGATTCTGGCAACCAAGGTCTGTCCTCATAGATATCCAACCTTGACTTATAGATGAACCATCATTTTCAATATTATGCATTTAGCTAATTATTTTCATACTCATGTAGTTATTGTTCTAGTTCCTTTTTGTCATTTTCTGTGGTTTTGTCATATCTACCTTTATAATGAAGTAATTTGATTTTCACTGCAGATGTCATATACCTTTTTTTTTCTCTTCTTTTTTCTTTGTTTTTGAATTTGCTTCTGTTTTGCATCTAAGTTTGCAGGCAGAGTTTCCTGCAAATACAAACATTCTTTATGTTGATTTATGTGCTGCTGAGAAAGTTGGATCTAGTCAAGATGCAAGTTGCTTACCAGGCATGGTGTTAAACTTAAAAAAGCCTATTTCTTATGTTGATCATCTTGGAATTCAGCGTAGGTACACGTTTATCCAGAAACTGATATCTGCCTTTTGTCATTTTTAATTCTATTTCACAGCTATGCTCTTGGTCATTCCTGTATTTGCAGCTGCTAATCATCTTTGTTAATGAGTTGTATATTTATTATTATAAAACATAAATTTCTTCCATCACCCTCCATGCTTGAAAGAATGATTTGAGGCAGTTTTTACCTGACATTTTTATCCAGATCTGGCAAATAGTTTCTCAGATTCATGATTAAATAGTTGACTAGATTAGGCATTCCTGTTAAACAGATATGTACATCACACTTCAATTTTTCCAAGTCAAAACATGTATGGAACAGGGGTTTAACTATTTAAGTGTTGTTGGCCTGAGGCGCCATAGTGTACCATGCAGTGCTGTATGGCATTGAGCTGATGCAAATGTGCTGTGCCATGCCATCCACCCACAACCCAAAAAAACAGGGAAAAGGAAAAAAGAAAAAAGAAAACAAGATACTTCAAAACTCTTATTTTAACTAAAAAAGTTGAAACAATGATCTCATATTTGCTGTTCCCATGCATTGTTGGTGCTTGTACTGGCCTGTTGTTGTATTTGCCTGCCACCACCGTCTGGCATTGGAAACCATGGTACAAAATAAGAACATACAATGCTTATTTGGAAGAACTCATATATTTGTAATATCTGCTTCTGATAACATATTCATCTACTTTACAAGCTTCTTTCAGTATTTGTGAAGTGAAAAAAACAAAAAATGGATCTTGGAAAATGTATATATTCTAGAAATCAAACAATTTCTCACCATCAACCATCCATGGCTGTTGAGCTTTCATCCATACAGGTGAAGTTCCTAGCAAATCTTTTTTACGATGTATTGACAATTAAGAAACAATGATCTTGGTTTCAAAGTATTGGTGTGTAATTGGTGCATACATGCTGCGGTCTCAGTAGTGTGATGAAGACTGTTTTATCTTGTAAAATCATGTATCCGTACGTTTCAGACAATTAATGAGCAACATCACATTGATCAATTGCATATTGACAGATGACAGGTACCAGTAATAAATTTAACTGCACCCTACCACAAAGACTTGCATGTCAATATGACTCTTATCTATCAAACCCTGATCTTTATTTTTTTTTAATGTTTGTCTTTATAACCTTGCAATATGAAGTTGATATTATGTATGTGTATTTTTTATTACTTTTAGTTGAAGAAGAAAAGAAGTCCACATCTAAGAAGACTTATGGTGAGATGTGTTTGTCATAATAATTACATGCATGTTAAATCTAAAGGGTCTAGATCATGCCTATACATCTACATAGAGCTGTGATAGGTCAGTTAAATGGTTTCTCCTTTCTTGTCTTCATAAATTTCTGGAGAGACAGATCTATACGTCTTTGCATTTCTACATGTATTTTTCTGTATATATACCTTAAATATGATAATAACTATTAGTGAAACTTTGGTTTTACTTGACATACTATATTTTCTGTTTTCCTTCATTGGGCCTTTATTTGAAACTCTGGTCATATATGACTGAAAATTAGCTTGTCAATTCATTAGGTTCTGGCATAATTTAGGATTTTCGTGGGGGCATCCAATACAATTCATACTATAAAGCAGCTTTAGGTTGGTTTTTTAGTCTTACTTGCTGGACATTGGAGACTACCTTTGGAAAAAAAAATTGTAATTATATATTATACAGAAGTTTAGCATTCACATGTACATGTTTGCAATGATTGCATTCCCATGCTAGAGCTTTCTTATTTATGCAAATACAGTTATTGCTCGTTAGTGTTTTCTAATGACTTCAGTTATATTGCATTGACAAGCCTTTCTTTTCCACATGGCAGTGCTTATGGTGGCAGGCTAGAATGTACAATGCAAAGCATTGCAGATAACTTTTTGAACACATATAACTCTAGATGCAGGGAAGGCATAGAAAGTATGAAGCTATTATGCTTGTGGTACCTTAATAAGACTCCTGAAATTTTGTGCTGTTTTTTTTTTTTTACAAGTTTCCTTTTGCCTTATGTTTACAGATGAACTGGACACGTTCATTGTATACAATGAAAGAAAACGGGTCACTTCATCAGCTAAAAGGAAAAGGAAACAGACAGAGAAATCATTGCACCAGGCCTGTGGACTCTTTCACTAGACCATGCATGAAAGCATTTCAAAAATATGAATGATGAATTTCTGTTTGCTCATGAACTCTTTTCTCCAAGGTTTATGTGATTAAGACTTGTAGTGGCTTATCAAGATACCATTTATATATACATATATATGTATACACAGATGACTTGAGTAAGCCTTATCCCTTCTAAGTGGTGCTCGTTTGACATATTCTGGCCAAATTTGTGAATTCTGTTTTGCCATTTTTGTCTGCTATGAGGAGCCATCTTCTTTATAGGTGGAAGTCTTTTTCAAATTCTTCTTCACAACTTTATTCTGGTTTCATGGGTCTCTCCTCCATTTTTCGTACTTTTTCATAAAAATCACTGAGGCCCTGCTCTTGTCAGGACTGTGTATTCTAAACTTCATTTCAGAAGTTCATACCAATGGCGAGCCTTTCCTTGCAGGGCCTATATACTCTTAGCACCCAAATGGTCATTATCTAAATGTCCTAAACTCCTTTAAATTGTAGCAGATTGTTATTGAAGATGCAGAATATTCTTGTAAGTCGAGCAGTCATTTCATATGCTAGCAATTGCATATGACATGAGTTTGGTTTCAAGTTGCAACAGCTTTTTGTAGATATGGTATATGATATAGTTTTATTTCTATTGCTGGCATAACGTTATTTGACAATTAGAAAGGCATGATTTTATTTCTAAAAAAGAATTCTTTTTGTCATTGTCATTCCTTTGGTAGTTCATTCGTGCCTATTTCTAGCATCATACTTTAGTTATCAACTGTAATGGGTAACAGAACCCAAGGGCTTACAGGGCACATGATAGTTTGGATAACTAAGCATTTTTTGGATTGAAAGAAGACCCGCATGCATATGGTGAATGGATTTGATTGACAGATACTCCATGTCTACTAGTGGCCTCTTATATTTGTGCTTTCTGGTCTTGTATAATGTTAATATGTTTCCAAGCTGTCTTCTGTCTGACATTGATTAATGTGCACAAAAGCAATAAGCAAGCTTAAAGGACACTTTAAGCAATGTTGCAGCGGTAGCTTTTAACTTCTATGGTTTCACCTAGGGATGGCAATTTATGACCAAACCCATTAACCCAACTGCAACTGATCCACTTTAGGCAGGCTTTGGGTTTGGCATGAATGTGTTCTGGTCATAAATGAGTCCACCTGCCTAAACCTATTTATTGAACGGGTCAGGTTTAGATTTTGGTCTTTGACCCATTTAACCTGTTTTGCCCCATTTAAAAATTAGGTTGGGCCATGACTATTCTTGTTAAAATAATTTTAAGATTTGTTTAATCTGTTTAAAACCTATTTAACCCATTTCAAACTCGTTTAACCTAATCCACATAACTTTTTAACCCATTTAATCCCATTTAACCCATTTAAAGCCCACTTAACCCATTATGCGGATCAGGTCGGTTTACTTGTTTAATAACAAAGTCGGGTTCCATTCTGGATTTGGACTTGTTTAATACGAAGGTTAGGTTCGGGTTGACAAATTTTTGGCCCAATCCATTTCCCATCCAACCTGATCCAATTGCCAATGCTAGCTTCGCCTGCGCATAAAAGGCATAATTTATTCTTCCAGCACCTGTCTTTTTTTGATTGCCATTCTTTGTTTAGGGCTTGCACAGTATGTTGACTCCCTGTACACAGGCTAGTGTTTTGCACACAGTTACTCCTGTTTCTCTACATGGTTATATTTGCTTCATATGCAGTACTGCATGTCATAAGTCCAGGGACTAAACACAAAATGGCAATTGAAATCAAGGGGTGGGAATAAATTTTTAGTGAGTCAATCTGGGGGGCAGATGTCAATTACCCCTTTGTAAAACAATAGTGGTACTCCTATTTTTGGTTATGTCTGAATTTTTATTTTAGTTTGTTAAAATACTATTTTTATTGTTATTTTTGTAGTTAAAATTTTCTTTCTTGTTTTGATATCCAGACGCCGGATGGTTCACTTTTGGATGTCATGCGGAACGCCTATGATCTTCTGTCATATTGCCATATAAAAATTCCTAAGGTATATCCTGTAAGTTTGTTATTTTTTAAAACCAAACTACTTTAGTTTCCTATAGTTATCCTTCTTTATAACTTTGTAATGTAGTAGATACTCCTTTTCTGGTATTTATTATATTGTTATCCATTAAAGAACATCGTCTGTTGTGCATTCCTCCCTCTTCATAATGAGTTCATTATATTTTGTTTTTAAGGACAAATCTGTCTCTGAAATTAATACCTGTTCCCTTCTCAATTATATACCCAATTTTTTTTGTCAAGTATTTATCAGGGCACCAATCTTGTGTTATATTCTTGAGATAAATCAGTCTCTAGGCATTTTGTTGCATGGGCATAATTTTCATGACATATCCTGAATGAGTTGAGTTCACATGAGCTTCTTGACACTCAAAATGCCGCCTCATTTCTCATTTGTTCGTGCAAATATCTATTATAGTTTTATTGAGTTTTCTTTTGATGTTTTTAACATTTTAATGTCTTCTCAAACTTGTTAGGTTGAAGACAACAACAAATACTTGCATTCAGAGCCCCCATTTCTCATATTTCTTCATCCTGGTTTAGGTCCACTTTGGGAGATTACTAGACAAAAGGTATGCTCAATGTTCATTTGTTAATTTTATATCTATAAGATTTTCTTTTTTTTTTTGGTGAACTTTTCTCCATGTATGCCCTTTATATGGTAGTAGTTCCTGTTTTAATGTGAACGAGTAAACTACCAGAGTTTACCATATGATATAGAATGTTGGGTTCTGAAAAAGGAAAACAAGCATAGATAATGGTATTATGGAGGTTGAGTTGTGCCTATTAGAACTGCTATGGTCTAGAAAGATGTTGGATGGTGATTGGAGGTGAAGGGAAATGTCTTCAAGGTGTCAAAATACAGTAATTCATAGTGCTTAAATTGATCCCAAAAAACTTCTGTTTTCCTTTGTATCTTACTGGTTGGTATGCTTTAACGCAGTTTAAAAATGTGAACCCCAAACCCAGAAATATCAGAATTATGCCCATCCTAATATGGTGAAAAACTAAGTATCAGTCAGTATAGCCCCATATTTAGTTATTCTTTCTTCCTTTCTTTCTTTCTTTTTGAGTCATGGTGGAAGCGCAGATCATTTCATAGAAATAATGTAACTGCAATCTATGTCAAGTACTTGGGAGTCATCTTCCAAAAGTTCAACATGAGACCTCCCTCATCAGAAGGGTGCAATGTCTAGGCTGGAGCCCTGTTTCCATATGCATTGATACTTACCCTGCAATGATTATAGACACTGAAGTTCTCCTTATCTTTTTCTGTCGCTTCTCCATAAAATTCTATTTTTTAGAGTTTGATTGAATAGTTTTCTCTACATTCTTTTCATCTCATGCTTAGAGTTTGTGTAACATTTCATTTGACATGCCTGTCCATTATGTTTGCCTTTTAGATTATGCTTATGGTCCTCACTATATAAGCATTTTGGAGATGGTCATATCTATTAGTAAGCTTGAATGGAGGAAATGCTTTATAGAATTCAAGATAGAAATACACAACAGATGATATCAGTTCTGGAACTTCTGGAGTTTTATTCTCAGATATAAACTGATTTGTAAGGCTTAAACTAATGCTTTGATTTTCGCTAATGTTGCTACAAACCTCGACTCTCTGCGTTGCAGTAATTGGGAATAGGCCATTCTGATTACTATGCAAGTTGCATTCAATTCTTTCGCTAGAATTTGTTAGGATCTGAAGCATGTTGAATAGGTTTGATAGGCGTATGCTTTTGTTTCTTAGCCATGAGCGGTAGTGGTAATCAAATTGTCAGTTTATTGTCATGAATTCCTTGATTTTGTGGTCAATGAACATTAAAAGGTTTAAAAGATATGTTTTCTCTTACTTTAGAAAACAAGTCTTCATACCTTGATATTATAACTATTATCTTGGTTTTTCAATATTCACAGTTCTTTGGTGGCTCGATTTCTAAAGGTTCTGAATTACAAATAGAGGTAGCAGAATTTTTGTGGAGAGACGTTCAGGTAGTCATCACCATGTATCATTTGGTCTAGTTACTGTTTGTGCATCCCGAAATGAAATTTCCTTTTCGAACCTCAGCTTGAAGGAAGCCTTATTATTGTTGCTGAGAACATTATGGGCTCAATTAGGATGAGTCAAAATGGAGAACCAACACTGCAATATGGAAACAGGTATTATACCATCACAGTTCAATTTAACACTGTTAAGTACTTCAACCTGAACATTTTATATTGATATATCAAATTTACTTGTCGAAGATGCGGGAGATGCAAACTGCAGAATGTTAAGGTCCAGAATAAAGGAATTGACTGGACATCTTCAAACAATGTCTATTGGAAGCATGATGTCCAGAGATTGGAGTGTCTGAAGATTATTTTGCATGGAAATGCAGAATTTGAGGCAACAGATGTAGTCTTGCAGGTGCAACAAGCAGAACATCAGCAGAATCCATTTGGATTATTGTCTTAAATTAGAATACTTACGTTCTTCCTCTATCCAGGGTAGCCATGTATTTGAGGTTCCGAGTGGTTACAGAATGTGCATTAGCTCAGATACTACAGGTATGTGATTTAATTGCACTTTGTCGGTACGGTGCTTCGCTTCATCTGCTTAACAAATATAGCCCTGTCACAGTACAGAAGGCTGCCCGTACCATCATGCTAACAAGTGTTTTGAGTCATAGTTCTTTTTAAACATGAATTGCTGATAATTAAAAAATTTCCTTGAATAAATAATTCATGAATGAATCAAAAACTTTTGAATTGTTGAATAGTATACCATCTGTAAATAATTAGGAGAGATAATTCAATGGAGAACATTGCTATTATGGTGTAACCATAACGGATTTTCTTGAAATGTTAAACTTCTTGCCTAATATTTTGCATATATTGTTTTTTTTTCTTAAGTCTCTCTATTAATTGCTGATCATTTAGCCTGCGATTTTACTTTGAATTCAGGTAATATTGTTAAGTTAGAGCACATAAGAGAGGACCTCATGGATAATGGGAGCTGGTTCTGGAAGTACAAGATAAAGGGCACGCACATTTACTTGGAAATGATAGAGTTATAGTATCTTTATGAACCATTAAAGCCCCTTGCGGGTCACGGATTGATGCAGAGGTCACTTTCTCACCTCAAGCAAGTTCCATTCTTGATCAGTGTAACATTAATTATACACGAATGTAATTTTTGCAGTAGGGTATTTTAGAGCTTTCTCATGACATAATGTGCTGTGTCCTTATTTATACCTCTTGTAATATAAAGGTATAAGCCTGATGACATTATTTGATAAGGTTAATGAATTCATCCAATTTTTAAAGACGCACAAAATTTGTGTTCATAAAATGAAATTTTTGCCTGCTGGATGTCATCATGTTTACCTGTGTACTATTGTCATGGCACAGCGATCTATCAAAATAATCCAGGTATTCCTACATCTCCATTTATATGGAAAAATTGCAGTGTAGTGTTAGTAGTAACTGTGCTATTTTGAGGTTAAAATCTGTGGTCTCAGGCTGAAGTTTCAGATAGAAGTACAGGTTCTATTAAAGCTGCTGTGTCTCCTTTAAGGACAACATTCTCACGAGTCAGCAATGTAAATGTATTTTTAGTCGAAGGTTTGTTTCAAGCGTGTTGGGTATTATCATCTTGACTCTGAGATGTAAACTATACTAGTTTATAATCCCATGCGATGTATGGGATGGGAACCTAAGAAACCCTATAATCTCTCTCAAGTGCTCTTTTTTCCCACAGATCTCTGAAAAAGATAATGAAATAGATCTCTAAAAAAGATTATGAAATGAAAAGAAGAAGGAAAAAAAAAAAAGAAAAAGAAACAGAATTCATTGCAAGTATCTATACATTCATGGATGGTGATATCTATCTTCCTAATTTCTACAACTAACTTGTTTTACTGGTGCCAGTACACATGCAAGATGCAAAGATGGGGCAAAAACAGAAAGAAAAAGTGATGAAGAAATACTTGCATCCAGTTTTAAGAATCGATCTTATGGGATGTAGAATCCTACCTGAGGTAAAAAGTAGCAAGACGATGGTGTGCCCTGCCATACGAAGGATCTATCTTGACCGCCTCCTTGATCTCCCCCAGGGCCTCAAGCAGCCGGCCCATGCCCATGAGGTCGGGCGGCAACCTTGTCGCTCCAGTGGGACACTTTCTCTGGAGATGAGATCAAGCACACTGTGGTTGGGGGTGACGCCGCTGGGCGCGCGGATGTTCCCAAGGTTCGCGTAGAGTATGACACACTGGTGGTCGTGGATCATGTTGTCGAACTCGCCAGATAGAGGCCGAAGCTTTTCATTCTTATAGAGGCTGCGAGCACCTTGGTCGATCTGGGCGGCGGCCTTTCGGCGAGCATCTGATGATGATCATGGGGAGCGGCAGGCACATCGGAGGGTGCCGAATGATGACGTTTGGAATTGGAGCGCTTGAGCTTGGAGAGGTTCACCGTCGAGGGGGTCGGCTGGTTTTGAGGGGATGACGAAGCATTGTGCTGTGGGAAGACCATCATCGCAAAGCATTAGATGGCCTGCGTTGTCCGCTGGTTTTCCTCCCTCGCTGGCCTCTTCTCATTCTTTTTTTAGGACACGTGGTAGCCTCTCATCCTTTCTAAAACACCGTGGGCCAAACGGAGGCTTCTCAACTCCTAAAAAAAAAAAAAAAAAAAAAAAAAAAAAAAAAAATATATATATATATATATATATATATATATATATATATATATATATATATATATATATATATCAAATAAGAGGAATGACTTAATGTGAGAGATGAGAGGACATCATAATAATTTTTAGATCTATATCAATAATTCAGATGAGCACCGCACAGACGTTAAAAAAATTAAAAATAAAAAAAAATAAATAAATTTTAAAAATATTTGGATAATTTGGACAATCATATTCTCAGAACCATTAATGTGGTTAAAAATTATTATTATATTTTCTCATATTAAGTCACTCGTCTCACTTGATACACTTTATATATATATATATATATTATATTACTTCAGATTATTCATGCATCGTATTGAACAGTATAATGTTCTCCAAATGAACATTCATAATCAGCATTTTGCACTTTTATTGTGTTTATTTCTTACCCATTTTTTCTTCCTGAGATTTGCTAGCTTGGGTGTGCTTCGTATTTGCTATTTTTTGATGTTACAGTAGCAGGAGGATCATGTTTGCATTGCATTTTAAACCATATTTGGAGGTTTTCCGGCTTTCACACTATTCCATTTGCCACTAAATACACCCCTTTGGTTCACATTTAGAAATCAGTGCTATGATTGCCAAAAATTATCAGATTTTTATCTATCAGTTAACGGATCATATGAGAACTGATGAAGATGTGCCCGATCTGGACGAAATCGTTAGGTGATAAGGTCACCGCCATCCATCAAATCCTCTTTTCTCCGTAATCGTCACGGGAATTGCATGTCCCAATGATGAGCTCGAGGCTTCCAATCCCTGATTATAGGCTGAAGCCAGAGACCATGTTCAGTGACATGCCGTATGATCTGATGTTATCTGAGAATTTTGATTGCCCGAATTCTTTCGTTGCCTTGACGCTGGGTATCATTATAAGTATGTTTAAGTCTAAATATTTATGAAGACAAAAACACTTTGCCTTTGAACAACCTGAACTTCTGACGTTACCAGCACCACATTCCTTGCAAAATCAAGCTATAGGAGAAGTGCTCCTGGCCTCTCAAGTCCCCGTGAAGAAATTTTGGGAAGAACTGAACGACAACGTTCTTTTTAAATTGATTTAGAAAATCAGAAAGTTTAGGATGCATTTGGTTACAATTTTAATTTTTAAAAAATATTTTTTATTTTTTTCATTTTTATTATTGAGTAAAAATAAAAAATGTTTGGTAACTATGTTACTATAAAGCAAAAAGTAATGTTTAGAGGCGGCAGGTGAAGAGCTCGATGAGGAAGAAGAGTTCAGGAAGGGAGGGAGAAGGAGATAGAGAGGTGAAGAGCTCAACGAGGGAGAAGAATTTGGGCTCTTTACTTTTTGATTTGGCGTTTTAGATATACGAAAGTAAAAAAAAGCAGAAAAGTAAGTTTTGAAAAGTAAAAAATTTTTGCTTTACATAAAAAATAATTATTTTAATTTTTTGATTTTTACTTTTTGCTTTTTATGGTGTTACCAAATATTGCTTTTTAATTTTTACTTTTTAAAAATTAAAAAGTAAAAAAATATTTTTTTAATGATTAACCAAACGGATCTTTGGGGTGCGTTTGGTTACATTTTTTGATTTTTGATTTTTAAAAAATATTTTTTTTGATTTTTGTTATTGAGTAAAAGCAAAAAAATAAAAAGTATGTTTGGTAACTACGTTGCTATCAAGCAAAAAGCAATATTTAGGGACGGCAGGTGAGGAGTTCGACAAGGGAGAAGGATTCAAAAAAAAAAAGAGAAGGAGGTGGAGAGGTGAAGAGCTCGATAAGGAAGAAGGGTTTAGGCTCTTTACTTTTTGATTTAGCGTTTTAGATATACAAAAGTAAAAAAAATAAAAAAATAAATTTTAAAAAATAAAATATTTTTATTTTACATATAAAGTAATTATTTTGATTTTTTACTTTTTATGATGTTACCAAATATTACTTTTTAATTTTTATTTTTTAAAAATTAAAAAATAAAAAAAATATTCTTTTTAATAACTAACCAAACGCATCCTTAGATTTTTTCAAGATGCAGTGCAAAAAAAGTTCCAAGTTTTGATTGCTAGTTTTCTGTCCAAATTAAGAATATATACATATCCATGGTGGTCATAATGTTTATAAAATTTGGATCGATCGGGACTATTTCTTTGATTCAAGGTTGTGTAGTGAGAACTACTTTTCAGTCCTCGTTAATTATATTTTGTAGAATAAAATCGAAAATATATATGTTCTGCTCCATTCGCATGGTTTGTAGATTTTGGACCAACGTGGAATCTTATAAAAATTGCCAATAGATCTGCTAGATCTTCGAGTGGCAGACAGACCAAGAGATTGGCTCTTTGATGGAAGTCACATTTCTGCTCTGAGGAAAATCGCATTATGCTTCAAGGACAAGCCTAATTAATTTCAAACTACTTTCTCCCTGATTCATTCCAAATTTATTTTCAATAGACTCATTCGACAATCTATTTGGTTGACTTCACCGTGTCCATCTGATGTCGAGCTGATGCCCTTAAATGGACCCAGTCAAGACTAAGCTTCCGCTCACCTTAAGAGACGATGAAGACTCCTGGCCTTTACCCTACTCTAGCATAAATTTTTCTTACCAAACTTAATAATCTATTCCAACCCAAAGCCCACGAGGTTTGCATTGCTATAAAAAATAACTAATAACTGTTTTCCATTTGCCATTCTCAAGGAATACTTAACCATGGTTTACCCCACTAAAAAAAAAAAAAAAGGAATCCATTACCATATCCACATTAATATCCATTACATTCTTCTTCCAGAATCCAATCAATCACCCCATACAACGAGACATACAAGCGACCTTCTCGCATCGCATCAGCCCGACAATTTGGCAAGCTGCTGCATTGCAAGGGAACTCCGAAAATGCTTAGTTACAGGTAAACCAAAGTATACCACATGCACACAATATGCACTTACAAATCTTCTTACGGATTGAATTACCCAGCACTTCCAAGAACAATTGTGTTACGCAATCACGGCTGTCCACATTCTGCACGTGAGCCATGATGCAGCAGCTTCCATGTACCGCAGCAAAAGAAGGGTGGCCGTGATTGCAGGAGTCGACTCTCAATTAGTTCAACAACTCAGGATTTGAGAGGATCCGAAGCTTAGAAGAATCATCATCCAATAGGATTGTGAGACTGCGAGCAGCATCTGTTGAGCAATCTGAGGAGGGCCTCAGCCTTCCTCCTAGCCTTGGGAGATCCAGCGGCAACCAAGCTTTGGAGAGACGGAAAACTCCGAGGATTCATCAACAAACGCTTGCCCATCTCCTCCCCTCCATCCCTGCACAACCCCAACAGCACCGATATAGAGTTCTCCTTCCCCTTTGGAGACCCAAACCTCAGGAGATCCACAAGTATGGGCACCACCAACCTGCTGTCCCCAATCTCCTTCATCCCCTCTTCACACCCACAAAGAAGGGCCAGTAGCGCGAGCACATCATCGGTCACCCCGGCCTTGTCGTCCGTCAGCAAGTCCACCAGCACCGGCACCGCCCCAGCAGCCAGCACCCCAGCCCTGTTCGCGCTGTACACAGCAAGGTTGTGGAGCGCGGTGGCCGCGTCGCGCTTCCCTGCCGCTGTCCCTTCCCTGAGGAGCCCCACCAGCCCGGCGATCGCCCCCGGCCGTGCTCCGATCACAACCTTGTACTCATCCACCATGGAAAGGCTAAATATGGTCGCCGCTGCGTTCTCCCGTGCTTCCATGGCGGTTCCCTTCTGGAGGACGGTGATGATAGCGTCGATCGCCCCGGCCGCCATTATGAGGGTCTTGTTGTTGCCGAGGATGGAGAGGTTGAACAACGCAGTGACCACGTCCTCCTGGGTCCGAGAATCCGGAGACACGAGTAGGGTAACCAAGAATGGAATTGCACCGGCCTCGGCGATGATCCGGCGGTTATCCATTCCGGTCTTGGCCAGCAACCGTATCTCATAAGCCGCCTGCCGTTGAATATCCGGTGAGCCCATCGCCAGTTTCCCCACCAAGAACTCCGCAGTCATCCTGACGGCCTCCGTCGCCGCTCTCGTAGCTGAGATGTGATCCATGGCGTGGGAGTTTCTGTTATCGTTACCGTTACCAATCTCTCGATCCCAAAACGAGGAAGGGACGTTATTCTCCTTGCACCATTGATCTATTAAGCTCTTGAGTGCGTAATTTGGTATCAGGGCCATGTGAACTAGCTTCTTGCCACTCTTCGGGCAGGAATGGTGGCCGGAGTTGAGCCAGCGACCTATCGAGCTCCGGTCATAGGTGTGACCCGATGAAACGATCACAGGGTCTCGCATCAAGTCAAGGGTGATCGGGCACCGGAACTCATCGGGAAAGTCAAACGAGAGAGCTGATGACGCCGACCAAGTCGACGACCAGCTAAGGTGGCCTTTAGGGATGGCCATCGATTGTTGCTTCGGTTCCTGATTGATTGACTCACTGCCGCCACGAAAGATTACCGAGTTAGAGTACGAGACGAGGGCAATGAGAGTGTTAATATTCGAGATGGCGACGAGGCCACCTGTGCCCGCCTGCTTTGGGATCTCGGCCTCGAGCTTCGATATCTCTTCTTCATAGTCCGACGCAGTCCGCAATCCAACTCTCCTCATGATCTCCTGCACCTTCTTGCGATCCAAAAAACTTCTACCGGTGCTCTTGCTATGGTCATCGCCGTCTCCGGTGTCTTTGGCCATCACTTGGAAGAGCTCTTCCCTTAGCCTCAGTTCTTGGGGATCGAGGAACATGTCAGCCCGCCTGACCTGCTTGTGGAGGAGCTCGACCAGCTCGCGGATATCCACGGTGAGGTCGAGAAGGCTCAAGGGGAGGATGTCGAGAGCCCGGCCCATCTCTTTGGCACACGAATGGAACTGTTGGGAAAAGAGCTCGGTTTGGACGAGATTCCAGAGGGTGCTGCCGGAGGTGAACTCGTCGATGAGGGACTTGGTCTTACGGATGACGGAGAAGAGCTCGGTGAGGCAGAGGATGGAGGAGGGAGGGAGGGGAGTGTTGGAGTCTCGGATGTCCTCGAAGAACGATAGGATGAGTCTGATTCTCCGAATCGTGGAGGAGAGGTTGCGGGATTGGAGGAAGTGAAGGGGTTCCATCGACGCCACCTCGGCCGAGACATGGACGAGGGATTCGATGAGGGAGGCCGAGGGGAGGAAGCCGGAGAACACCGCCGGCGCCGGAGGTGGTGGGGGATCCATGGAGTCGGCAAAGTGGGTGGTGGTGGGTGCGTCTTGGCCTTCATCGACGAAACCTCTAGTTCTAATTCTTAGATTTGGTCTAAAAAAATGAAAAAAAGATAAGATTTTGACCGTTTGTGTTTGGGTGGTAGCTGCCAGTAGGGGAGAGTAGGGCGACAGGTTTGCGGGAAGGTGCCACGTGGAGCGATGGGAGGGAATGGGGGTTAGCTATCGCGTGGCGCCGGTTTCCGTTTAGGTGGCGCTCTTAGCAGCCGTTGGTCAGCTCTTTGGGATAAATCCAAATGCATCGTTACAAAGGGGAAGGCCCTCGAGTTCAGAATCATCCAGCAGACACTTCGGCGTACCCCGCGGAGCACGCCATCTTGAGTAGGATTCTGGAAGCTGGTACCCCGTAGTCTTTGAAATTTTGCAATTAACACGCTCCAATCATTAGATGGCAGGCAAAACAGAGGGCAAAGAATAATTCTTTGATGGATACTTGCAATCTGATTAAATATAATTTAATGAGTTGACAAATGAGTATTAAAATTGAGGTTACCCTCTCTTGAAACCTCCTCAATTGGAAAGAAATCTAACTTGAAGACTGATTCAACTCGAATCCCAACCGGATTGGATTTAAATTGGCCCGGTAGATTAATTAAAGTTGCACATTGGGTTGGGTTACCTTACTGATTACTCCGGATCAAGTTAAACCTTTGGCAAGGTCTTCCATGTCTGATGCTTTATGCCTGCTAGCATGGATTTTTTATAAATGGGTGGAATCAAAAGGAATAAGATTCCCAACACCATTAGTGATGACCATAAATGAGATTCATTTACCTGGTTCTAATTTAGGGAAACTTATTGTGACCACCCCCCCCCCCCCCCCCCCTCTAAATTTGAACATAACACTCTCTCAATTTTAAAAAGTTTCGGACTGATTTTTCAAATTTCCAAATCATCTAAAATTGACCTTTCTTTTTATCTTCATTAATAGAGTTGTGACAATGTAACCATTACCTGATAGCATAAAGTGGTTGTAGAATAAAAATACCTTTGATATATATTAAATGGGGTAGAGTCTTAAAAGATCTTTTGTACAAAATAAATATCAAAACATAGATCTCAAAGCATCCTTAATATATGACCCATAGTTAAGGATTACCTACCTATGTACCGGAGCATTCAGGAGGATTTTTATGAATGGACCTTTCTAACTATCCCAGTTTGTATGATATTTTATTTTTTGACTTCATTGTATGTATTCATACTAGACGAGTATGATCTCTTTGCCTTATAAAAAAAAAATAAAAAAGATCACATACTAATATAGATCTCAAAGCACTCCAAAACATTCATTCATCCATTTATATAGATCTAAAAAAATTTTTAGTATATGATCCATAGTTAAGGATCACTCATTGCACAAATCTCAAAGCAGTCCAAACTCTTTTATTCATCTACCTGCATGGATCCCAAAGCATCCTTAGTTTATGGTCCTTAGTTAAGGATCACTCATATATAGTGCAGATCTCAAAGCACTTCGAATCTCTTCATTCATTTGCTTGTGTAGATCTCAAAGCACCATTAGTATATGGCTCGTAGTTAAGGATCATCGATGATATAGATCTCACAGCACTTTACACCCCACCATTCATCCACTTGCACAAATCTCAAAGCACCCTTAGTATAGGATCCATAATTAAGGATTAGCCACAACAAAGATCTCATCCACTTGTATGGATATTCTCAAAGCATCTTCATCACCCTTGACACAAATCTCAAAGCAATCCAAACCTCTTCATTCATCTACTTGCATAGATCTTAAAGCAATCTTAGTATATGGCCCATAGTTAAGGATCACCCATGACAAATATCTCAAAGTACTCTAAACCCCTTCACTTCATCTACTTGCATAGGTCTTCAAGCACTCCTAAATATGACCCATAATTGATGATCAACCACCATGCAGATCTCAAAGCATTTCAAAACTCTTTTATTTATCCTCCTGCATAGATCTCAAAGGTCATTAAAATATGACCTATAGATAAGGATCACCTACTGCATAGATCTTAAAGCACTCTGAACTCCTTCATTCATAAGGGTTGTGCCTCCTAAATTTTCCATCATATCATCCTCGTGACCATATCACAAGCATCATCGCCAGTTGCTTCTTCTGCTCCCTTACTAGAGTTGTGCCTCCTGAACTTGTTCTCCTAGCGATCATGGTAGATAAATGAATACCTAACTACACTCTAACTTATTTTCTGCTACCTTCTCCCTTCCTCCTTGATAATGCTACTAACTGCTTTTACTAGCTCTTCTATAGGAGTGAAGGAGAAAGCTTTGTTAGCATACATGGCCCTTCTTATATGGTAGGTAAGGAATGAAAGACTTTTCAAGCTAAATCCTTCCGGCCAATGGATCTTATTCGGCAATGTATGTGTTTTTACTCTGATTTTTCTTTATCACCACCATCATCTCCCCATGTTTCAACATCCCTATTAGGGAATTGGGGTCTTTTTGCACTGAGTCAGTAGCATTTTCTTTCTTCTAATTTGGTCTCTTAGAGGCCCTTTCTCCATAGGATACTTATGAATGATCAACTTTGATGGTGCGGCGAGAGCTAACAGTGCTGCAGCAAGTTTTGTTATTAGGAATCACGAGGGATCTTTATTGGCTACTAGAGGCAAATAGTTACTCCAATCCTCAATCCCTTATGCTGAGATGACTGGGATATGGTTGGGCCTCCAACATCTTATCACCCACATGGAGGCTAGAAATGTGCAGATTGAAGGTGATTCAGTTGTTGTTCTTAATTGACTTCAATATTTACCGACAAATCGGTTATCCCAATCTCCTTGGATGAAGGCACTACAAAAAAATTAATTATTAACGACGGTATGCTAAATGTTGTTGTTAATGGTCAAAAAGCCATTGCTAATATTGTTAGCGACTAAACACCATTGCCAATAAACCATCAAAAAAAGTTGGACACTGAATACTATTATTAGCGACGGTAGAAAAAACCATTGCTAATAAAGCATTAATGATAATAATTAGCGATGGCAGTCTGTCGCTTATAATAATTTTTAGATTATTTTTTAATTTAAATTTAAAAAAATAAAAAAATATATTAGCGACTACTATAATTCTTCGTCAATAAGCTATAGCCGTCCTTAATAGTTAGCGACGATATTAGCGATAGATTTAGCCATCGCTAATAATAGATTTTTTTAAAAAAATATTCTAATAAATATATTTACTAAAACCTACTATAATTAAATTAACAATCAACATATATTTATAGACACTATAACAAATAATAATTAACTATCACCATCATAAATAAAAAAATTAATATTATATAAAAAATAAAAATTATCTAATTATATAAGATAATATTGTTTAAATATCAAAATTAAATATATTACATTAAAACTAAAAATAATAAATGAAGATTTTTCTCGTCCTCCTCTTCCTTTTGCTCCTGTCGTCATTTGCAACAGCAGATGGATGAGAGCTGGATGTCCCAGCATCTTATAATAAAAAAAAATAAAATATTATTAATAACTTTAGAACTAAATTAATTAAAACTATAAAACTAAAATAATTAGTATGCCTCAAGCTTAAACCTTTATGGAGAGATATATTTTGATATACTTCTTCGATCTTTGAATAGATTATTTCTATACATTTCATTCGATGATATGGAGCTATAGACACCTCCGACTAGTCCATCAAATAGTTAGATTGAATTTTGATCCCCTGGATATCCCCTCTCTTCGCTTGAAGTCTAAACCAGCATGAAGGGGTATATTTTCATATATTCCTTCAATTCTCGAATGGATTGTTACTATACATTTCATTTAATACTATAGAGCTATAAACACCTTCAATCGATCCATCGAATGGTTAGATTAAATTTTAACCTCTTGGATATCCACTTCCTCTCGCTTGAAGCCTAAACTGACATGGAGGGATATATTCTAATATGCTCTTTCGATTCTCGAATGGATTATTTTTATATATTTCATTCGATGATATGGATATATTTATACCTTCAACCCATCTATCGGATGGGTAGATTAACTTTTGACCCTTAGGTCCCCTTCCTCCGACTCAAATCTAATTATATGAAGCTTTTAAATATAAAAATTTAAAATAAGTAAAAAAAATTATTAATGCTGTTTGACTTACCTACTATGATGGCTATGACAACGAGCTTAGCTGATCGCACAGAAGCAAATCTCAAAGAATCTCAACAATCATCTCGCAAATGGTATCCCGAAAGCTCCGAGGTTGCTAGCAATAAGGCTCTATACAACCTCCTCGACAAGTGCATCCTTCCACATCTAGATTATTGAGGTCAGAGTGGAGGACGTCAAAAACCAATGAGCTGCTGGAGGGTCGAAGCTATATCCGAACCTTATGATCCGGCTCCTACTCACCCTTCGGTGGCTCTAAGCCATCCTTCAAGATCAAGGAGAGGCTAAGAGAATGAGTTCTCACTGTGCCATGCTATGACATACTCCACATAATTAATCCACCTTATAGTTTAGAAATTCATTAGTGATATTATATATATTAGTATATATAAAAACTTAATAAATAATATTTTAAGTTATCGTGATCAATCTAGACCTAAAATCTAAGTAATCATCGATCCTCCTAGACTGATATGTAGCCTCCCACAACTACAACTGCCTTGGTACATGATCCAACTGCTATATCTATAATAAGTAAATAATAAAATTAAATTAATAAAAACATACATATGATCAACTAAATATGAGATTAATATAAGTTTAAAATTTTTATCAATTGATCGTCATATTAAACTTAGCCTTCAAATTAAATAATTCTACACAGCTGATGTTACAGTGTGTGTTTCACATCCTGACCATAGTGGTTCATTGGCATCTCTCAGCATACGATAGAAATCATCACTTGTAGCTTCTGGATCATCTTTCACATTTCAGTTAAATTTAGGATCAACCGCATCTACAACCATGTCTAATATTTTATCTATGTCCTTGTCCTGCTCATTTTTAACCCTTGCAACTCTCTGCCATATCTCTCTATATAGGTACCAATGCTTGTAGTTGGATATAAATCCACTCCTATATAAATGCACAATCATTAATTATATTTCTATCAAGTATTTTTCTATTGCCATATCTTTTATAAGAGCAACGAGCCCATCCTTGATGTAAGAGTGCCGCATTCCTAAAAGTATAATCACAGAAGTACTCTACATCCTTCCTATATTCAATAGAAATCATCTTGTCGACTACTCGACAGTCTATCCAACTACATGAAGAAAAAATTTGTCTGATCTAATCAGATCACGATGGTGCATCTGAAATTTTTTTTTATTCTAAGAATTATATAATAATTATGGATTATCTTGTTCACAGCAAAATAGAAATCAATATCTTCAGAAGAACTTAAATTCGATGCCTCGCGAGGTCTGAACGTACAGACTCTCTACTTCGCGCGTACGTCAAGCTCCATAGGAAAGAGGGATGATCCTTTTGGGCATTAATCTTTAGAAAGAAAGCAAGAGGTGGTTGAGATCTAATCTCATAGGAGGAGAACACCTTGGATGTGAACCCTCATGCCAAGGTATATTTAGCACCTCAAAAACACATCAAGAAAGGACCCTCCTTTCTTGTGTCGCACCCTTTCTCTCTTTCTCACCATGTGGTATCTTTTTTTGGTCACATAAAAGGATTGCTTAACCATCGGTTAGTTGTTGGTCCCTCTTTTAAATAGATGCCCACATGATCTGATTATGTCCTAACTAATTTAAGACTCTTAACCAAGTAGAAAACCAACATGAAAAAGGAGAGCACCTTATCTACTCATGCGAGAACCCTTCACATGCGTCAATATGGGGTGGAAATAACTTTTGCACTCCTCCTCTTTGATCAGCCACAATATGAGAGAAAGTCCCTGGTGTTTGGGACTCTTTTGTTCTAAATCAAATAGGCTCAAATTTGACTCAATTTGAATCCGATTTGAACTAGATTCGAAGAGCCTGTTAATCCTAATCCAATTAGAATTTTGATCCAAATCTAACTTAAATTTTTAATCCAATTAATTCTTAATTAAATCAAATCTAATTTAAAATTAATTAAGATAAATTCAATCTCTCATAAATTCTTTGAATCATTGATCAAATCATTATTATCTCTGAAATTAAACATGAACCTCATGTTCAGTACTAGCTAGATATAGTCAACTATTTAATTCTGTATAATCTCAAGCTTAATTCTCAGTTAAGCTAATCTATTTATTCAATCAGGTTACATACTTCCAAATTGAACATATAGACTTAGGTCAATTCTTTCCTACTTTGTTTGATTTTTGTGTGTGACTCTATAGGTTCGAACATTAAGTCAGTAGCATAGAAAACAATTTTCTATACTAATCGAAGTTACCATCTAACAATAATTTCTGACATCCGGATAGGTCGAATATTTACAAAGCAACACTCAAGAATCAAAAAATATGACTATCGCATAATTCATCCCTTTGACCTTGAATGCTCTAGACGACTTAGGATTTAACTATCAATGTTGTATTAGTCATCCATATTATATTTTAATTTTTTTTAAATCCTATAATCCATCACATGGATTGCCCCAATCGAGATCTTACTCAATTGAAATATAGTGATGCATCAACTCTTGAAATCTGAAGGAGTCAATCTCATCTTGATCCACATATCGACTACCATAAGTATTTGACTGCGTCTAAAAATCTTCTGTCAATAAATTAAAAATTCAGGTAGTCTGGCACTAAAGCATAGTGAGTTGCTTGTAAGTTATCATAGTCATCTCAGGTCGGAGGGATACTTATGCCCATATTCTTCACGAGCTACTCTTAACAGTAGAGTGCTCCGTAGGTGAGTCACTTATTCAGTTATGATGTACTCCTACATCTCACCTGTATGCCATACTAGTATCTCCACACTCCTTAGTTAAGAAGACAATTCACCTATATAGCACATAATAATTTACACTCGATAAACGTCATCATCCTTTAATAACGTATCATTTGATCGCGAATATGTTTAAGAACTATTTGATAAATCTTTCTTTATCGATTATTATATAGTTTTAAAGACTTTATCACAATATTAGAGTTCAATCAAGAAAAATATAACTTTATGATAAATATGTCAAATAACTTTTATTAATTCATAATTCATATATAAATTACAAAGAGCATAATCATTCAAATGATTGACTTTAGGATATATTTTCTAGCAACTCTCACTTGAATTAAAGCCATTCAGTACAGTATATAATATCCATCTTCTATTCGAGTTTGTCGAACTCTTTGATTTTGAAGGTTTTAGTAAATGAGTTGGCTAAATTCTTCTTTCCATCGATCTTCTAAAGATCGATATCATCTCGATCCATAATATTATGGACAAAGTGATAGCGATACAAAATATACTTGATTCTCTGGTGAGACTATTATTCATTAGCCTGAGCTATAACTCCAGTGCTGTCAATACAGTATGACTGAACCATCAATGGAGGGTGCCACTCTATAATCGCTGATGAATTTTTCACAACCAAAGTGGTTCTTCAGCAGCATCAGATGCTACAATATATTCCACCTCACATCGGCTACGGTATGCTTCTTGAAATTTTTCAAGCAGATCACTCCATTTAGGGTAAATACATAATCTGATAAATTTTTGGTGTCATCATGATCTAATTGAAAATTGGAGTCACTATATCTCAGAAGTTTTAAGTCAGATTCTTCATAAATGAGCCATTAGTCCTTAGTATTTCTCAAATACTTAAGGAGAGTTCTCACAATCTACCCATGGTTCTCTTTCGGATCAGACTGATACCTACTCACTACCCCTATTGAGTGTGCCATATTCGACCTCGTATATGTCATGGCATATATGATAGATCTCACTATCAAAGCATATCAGATTCTACTCATATGCTCTCTCTTGTGGAGTTGTCAAACAGTCTTTCTTAAAGAGGGTAATTCTATGATCTATCAGAAGATATCCTTTCTTGAAATTCTCCATGTTGAATTGTTTCAGCACGGTATCTATATATGTGGATTGGGCAACCCAAATAATCTTTTAGATCTATCTTTATAAATCTTCATCCCTAGGATGTAGGATGTTTCTCTCAAATCTTTTATGGAGAACTACGATGATAGCCATAGCTTCATACTTTACAAAGTTGGGATGTCATTTTCTATTAATAGTATATTATCCACGTACAGTACAAAAAAGATGACTACAAAATTATTAGCCCACTTATATATACCGAGTTTTTCTCTATTCTCAATGAAGCCATATGTTCTGATCTTATCAAAACGTATGTTCCAACTTTGAGTGCATTACCATAGGAGAAAATATCTCATCATAGTCAATACCATAATGCTCATGATACCCCTTGGTAATCCAACAGGCTTTATAGGTCTCCACTTTTCCATCTGTGCCTCTTTTCCTTTTAAAAATTTATTTACACGCTATAGGTCTCATCCCTTCAGATGAATTAACTAATATCTATATATCATTGATCTCCATGGACTCCATCTCAGATTTCATGGCATCAAGCTACTTGTCAGAGATGGATCTCTGCATGGTATCCATATAGGTGATCAGATCTTTGTCATTCTCATCTAGTTCAATAGGATCACCATCTCAGACCAAGAAACTATAGTATCTATCCGGCTGATATGATACTCTATCGGATCTCCTTAAAGATGCCTCAACAATAGACTCTGGATTTGATCTAATCAAATTCGATTTTATATTTCTACTTGTCTGTGTCGATTTTTCTATTCGTCGAACTTTCTTAAGTTCAATCTTAGTGGCATCAGTTCCTTCCTCAAAAAACTTCTTTTCTAAAAAAAATATTTTATTGTTGACGAACATCTTTAATTCTTCAATGGTAGAAATAGTATGATCTGGACTCCTTAGGGTACCCTACAATTAAGCACTTATCGGATTGGGATCCAAGCTTATCAATCTATAAATATTTTACATAAACTAAACAACCCCAAAACCTAAGGTAAGAGGGTATCGGTCTATGCCCAATCCATATTTTATATGAAGTTTTTATGATCAATTTGCTCGAAATATTATTCAGAACATAACAAGCAGTCTCAAGAGTATAACCCTAAAAGAAGTTGGCAGACTCACAAACTCCATCATGGATCGAACCATATCTAACAGAGTTTGATTCCTCTTTTCTGACACCCCATTATGTTGTGATGTCCTAGAAGGGATCTATTATGAGAGAATCTCACTCTTTTCTACATATATCAAAAACTTATTGAAAAGATATTCACCTCCTCGATCTGATCGAAGAGTTCAAATACTCTTTCTAGTTTATTTCTCTACTTCATTTTGAAATTATTTGAATATTTTAAATGATTCAGACTTGTGCTTCATAAGGTAAATATATCCATACCTCAATAGATCGTCAGTAAATGTAATGAAGTAGTAATATCCTCCTCTAGCGTCTATATTCATTGGTCCACATACATCACTATGTACTAGACCTAGAATATCACTGACTCATTCATCTTTTCTAGTAAAAGATGATCTGATCATCTTTCAAGAAGATAGGACTCATAGATTGGTAATGATTCACAATCATTGATGTCGAGATTTTCTTCTTTAGTTAACCTGTTTATCCTATTCTTATTTATATGACCGAACCTACAATGCCATAGATAGGCATCTATGATATTATCTATTCTAGGATGTTTGTTTAATGTGTATATTACACTAACAGACTATGATGTCATGTTTCAATTATCTATGTATAATCATGACACCATTCATAATGATATCATAGAAATTTTTTTTGATTGAAAAATTACAACCATCCTAGGTCAAAAGGCCTATGAAAATAATATTTCTAAAAAAAGATGGATAATAATGATAATCATCTAAAATAATGATATTTAAATTGAGAACAAGCTGAATATTTTCTATAGCTAGAACTAGAACTACTCTTCTATCTCCAACATTCAGGAATCGTTCACTCTTCTCAAATTTTCTACTAACCTGAAATTTCTGCAACAAATTACAGATATGAATCAGACTTCCAGTATCCAATACCCAGTTAATAGCATCACAGATAGAGAAATTACAAGATGTTATCATATAAGTATTTTGTCCAGTAATCTTTTGCTAATTTTTCTTTCTAGGCTTGTTTGGATCAAGAAAAGCTAGATATAGAGGATAATTCCTCTTCCAGTGCCCCTATTTCTTGCAAAAGAAGCATTCTGTCTGATTCTGATATATCTTAGACTAGTTAGATCGATTGGGCTTGGAAGCCCTAGTACGATACCACAGCACTATACTTATCTTTCTTCTCTTAAAAGATTGATGCCCTGTTGAGGACAAATCCTCAAGTGTGTCAGAAGACTTGTTCAACATTTGAAGCTTTTTTTTGACTGAGCATCCTTCAATTTATATCTAAATTCATCACTTATAGTAGCTTTCATTATGCAACGTATTGTCGTACAGTCATTGAACCACTTCTAATAAGTATCTCTAACCATCACATCTGCATTGGGAGCTGGTACTTTAGGTGTTTGATCCTATAAGCTTGTCACCATCCAACAGTGAGCAAAGTGACAAATTACTAGCCATCACTGAAAGAAAAATAATAAAATCTATTAGTATATGAATTATTTAATCTTAAAGACTTGAACTTTAGTTTAAAGGTCCTTCCACTACTTTATATGAATTGGTAGCCTCTACTTTCAATTCGAAAAATTATCTCAATTTTTTAGCAGGTACTAGAATTGACATAGACTGTACATGGGCCCGACTTTGGTCGGCCAATCTATGTGCATCTATAGGTAGGTTCTTAACCAATTATTTTTTTAAACAACTTTTAGTAATTAATTTTGCCCCAAGTTTTATTTTAGTAGGCTAGGACCGTCTCTAAAAATTCTGATTAGGTCTAACCATTAACATGATCATGCTTAGCCCATCTAACCAACAAATGATCATATCCGACTGTGGTCGGCTAACCTAACCACTCATCAGAGAGTCATGACTAAGTTATCATATTATGAATGATAATTCTAATAGCAGATAAGCACCAGACCTTTGGACCTCCAATGATTATCAGATTAATGGACCCATTATCATCCAACTTAATAGGAGGCTATGATCAGTTATCCTCATAACTAGCTCATTGTATGGACCTAATAATTTAAAAGATTTGATTAGTGATTTGATAAATAATTGACTGACGAGTCTTAAATTCTCCCACTGACTTCATCAAATCATAAAAAGGACTAGACAAGCTGGTCCATTAGACTGGCGAGTCTAAATCCTCTCACTAACTTCATTAAGTCATAAAAAAAACTAGAGATAAGATGGTCCAAGGGCACTTAAATCAGTCGAATTGATTTAATGATTTGAGAATGAGAGAAGAGATCAATCAGTAGTCAAAAGTCCTCCCACTGACTTCACCAAGTCATTGAATTGGATTAGAGATAAGCCTGATCTGGAGACACCTAAATCAATCACACTGATTTACCTTAATGGCGTGGATCAACTTGAAATAATTAGTACCTTAATCAAAATATAATCTATCAAATTAGTCAGGTAAGTGAGATTGGTGGGAGGATCTGCCTTAGCTTCCCTTAGTCACCATCGAAATTGCTAGGTAAGCGGACTGCCAATTAAAAATTATCGATCATATTGCTAAATAATATTGCCAAACTTATCTTAGACACCAATTGATCAATTAATTTTGATTCGATCAACCAAAGGACTCGGGCTAAACTATTGAGCCATGATCCGATCCATTTGATATGGTCAAAAATATGAACTTGATCAAGCTATAACTATTGAGGTTGATCTAGAAAAATTTTGATCTAATCTAATTCAACACTTGATTAGATTTAATTAATTTTTTTAATTAGTCGATATTTATTTCTAACCCTAGATCTAACCCAATTAGAAAATCTGATTCATGCTAATCTATTTGTCCATCAATTTATGAGGTATCTTAAGATCTTCAA
The DNA here is from genome assembly GCF_000442705.2 of Elaeis guineensis. Lineage (NCBI taxonomy): Eukaryota > Viridiplantae > Streptophyta > Magnoliopsida > Arecales > Arecaceae > Elaeis > Elaeis guineensis. The sequence goes on from NC_026002.2 coordinate 49,362,185, forward strand.
TTCTCAAATCTAGATCACTTAATTCCAAATTAAGTGTGTAAAATATGTATTTTAGTTTGTAGAACTATTCTACTAAGATTTTAAGTGAAGCACATATAATTTTTATATCCTAAAATTTAATTTTCAGATCTATGTTTAACAATTAAACATGCATCAACTTGATCTAAATCTTATACATATATCACATGTATCATAACAATATTTAGATCAATTTTAATTATATCATATGTAATATGCAACTCAGATCTTAAAATTAATTTTCATATCTAAATTTATTTTATTAAAATTATAATATTACTCTTTGGATTGATTTTGATGATTACAAAGTATTTGAAGGGGTTACTAATGATTTTCGCTTGAAAAAGACTTATTGCATTTCAGGGACAAAATCATAATTTTATCAAATCCTAATTTGAAAGCATCAAGAGTAAGAACAAAAGATTTATGATCAATTGGAGAAAATTTTATAGTTTTTGGACATGTATTTTGAAAGATATTCATGTTTGAAAATTTGAGTCGACCCCATGAGTCGACTCATGGCACAAAGGGCTGATTGGCACGCAGAATTTTTTGGCTGGCACAGTCTGTGAGTCGACCCCATGGATCGACCCCCAGGCATGAGTCGACCTCTACTGTTTTTAGGTCAAAATTACAGAACCATTATTTTCTGCTGTTTTCCACAGAGGTCGACCCCATGAGTCGACCCATGAGCATGAGTTGACCCATGAGTCGACCCCTGTGACGAAAAAGTTTCACAACTACTAATTTTTAACCCATTTTAAGTATATTTAATGCTCATTTAATGTGGTCTAACAGCTTTATTTCCACCTAGATTACTCTCCACCATTCCTAAAAGTTATAAAAGGGATAAAAAGGTGGGAATCATCAACAAGAGAGATTTTTGAAAAAAAAATTTCAAGCATATTTTTCAGCCCTAAGCAAGAGCTCACTCAAAGTATTCAAGAAGCTTTTAATTCAAGCTCACCAACTCCTCAAGTGCTCATTCAAGTCTCCAACCACCTTGAAGAAATCAGAAAGAGGATTCTTCTATTTGAGTTATTTAAAGTCTCATTCGCTCATTAAAGGAGCTTCTTGTGTATTTTCTGTGCTATTAATTGTAATACTCTTTTTGAGTTATTATTTTTATTTTGAAAGGATTCCAAAATGTGATAAGGTTGATCCGAACCTTGAATCGGAGTGTATTGGGTTGGCTTGTACTCGAAAAATAAGTGGACTAGCTTGGGATAGCTAGAGTCGAAGTTTTCAATGAGTGTATTCAGGTTGAATACAAATTAATGGATTGAAATTTTCAAGTAGGAGCTTGGAGAGTGGATGTAGGTGCAAGGTTGGCACCGAACCACTATAAATCTTCTTATTTGTGTTGTGCCTAATTGCTCCTCTTTAGAACTTCTTTATTCTCTTGCATTCTTGTATTTAACCATTAGCTTTGAATCAACTATACTCTCCTTATTTATCTAGCTATTGTTAAACAATTTTCATAAGGTATAAGTTAAGTTTAAAATTTTTAGGAACCCAATTCACCCCCCCTCTTGAGTTGCATAGCTGGGCAACAAGTGGTATCAGAGCCCGATGCTCTAGCCCTACTTTGATCTAACCAATCAAAGAGCTAAAGATCTATGGCAACTCAAATTGGTACTTCTCTAGCCGAGGGGCAGTCCACTAACCGACCTCCACTTTTCAATGGGTCCAACTATACCTATTGGAAAGCTCGGATGAAAATCTTCATTCAAGTACTCGACTATGATATGTGGAGTATCATAGTAAACGCCCCTCACACACCCACTAAAATTGTTGATGGTGTGGAATCAGCCAAACCCGAAAAAGATTAGGATGAGATTGATAAGAAAATGGCCAAACTAAATGCTAAAGCTATGAATATTTTATATTATGCTCTTGATGCTAATAAATTTAATCACATTTCAACTTGCTTGTCTGCTAAAGAAATATAGGATAGATTAGAAGTAAGCCATGAAGAAACTAATCAAGTAAAGGAGTCTAAAATTAACATGCTCGTGCATAAATATGAACTGTTTAAAATGGAGCATGATGAGTCTATTACTGAAATGTTTACTCGTTTTACTGATATTATAAATGGTTTAAAGAGTCTTGGTAAGTCCTATTCTAACAGTGAGCTTGTAAGAAAGATTCTCAGGTTCTTACCAAGAACTTGAAAAGCCAAAGTGACCGCTATCCAAGAAGCCAAAGATCTAAACATCCTACCTTTGGAAGAGCTTCTTGGATCACTGATGATACATGAGCTGAGCATGAAACAACATTAAGAGGAAGAAGTCAAAAAGAAGAGAACAATCGCCCTCAAATCCACAGCTCAACTAGATGAAGAAACTGATGACATCGAAAATGAAGAGCAGGATGAAGAGATGGCTCTCATTATCAGAAGGTTCAAGAAGTTTTTGAGGAAAAGGAAACAAGGAATGAGGAAAAGGCCACTCACAAAAGGGGAACATAGCAAAGAAAAGGATAAAGACCAATCCCTTATCTGCTATGAATGCAAGAAACCGAGACACTTCAAGTTTGAATGCCCACAACTGAAGAAGGGTCCCAAGAAGTACAAGAAGAAGGTCATGGTGGTCACTTAGAGTGGGAGTGATGACTCAAGCTCCGAAGAGGAAGACTCAACTGAACAAGCTAACTTGTGCCTTATGGCACATGAAAATGAGGTAAATTTTGAAACTCCTAGTGACTTTACATTTGAAGAACTTCATGAAGCTTTTTATGATTTAATTGATGAACTAAAGAAACTAGGGATAAAGAACAAAAATCTAAAATCACAAAATCAATCTTTACTGAATCAAAATGAAAGCATTTCAATTGAAAAATCTACCCTATTTCAAGAAAATCAAAATTTAAAGAATGAAATTGTCAAGCTAAAATAAATAGTTGAAAAATTCACCTTGAGCTCAAATAAACTTAATATAATTCTTGAAAATCAAAAGGCCGTATATGATAAAGCTGGACTTGGCTATAACCCCTTGAAGAAACAAAAGTATCTGAAAAATATCTATGTAAACTCTTCAAGTAACAAGTTTTCTAATATTACTTGCTTCAAATGTGGTAAAGTAGGACACAAGTCATACACTTGTTTCTCTAACAAATCTGTAAACTCAAATGTAAAGAAATTATGGGTTCCAAAAGGAACCATTGTAACTAACCAAAAAGGACCCAAGAAAGCTTGGGTATCTAAAGTAAAAACTTGACTTTTGCTTGCAGGTGTGTCTAGCATCCCAAGGAGCAAACCGGAGATGGTATCTTGATAGCGGATGCTCGAGATACATGACTGGTGATGAATCTCAATTTATCACACTTGATGCTAAGAATGGAGGGATGATCACTTTTGGAGACAATGATAAAGGAAAGATCATCAGTATAGGTAACATTGGTATCACTCTCTCCAAGTACATTGAAAATATTTTGTTAGTAGATGGTTTAAAGCATAATTTACTAAGCATTAGTCAATTTTGTGATAAAAGATATAAAGTTATTTTTGAATCTTCTGTTTGCATTGTAACTAGTCCTATTAATGAAGGCATCAAATTTATTAGACATAGACATGGTAATGTTTACATGGTAGATTTGAATGATCTATCTAAGATAAACATGCAATACCTAGTATCCTTGAATGCCAAGATTAATGAGACTAGTTGGCTTTGGCATCGTAGGCTTGCACATATTAGCATGCATTCACTTTCAAAACTCATTAAGAAGGAATTGGTTCTTGATTTGCCAAAATTGAACTTTGAAAAGGATAGAATCTGTGATGCATGCCAACTAGGTAAACAAACAAGAGTTTCATTCAAATCTAAAAATATTGTTTCAACTTCTAGACTATTAGAACTCTTGCACATAAATTTATTTGGACCTACTAGAACTACTAGTCTAGGAGAAAAATGATACAGTTTTGTAATTATTGATGATTTCTCTCATTTTATATGGGTTTTCTTTTTGGCACACAAGGATGAAACTTTTCAAGTTTTCTCTAAATTCTACTGAAAAGTCACAAATGAGAAAGGATTTTCAATTCAAAATATTCGAAGTGATCATGAAACTGAATTTGAAAATCAAGACTTTGAAAAATTTTGTGATGAAAAAGGAATAGGCCATAATTTTTCTGCACCTAGGACACCCCAACAAAATGGAGTAGTAGAAAGGAAAAATAGAACCCTTGAAGAAATGGCTCGTACCATGCTATGTGAAAGTAACCTTCCAAGATACTTTTGGACGGAAGCTATTAACACAGCATGTTATATTTTAAATCATACTTTAATTAGACAAATTTTAAAGAAAATCCCCTATGAGGTTTGGAAAGGAAGAAAACCTAATATTGTATATTTTCATATTTTTGGCTGCCGATGTTTTGTGTTAAACAATGGTAAAGAAAGACTTGAAAAATTTGATGCAAAATCTGATGAAGTAATCTTTCTTGATTACTCCTCCTCTAGTAAAGCTTTTAGAGTTTTTAACAAAACAACCTTAGTAGTAGAGGAGTCAATACATGTTGTCTTTGATGAAACTAACGATCTTCCTTCAAGGAAGAATGAAGGTGTTGATGATGCAGATCCTCTTGTAGAAGGGATGAAGGAGATCACTCTGAAAGATTCAACAATTCAAGATGATGAGGAACATGAAAACAAACAGAATGAGGGAGGTGAAGAACAACAAGAACAACCTCAAGGTACAAATGATCTACCCAAAGAATGGAGGTATGTTCACAATCACCCCAAGGAACTAATTATTGGTGATCCTTCACAGGGTGTAAGAATTCGTTCTTCACTTAAAGATGCATTCAATCATTTTGCTTTTGTCTCTCATCTTGAACCTAAAACTATTGATGAAGCTGAAAAAGATTATAATTGGATTAATACAATGCAAGAGGAACTTAATCAATTTGAAAGAAATAATGTATGGACTTTAGTATCAAGACCTAAAAATTATTCAATAATTGGCACAAAATAGATTTTTAGGAATAAATTAGATGAACATGGAAATGTAATAAGAAATAAAGCAAGATTGGTTGCTAAAGGTTATAATCAAGAAGAAGAAATTAATTTTGATGAGACCTTTGCACTTGTTGCTAGATTAGAGGCAATTAGACTTCTACTTGCATATGCTTGCTTTATGAAATTTAAATTATTCCAAATGGATGTCAAAAGTGCCTTTTTGAATGGATATATTGCTGAAGAAATCTATGTAGAACAACCCCCAGGTTTTGAAAATCATACTTTTCCTAATCATATTTTTAAATTAAATAAAGCTCTATATGGTTTGAAACAAGCACCCAGGGCTTAGTATGAAAGGCTAAGCAAATTATTACTTAATAATGGTTTTTCAAGAGGTAATGTAGACACAACCCTTTTTATTAAAAGAAATCAAGATGATATATTAGTTATATAAATATATGTTGATGACATTATTTTTGGATCTACTAATGAAACTCTTTGTCAAGATTTTGCAAAGCTCATGCAGGGGGAGTTCGAGATGAGCATGATGGGAGAACTTACATTCTTCTTCGGAATCCGAATCAAACAAACAAAGGAAGGAATCTCCATCACCCAAAGCAAGTACACAAGAGAATTACTCAAAAAGATTTAGAATGGAGAACTCCAAAGTAATTGGCATACCCATGAGCCCTTCATGTAAGCTTGACAAGGATGAAGAAGGTAAAAGTATAGACTTAAAATTTTATAGAGATATGATTGGCTCTCTATTATATTAACTGCAAGTAAATCTGATATTATGTTTAGTATTTGTCTCTGTGCTCGATTTCAATCTAATCCTAAAGAATCACACTTGAATGCAGTTAAAAGAATCCTTAGATATTTAAATGGTACACAAACTCTAGGATTATGGTACTCTAAGGACTCATTAATTGATTTAATAGGATATTCAGATATTGATTTTGCTGGATGTAGATTAGATAGAAAAAGTACTAGTGGAACTTGCCAATTTCTTGGAGTTAACCTAATCTCCTGGTTTAGCAAGAAACAAAATTCGGTAGCACTGTCTACGGCCGAGGCCGAATACATTGCAGCCAGAAGTTGTTGTGCTCAAATCTTGTGGATTAAGCAACAACTCAAAGATTTTGGTATCAAACTTAATGAAACTCCCATAAGATGTGATAACACTAGTGCTATAAATCTTACTAAAAATTCAATTCAGCATTCTAGGTGTAAACATATTGAAATCAGGCATCATTTCATAAGAGAACATGTTCAAAATAAAGACATAATTCTTGACTATGTTTGTACTGAAAAATAATTAGCCGACATCTTTACAAAGGCCCTAAGTGAAAATAGATTTTGTAAAATTAGGAGAGAACTAGGAATTCTTGATCCATCTGCTTAAATGTCTCTCTGATTCCAAGGGATCAATATCAAAAACTCTTTGAACTCAATTCTCATCATTTCTCTTGGACTTAAAAGCTCAAAATTATCATTCTCATAATTGATCATTGTGTAAATATCCTTCTCCTAAAGTTTTAAATTTTTGGAAAATTATTTCATCACTTTTTTTTTTATTTCTATGAGCTATGAGTCGACCCCTAGGGTCGACCCAAGGGCAAACTTGCAATTTTTGGCAAAATCCCACGGGCTCTCTTTCTTTTTGTTGAAAACCCCTCCTTGAGCCGACCCGACTCATTGTCTTCTTCCTTCCTCCAAGCCATAGGTCCCCTCCTCTTCTTCTCCAAACCTAAGTTTTCCCCCAAGACTCTTCTCCCATCGCCCCTTACACCTCAAATCGACCCTTAGGAATCAAGTTCTTCCACATCTCCTCCCTTATGTGGAGCGGTTTAAGCGTGCCCTAGATTCCACCCGTCTCTTCCAAAATGGGGTATCTCTCCTCCAAAAATCCCTATCCTTCCACTAGAAACTCTTCATCTCACCCTCACATTTGCTCTCCCAAGCTCCGTACTAGTCTCGTCAGCGAAAATGGCTCCGAAAATGAAGCTCCCACAAAGAAGAAAATCGGTCCGCGGGTTGGAAGAAGGTGTGCGCCGGAAGAGACAGGCAACCGAGACCTCATCAGCTTCAATCCCTGCTCCGGCATCTGCTCCAGCTACCTCTCAGTCTCTAATAAGCCCCAGTAAGATTTCCTTATCTGATAGGAAGGTAGAACCCGGGAAAAATATAGATTTCAGATTTTTTGAAAAAGAGGGGTTCTCTATTGGTTCAAAAATCAAGGATCAAGGTTGGAAATTCTACTACTCACTTAAAGAAATTACCTATGTGGATCTGGTTAGAGAATTTTATCTAAACTTGAGCTATGGCAATGGAATAGTAAGATCCACTGTTAAGGGTATAGAAATCTGTCTAGATCCTGTGCTTTTGGCAGAAATTCTTCATTTACCCTGTGAGGGATACTCAAACATGGAACTCCCAGTCAAGGAAGAGGAAATTAATGTGATTCTAGGAAGAACCTTCTCGGGAAGCCTAAATAAATTAGATGCCAAGATCCTTTCCATTGAGATGAGGATACTACATCAAATGGTAACAAAGCTATTCTTTCCTAGAAGTGGTAGACATGATCTCCTCTCAGGCCGAGACATTTGCATTATGTTTCATGTGATTACTCAAACCCCCTTGAACCTCCCAGCATTAATGATTGAGGCTATGAGAGAAACCCTGAATAGATTCAAGGCACATCTGCCTTTCAGTATGGCCCTCACTTTAGTATTCAGGAGGTTTGGAGTCAGCTTTGAGGGGGAGGCTATAGCTAGGCTTTCTCACTCTGACACAATCAACCAACATACTTTGCACCGCATGGGATTTACTAAGACAGATGGTGGTTGGACTAAAGGTGTGGAAGAGAGAGCTGAGGACAGAGCTGAGGAAGAAGGACCATCCTCACCCCTCCGTGATCTCAGGGCAGCATATCCAGACATTCAGTTCATTTCGGATCACGAGGCTGGACCATCAGAGTCTATGAGGAGGCACACTCCAGTCCAGCAGCCAGACAGCAGAGCACATCCCTCAGAGATCAGATTAGCTGATGACCAGATAGAGATGATCTCTCAGCGTGTGGCTTCCTTACTATCTCGACAGTTGGGTACTTTAGCTTCTGCTCAGGGATCGATAGTTCATGATATATCTGATCAGACACTGATCCCTCACATCTTCACTGTCTTCCAGATGATTACAGTCAGTCAGCTCGTATCGAGTAGCTTGAGGGTTGTGTGGTGAGACTGACTGCTAGAGTATTCGACTTGCAGAGGCAAGTACTGGATCTAGCCCATCCATAGCCGCATGGGGACATCACTGAGGTCTCAGACCTATCTACGGAGGCAGCCAGACTTAGAGGAGTCTTAGAGAGCAGATTTGACTTTCTGAGGAGAGAGATCAGAGGCTCTAGTGAGCATGCTTCCATCCAGTTCACTGCACTGCTACAGTCTGTCTCGAGAGCCTTAAACCTTCTGGACACTATCAGACTATCACTTGTAGCACACTCCTTTGCTTCACAGCCTTCAGGATCCTCACATCCCTCCACTCGTGCCGGCACCTCCACCCATGGCAGAGGCAGACGGGGTCGAGGATGAGCCTTTGGTCGTGATCCTTCATCTCCTCACCCCATCTCCGATTCATGTGACTCTGATCCATCCAGTCATGATCTCTACTAGATCCTGAATAGTTAGCCTTTTCTTTAGTTTTAGTCTAGGATCTATCTTTTGGGCCATGTAATGATGTTGACTGATTGACTTTTGTATTTTGGTATATGTATTGGAACTACTATGTAATCAGTCACTTTTTGATTATAAATATATATACTCTTTGACTTTCAATGAATGACTTTCAAATTAAGTTGCTTTTAATTATGAGTATGCAAAATAACTCCTATCCATGATATAAAATACTATGAATTGCAATATGGTATCAAATTGGTATATCTTTTATGTTTGCTATATTAAGGGGGAGTAAAATAATAAGCAATTAAGAAATAAGCAATAAAGAAGGAAGCTAAAGAAGTAAAATTCATCCCATCAAAAGGAAGAAATAGAGAAAATATATTCAATAAAAAAAGGGGGAGTAAAGAATCTTAATTGATGCTGTCAAAAAGGGGAAGAGATACCATGAAGAATCAAATGAGCAAATGAGATGAGCAAACTGTTAAGCAATTGAGCAAATTTTCAAACTGTTAAGCAATTGAGCAAATTTTCAAACTGTTAAGCAAATGAGCAAATTTTTAAATTGTTAAGCAATAAGCAAATTGTTAGGCAAATGAGCAATATAAGCAAATGGGCACATGTGTCATGTGCCAAAGAATCAAAATCATCAGCTCTTCTTTCCAAGCAAATGCATAAATAAGCAATTTTCAAATTGGTAGCAAAATTCACATTTATCTTCAAACTACCTATGATGCATTTCATTCTAATACATGGCTATAGTACTTAAATAATGCATCTTCATAAATTTGAAATTCATGCTCAATGTCTTATATATGCTTTTGCTCAAGTATTTTGTCATCATCAAAAAGGGAGAGATTGTTGCTCCTTGAATTGATTTTGATGATTACAAAGCATTTGAAGGGGTTACTAATGATTTTCGCTTGAAAAAGACTTATTGCATTTCAGGAACAAAATTATAATTTTATCAAATCCTGATTTGAAAGTATCAAGAGTAAGAACAAAAGATTTGTGATCCATTGGAGAAAATTTTATAATTTTTGGACATGTATTTTGAAAGATATTCATATTTGAAAATTTGAGTCGACCCCATGAGTTGACTCATGGCACAAAGGGCTGATTGGCACGCAGAATTTTTTGGCTGGCACAGTCTGTGAGTCGACCCCATGGGTCGACCCCCAGGCATGAGTCGACCCCATGAGTCGATCTCTGCTGTTTTTAGGCTAAAATTATAGAACCATTATTTTCTGCTGTTTTCCACAGAGATTGACCCCATGAGTCGACCCATGAGTCGACCCCTGTGACGGAAAAGTTCCGCAACGACTAGTTTTTAACCCATTTTAAGTGCATTTAATGCTCATTTAATGTGGTCTAACAGCTCTATTTCAGCTCAGATTACTCTTCACCATTCCTAAAAGTTATAAAAGGGACAAAAAGGTGGGAATCATCAACAAAAGAGATTTTTGAAAAGAGGATTTCAAGCATACTTTTCAGCCCTAAGCAAGAGCTCACTCAAAATATTCAAGAAGCTTTTAATTCAAGCTCACCAACTCCTCAAGTGCTCATTCAAGTCTCCAACCACCTTGAAGAAATCAGAAAGAGGGTTCTTCTATTTGAGTAAAATATATTTAAACTCTCATTCGCTCATTAAAGGAGCTTCTTGTGTATTTTCTGTGCTATTAATTGTAATACTCTTTTTGATTTATTATTTTTATTTTGGAAGGGTTCCAAAATGTGGGAAGATTGATCCGAACCTTGAATTGGAGTGTATTGGATTGGCTTGTACTCGAGAAACAAGTGGACTAGCTTGGGATACCTAGAGTCGGAGTTTCCGACGAGTGTATTCAGATTGAATATAAATTAGTGGATTGAAATTCCCAAGTAGGAGCTTGGAGAGTGGATGTAGGTGCAAGGTTGGCACCAAACCACTATAAATCCTTTTGTTTGTGTTGTGCCTCATTGCTCCTCTTTAGAACTTCTTTATTCTCTTGCATTCTTACATTTAACCATTAGCTTTGAATCAACTATACTCTCCTTATTTATCTAGCTATTGTTAAATAATTTTCATAAGGTATAAGTTAAGTTTAAAATTTTTAGGAACCCAATTCACCCCCCTCTTGGGTTGCATAGCTGGGCAACATATAATTAATTATAAATTATTTTAGATCTAATCTAAATATATTCATAATTAAAATAATTTAAAATTTTTTTTGCCATTTTTTTCATGAGATATGATCACAGTAGCATCCCTACACGTCATAAGAGAACTTGTCGAATGGATAAGAGAGGGACTCAATCTCTGCTTCCTCTTTTGATTGGACAGCTTGATGATCATCTCAATTTGAGCACTGGGCTACTTAGATTAGAAATATAGTTTCTAAAATTAATTGCATCTACATGTATATTATTTAATAATCTACATATATGATATGCAAAAAAATTCAAGCGTGCACTTATGAACATGATCATATCATTCGTATTTTGTGTCTAATCTAATTAGATCAATGTATCATATACATATTTTAGATTTGAAACTAAATTTATATAGCATATAAAACATTCAATTCAAATCTAAAATCATATAGAAAAATAATTCAAACATATGCATGAACGCATAAAAATAAAATTTAGTTTAGACCTGATTTTGCCTTATGCAAAATTTTGTTTGAAATCAGATATGAAAATCTATCAAAATAGATTTAATTCAGATCTTGATTAAGTCTAACTTCCAATCTAAAATAATATCATAAAAATTTTGTTAAAATATATTTAAAATAGATTTTAATTTGATTTCTATTTCAGTAAAAGTCTACATCAAAAAAAATTTATTATAATAGATTTCTAACAAATCATCATCAATCATTGATTAGGTTCCTAAAATCTGATCAAAACTAGATCATAAATTTTATATTAATAGGTCTAAATTAGATTTATTATTTATCATAAAAATTTAAATATATATCATGTATATGCATATAAAAAAAAATTAATTATACATTCATGTATCAACCTGACTTTGATACCACTTGAAGAAAAAATTTTTATTCTAAAGATTACATAACAATTAAAAAAATTGGATTGTCAGGGTGCATTTAAAAAAATTTTTTATTCTAAAGATTACATAACAATTATGGGTTATCTTGTTCATAGTGAAATAGGGATCAAAATTCTTAGAAAAACTCGAATCCAATACCTCGTGTTGTCCAGCTATGTAACCCAAGAGGGGGGGGGGGTGAATTGGGTTCCTAAAAATTTTAACCTTAACTTATATCTTATAAAAATTATTTAACAATAGCTAAATAAATAAGGAGAGTATAGTTGATTCAAAACTAATGGTTAAATGCAAGAATACAAGAGAATAAAGAAGTTCTAAAGAGGAGCAATTAGACACAACACAAACAAGAGGATTTATAGTGGTTCGGTGCCAACCTTGCACCTTCATCCACTCCCCAAGCTCCTACATGGGAATTTTAATCCACTAACTTGTATTCAACCTGAATACACTCATCAAAAACTCCGACTCTAGCTATCCCAAGCTAGTCCACTTATTTTTCGGGTACAAGCCAACCCACTACAATCCGATTCAAGGTTCGGATCAACCTTCCCACATTTTGGAACCCTTCCAAAATAAAAACAATAACTCAAAAAGAGTATTACAATTAATAGCACAGAAAATACACAAGAAGCTCCTTTAATGAGTGAATGAGACTTTAAATACACTTTACTCAAATAGAAGAACCCTCTTTCTGATTTCCTCAAGGTGGTTGGAGACTTGAATGAGCACTTGAGGAGTTGGTGAGCTTGAATTAAAAGCTTCTTGAATGCTTTGAGTGGGCTCTTGCTTAGGACTGAAAAGTATGCTTGAAATCCTCTTTTCAAAAATTTTTCTTATTTTTTTTTTGATTCCCACCTTTTAGTCCCTTTTATATCTTTTAGGAATGATGGAGTGCAATCTGGGCTGAAATAGAGCCGTTAGACCACATTAAATGAGCATTAAATATACTTAAAATGGGTTAAAAACTAGCTGTTGTGAAACTTTCCCATCACAGGGGTCGACTCATGGGTCGACTCATGCTCATGGGTCGACTCATGGGGTCGACCTCTGTGGAAAATAGCAGAAAATAATGGTTCTGTAATTTTGACCTAAAAATAGCAGAGGTCGACTCATGGGGTCGACTCATACCTGGGGGTCGATCTATGGGGTCGACTCACAGACTGTGCCAGCCAAAAAATTTTGCATGCCAATCAGCCCTTTGTGCCATGAGTCGACTCATGGGGTCGACTCAAATTTACAAACATGAATATCTTTCAAAATACATGTCCAAAAACTATAAAATTTTCTCCAATGGATCACAAAACTTTTGTTCTTGCTCTTGATGCTTTCAAATCAGTATTTGGTAAAATTATGATTTTGCCCCTGAAATACAATAAGTCTTTTTCAAGCGAAAATCATTAGTAACCCCTTCAAATGCTTTGTAATCATCAAAATCAATCCAAGGAGCAACAATCTCCCTCTTTTTTATGATGACAAAATACTTGAGTAAAAGCATATATAAGACATTGAGCATGAATTTTAAATTTATGAAGATGCATCATTTAAGTATTATAGCCATGCATTGGAAGAAATGCATCATAGATAGTTTGAAGATAAATGTGAAATTTGCTACCAATTTGAAACTTGCTTATAAATGCATTTGCTTGGAAAGAAGAGCTGATGATTTTGATTCTTTGGCACATGACACATGTGTCTATTTGCTTATGTTGCTTATTTGCCTAACAATTTGCTTATTGCTTATCTGCTTAATAATTTGAACATTTGCTCATTTGCTTATATTGCTCATTTGCTTAACAATTTGAAAATTTGTTGAAAATTTACTCATTTGCTTATATTGCTCATTTGATTAACAATTTGAAAATTTGTTGAAAATTTACTCATTTGCTTATATTGCTCATTTGATTAACAATTTGAAAATTTGTTGAAAATTTACTCATTTGCTTATATTGCTCATTTGATTCTTTACTCCTCCTTTTTGACATCATCAATTGAGGTTCTTTACTCCCCCTTTTTATTGAATATATTTTCTCTATTCCTTCCTTTTGATGGGATTAATTTTACTTCTTTAGCTTCCTTCTTTATTGCTTATTTCTTAATTGCTTATTGTTTTACTCCCTCTTAATATAGAAAACATAAAAGATATACCAATTGGATACCATATTGCAATTCATAGTATTTTACATCATAAATAGGATTTATTTTGCATACTCATAATTAAAAGCAATTCAATTTGAAAATCATTCATTGAAAGTCAAAGAGTATATTTTTATAATCAAAAAGTGACTGATTACATAGTTGTTCCAATACATATACCAAAAGTCAATCAGTCAACATCATTACATGGCCCAAAAGATAGATCCTAGACTAATACTAAAGAAAAGACTAACTACACAGGATCTAGTAGAGATCATGACTGGATGGATCAGAGTCAGATGAATCGAAGATGGGGTGAGGAGATGAAGGATCACGACCAAGGGCTCATCCTCGACCCCGTCTGCCTCTGCCACGGGTGGAGGTGCCGGCACGACTGGATGGGTGAGAAGATCCTGAAGGCTGAGAAGCAAAAGACTGAGCTACAAGAGAGAGTCTGATGGTGTCTAGAAGATTTAAGGCTCTCGAAACAGACTGTAGCAGTGCAGTGAACTGGGTGGAAGCATGCTCACTAGAGCCTCTGATCTCTTTCCTCAGAAAGTCAAATCTGCTCTTCAAGACTCCTCGCAGTCTGGCTACCTCCGCAGATAGGTCTGAGACCTCAGTGATGTCCCCATGTGACTGTGGATGGGCTAGATCCAGTACTTGCCTTTGCAAGTCGAATACTCTGGCAGTCAGTCTCACCACACAACCCTCAAGCTGCTCAATACGAACTGACTGATCAAAAATCATCTGAAACACAGTGGAGATGTGGGGGATTAGTGCCTGATCAGATATATCATGAACTGTCGATCCCTGAGCAGAAGCTGAAGTACCCATCTGACGAGACAGTATAGAAGCCACGTGCTGAGATATCATCTCTATCTGGTCATCAGCCAATCTGATCTCTGAGGGAAGTGCTCTGCTGTCTGGCTGCTGGACTGGAGTGTGCCTCTTCGTAGACTCTGATGGTCCAGCCTCGTGATCTGAAACGAACTGAATGTCTGGAGATGCTGCCCTGAGATCATGGAGGGGTGAGGATGGTCTTTCTTCCTCAGCTCTGTCCTCAGCTCTCTCTTTCACACCTTTAGTCCAACCACCATCTGTCTTAGTAAATCCCATGCGGTGCAAAGTATGTTGGTTGATGGTGTCAGAGTGAGAAAGCCTAGCTACTGCCTCCCCCTCAAAGCTGACTCCAAACTTCCTGAATACTAAAGTGAGGGCCATACTGAAAGGCAGATGTGCCTTGGATCTATTCAGGATTTCTTTCATAGCCTCAATCATTAATGCTGGGAGGTTCAAGGGGGTTTGGGTAATCACATGAAACATAATGCAAATGTCTCGACCTGAGAGGAGATCATGTCTACCACTTCTAGGGAAGAATAGCTTTGTTATCATTTGATGTAGTATCCTCATCTCAATGGAAAGGATCTTGGCCTCTAATTTATTTAGGCTTCCCAAGAAGGTTCTTCCTAAAATCACATTAATTCCCTCCTCCTTAACTGGTAGTTCCATATTTGTGTATCCCTCACAGGGCAAATGAAGAATTTTTTCCAAAAGCATAGGATCTAGACTGATTTCTATACCCTTCACAGTGGATCTTACTGTTTCATTGCCATAGCTCAAGTTCAGATAAAATTTTCTAACCAGATCCACATAGGTAATTTCTTTAAGTGAGTAGTAGAATTTTCAATCTTGATCCTTGATTTTTGAACAGATAGAGAACCCCTCTTTTTCAAAAAATCTGAAATCTATATTTTTTTCAGGTTCTACCTTCCTACCAGATAAGGAAATCTTACTGGGGCTTATTGGAGACCGAGAGGTAGCTGGAGCAGATGCCGGAGTAGGAATTGAAGCTGATGACGTCTCGATTGCCTGTCTCTTCCGGTGCACACCTTCTTCCAACCCACGGACCGATTTTCTTCTTTATGGGAGCTTCATTTTCGGAGCCATTTCCACTGACCAGACAAGTACGGAGCTTAGGAGAGCAAATATGAGGGTGAGATGAAGAGTTTCTAGTGGAAGGATAGGGATTTTTGGAGGAGTGATACCCCGATTTGGAAGAGACGGGTTGAATCTAGGGCACGCTCAAACCGCTCCAAATGAGGGAGGAGATGGGGAAGAACTTGATTCCTAAGGGTCGATTTGAGGTGTAAGGGGCGATGGGAGAAGAGTCTAGAGGGAAAGCTTGGGTTTGGAGAAGAAGAGGAGGGGACCTATGGCTTGGAGGAAGGAAGAAGACAATGAGTCGGGTCGGCTCAAGGAGGGGTTTTCAACAAAAAGAAAGAGAGCCTGTGGGATTTGGCCAGAAATTGCAAGTTTGCCCTTGGGTCGACCCTAGGGGTCTACTCATGGCTCACAGAAATTCAGAAAGAAAAAAAATGATGAAACAATTTCTCAAAAATTCAAAACTTTAGGAGAAGGATATTTACTCAATGATCAATTATGAGAATAATAATTTTGAGCTTTTAAGCCTAAGAGAAATGATGAGAATTGAGTTCAAAGAGTTTTTGACATTGATCCCTTGGGATCAGAGAGACATTTAAGCAGATGGATCAAGGATTCCTAGTTCTCTCCTAATTTCACAAAATCTATCTTCACTTAGGGCCTTTGTAAAGATGTCGTCTAATTATTTTTTAGTACAAACATAGTCAAGAATTATGTCTTTATTTTGAACATGTTCTCTTATGAAATGATGCCTGATTTCAATATGTTTAGACCTAGAATGCTGAATTGGATTTTTAGTAAGATTTATAGCATTAGTGTTATCACATCTTATGGGAGTTTCATTAAGTTTGATACCAAAATCTTCAAGTTATTGCTTAATCCACAAGATTTGAGCACAACAATTTTCGGCTGCAATGTATTCGACCTCGGTCGTAGACAGTGCTACCGAATTTTATTTCTTGCTAAATCAGGAGATTAGGTTAACTCCAAAAAATTGATAA
Source organism: Elaeis guineensis (assembly GCF_000442705.2). NCBI lineage: Eukaryota > Viridiplantae > Streptophyta > Magnoliopsida > Arecales > Arecaceae > Elaeis > Elaeis guineensis. The sequence goes on from NC_026002.2 coordinate 49,378,971, forward strand.
GTTTCACTAGTACTTTTTCTATCTAATCTACCTCCAGCAAAATCAGCATCTGAATATCCTATTAAGTCAATTAATGAGTCTTTAGAGTACCATAATCCTAGAATTTATGTACCATTTAAATATCTAAGGATTCTTTTAACTGCATTCAAGTGTGATTCTTTTGGATTTGATTGAAATCGAGCACAAAGACAAACACTAAACATAATATCAGGTCTACTAGCAGTTAAATATAGTAGAGAGCCAATTATACCTCTATAAAATTTTAAGTCTACACTTTTACCTTCTTCATCCTTGTCAAGCTTACATGAAGGGCTCATGGGTGTGCCAATTGCTTTGGAGTTCTCCATTCCAAATATTTTGAGTAATTCTCTTGTGTACTTGCTTTGGATGATGGAGATTTCTTCCTTTGTTTGTTTGATTTGGAGTCCGAGGAAGAAAGTAAGTTCTCCCATCATGCTCATCTCGAACTCCCCCTGCATGAGCTTTGCAAAATCTTGACAAAGAGATTCATTAGTAGACCCAAAAATAATGTCATCAACATATATTTGTATAACTAATATATCATCTTGATTTCTTTTAATGAAAAGAGTTGTGTCTACATTACCTCTTGAAAAATTATTATTTAGTAAAAATTTACTTAGCCTTTCATACCAAGCCCTGGGTGCTTGTTTCAAGCCATATAGAGCTTTATTTAATTTAAAAATATGATTAAAAAAAGTATGATTTTCAAAACCTGAGGGTTGTTCTACATAGACTTCTTCAGCAATATATTCATTTGAAATAATTTAAATTTCATAAAGCAAGCATATGCAAGTAGAAGTCTAATTGCCTCTAATCTAGCAACAGGTACAAAGGTCTCATCAAAATCAATTTCTTCTTCTTGATTATAATCTTTAGCAACCAATCTTGCTTTATTTCTTATTACATTTCCATATTCATCTAATTTATTCCTAAAAACCCATTTTGTGTCAATTATTGAATAATTTTTAGGTCTTGATACTAAAGTCCATACATTATTTCTTTCAAATTGATTAAGTTCCTCTTGCATTGCATTAATCCAATTATAATCTTTTTCAGCTTCTTCAATAGTTTTAGGTTCAAGATGAGAGATAAAAGCAAAATGATTGAATACATCTTTAAGTGAAGAACGAGTTCTTACACCCTGTGAAGGATCACCAATAATTAGTTCCTTGGGGTGATTGTGAACATACCTCCATTCTTTGGGTAGATCATTTGTACCTTGAGGTTATTCTTGTTATTCTTCACCTCCCTCATCCTGTTTGTCTTCATGTTCCTCATCATCTTGAATTGTTGAATCTTTCAGAGTGATCTCCTTCATCCCTTCTACAAGAAGATCTGCATCATCAACACCTTCATTCTTTCTTGAAGGAAGATCGTTAGTTTCATCAAAGACAACATGTGTTGACTCCTCTACTACTAAGGTTCTTTTGTTAAAAACTCTAAAAGCTTTACTAGAGGAGGAGTAACCAAGAAAGATTGCTTCATCAAATTTTGCATCAAATTTTTCAAGTCTTTCTTTACCATTATTTAACACAAAACATCGACAGTCAAAAATATGAAAATATGCAATATTAGGTTTTCTTCCTTTCCAAAGCTCATAGGGGATTTTCTTTAAAATTTATCTAATTAAAGTATGATTTAAAATGTAATATGCTATGTTAATAGCTTCCGTCCAAAAGTATCTTGGAAGGTTGCTTTCACATAGCATGGTACGAGCCATTTCTTCAAGGGTTCTATTTTTTCTTTCTACTACTTCATTTTGTTGGGGTGTCCTAGGTGCAGAAAAATTGTAGCCTATTCCTTTTTCATCACAAAATTTTTCAAAGTCTTGATTTTTAAATTCGGTTTCATGATCACTTCGAATATTTTGAATTGAAAATCCTTTCTCATTTGTGACTTTTCGGTAGAATTTAGAGAAAATTTGAAAAATTTCATCCTTGTATGCCAAAAAGAAAATCCATGTAAAATGAGAGAAATCATCAATAATTATAAAACCATATCATTTTTCTCCTAGACTAGTAGTTCTAGTAGGTCCAAATAAATCCATGTGCAATAGCTCTAATGGTCTAGAAGTTGAAACAATATTTTTAGATTTGAATGAAACTCTTGTTTGTTTACCTAGTTGGCATGCATCACAGATTCTATCCTTTTCAAAGTTCAATTTTGGCAAACCAAGAACCAATTCCTTCTTAATGAGTTTTGAAAGTGAATGCATGCTAATATGTGCAAGCCTACGATGCCAAAGCCAACTAGTCTCATTAATCTTGGCATTCAAGGATACTAGGCATTGCATGTTTATCTTAGATAGATCATTCAAATCTACCATGTAAACATTACCATATCTATGTCCAACAAATTTGATGCCTTCATTAATAGGACTAGTTACAATGCAAACAGAAGATTCAAAAATAACTTTATATCTTTTATCACAAAATTGACTAATGCTCAGTAAATTATGCTTTAAACCATCTACTAACAAAATATTTTCAATATACTTGGAGGGAGTGATATCAATGTTACCTATACCGATGATCTTTCCTTTACCATTGTCTCCAAAGGTGACCATCCCTCCATTCTTAGCATCAAGTGTGATGAATTGAGATTCATCACCGGTCATGTGTCTCGAGCATCCGCTATCAAGATACCATTTTCTGTTTGCTCCTTGGGATGCTAGACACACCTGCAGGCAAAAGTCAAGTGTTTGCTTTAGGTACCCAAGCTTTTTTGGGTCCTTTTTGGTTAGTCATAATGGTTCCTTTTGGAACCCATATTTTTTTTACATTTGAGTTTACAGATTTGTTAGAGAAACAAGTGTATGACTTGTGTCCTACTCTACCACATTTGAAATAAGTAATATTAGAAAACTTGTTACTTGAGGAGTTTATATAGATATTTTTCAGATACTTTTGTTTCTTCAAGGGGTTATATCCAAGTCCAGCCTTATCATACACGGCCTTTTGATTTTCAAGAATCATATTAAGTTTATTAGAACTCAAGGTGAATTTTTCAACTATTAGTTTTAGCTTGGCAATTTTATTCTTTAAATTTTGATTTTCTTGAAGTAGGATAGATTTTTCAATTGAAATGCTCCCATTTTATTTCAGTAAAGATTGATTTTTTGATTTTAGATCTTTGTTCTTTATCCCTAGTTTCTTTAGTTCATCAATTAAATCATAAAAAGCTTCATGAAGTTCTTCAAAAGTAAAGTCACTAGGAGTTTCAGAATTTACCTCATTTTCATATGCCATGGGGCACAAGTTGGCTTGTTCAGTTGAGTCTTCCTCTTCAGAGCTTGAGTCATCACTTCCACTCTAAGTGGCCATCATGGCCTTCTTCTTGTACTTCTTGAGACCCTTTTTCAATGGTGGACATTCAGATTTGAAATGTCCCAATTTCTTGCATTCATAGCAGATAAGGGGTTGGTTTTTATCCTTTTCTTTGCTATGTTCCCCTTTCATGAGTGGCCTCTTCCTCACTCCTTGTTTCTTTTTTCTCAAAAACTTCTTGAACCTTCTGGTAATGAGAGCCATCTCTTCATCTTGCTCTTCATTTTCGATGTCATCAGTTTCTTCATCTAGTTGAGCTTTGGATTTGAGGGTGATTGTTCTCTTCTTTTTGACTTCTTCCTCTTGATGTTGTTTCATGCTCAACTCATGTGTCATCAGTGATCCAAGAAGCTCTTCCAAAGGTAGGATGTTCAGATCTTTGGCTTCTTGGATAGCAGTCACTTTGGCTTTTCAAGTTCTTGGTAAGGACCTGAGAATCTTTCTCACAAGCTCACTGTTAGAATAGGACTTACCAAGACTCTTTAAACCATTTATAATATCAGTAAAATATGTAAATATTTCAGTTATAGACTCATCATGCTCCATTTTAAATAGTTCATATTTATGCACGAGCATGTTAATTTTGGACTCCTTTACTTGATTAGTTTCTTCATTGGTTACTTCTAATCTATCCCATATTTCTTTAGCAGACAAGCAAGTTGAAATGCGATTAAATTCATTAGCATCAAGAGCACAATATAGAACATTCATAGCTTTAGCATTTAGTTGGACCATTTTCTTATAACCTCATCCCAATCTTTTTCGGGTTTGGCTGATTCCACACCATCAATAATTTTAGTGGGTGTGTGAGGGCCGTTTACTATGATACTCCACATATCATAGTCGAGTGCTTGAATGAAGATTTTCATCCGAGCTTTCCAATAGGTATAGTTGGACCCATTGAAAAGTGAAGGTCGGTTAGTGGACTGCCCCTCGGCTAGATAAGTGCCAACTTGAGTTGCCATAGATCTTTAGCTCTTTGATTGGTTAGATCAAAGTAGGGCTAAAGCACCGAGCTCTGATACCACTTGTTGCCCAACTATGCAACCCAAGAGGGGGGGTGAATTGGGTTCCTAAAAATTTTAACCTTAACTTATATCTTATGAAAATTGTTTAACAATAGCTAAATAAATAAGGAGAGTATAGTTGATTCAAAGCTAATGGTTAAATGCAAGAATGCAAGAGAATAAAGAAGTTCTAAAGAGGAGCAATTAGGCACAACACAAACAAGAGGATTTATAGTGGTTCGGTGCCAACCTTGCACCTACATCCACTCCTCAAGCTCCTACTTGAGAATTTCAATCCACTAACTTGTATTCAACCTGAATACACTCGTCGGAAACTCTGACTCTAGCTATCCCAAGCTAGTCCACTTATTTTTCGGGTACAAGCCAACCCACTACAATCTGATTCAAGATTCGGATCAACCTTCCCACGTTTTGAAACCCTTCCAAAATAAAAATAATAACTCAAAATGAGTATTACAATTAATAGCACAGAAAATATATAAAAAGCTTCTTTAATGAGCGAATGAGACTTTAAATATACTTTACTCAAATAGAAGAACCCTCTTTCTGATTTTCTCAAGATGGTTGGAGACTTGAAGGAGTACTTGAGGAGTTGGTGAGCTTGAATTAAAAGCTTCTTAAATACTTTGAGTGGGCTCTTGCTTAGGACTGAAAAGTATGCTTGAAATCCTCTTTTCAAAAATCTCTCTTATTTTTTTTTTGATTCCCACCTTTTAGTCCCTTTTATATCTTTTAGGAATGGTGGAGTGCAATCTGGGCTGAAATAGAGCCGTTAGACCACATTAAATGAGCATTAAATGTACTTAAAATGGGTTAAAAACTAGCCATTGCAGAACTTTTCCATCACAGGGGTCGACTCATGGGTCGACTCATGGGGTCGACCTCTGTGGAAAACAGCAAAAAATAATGGTTCTGTAATTTTGGCCTAAAAATAGTAGAGGTCGACTCATGGGATCGACTCATGCCTGGGGGTCGACCCATGGGGTCGACTCACAGACTGTGCCAGCCAAAATATTTTGCATGCCAATCAGCCCTTTGTGCCATAAGTCGACTCATGGGGTCGACTCAAATTTACAAACATGAATATCTTTCAAAATACATATCCAAAAACTATGAAATTTTCTCTAATGGATCACAAAACTTTTGTTCTTGCTCTTGATGCTTTCAAATCAGTATTTGGTAAAATTATGATTTTACCTCCGAAATATAATAAATCTTTTTCAAGCGAAAATCATTAGTAACCCCTTCAAATGCTTTGTAATCATCAAAATCAATCCAAGGAGCAACACCTCGCAAGGTCTGAATGCACAGACCCTTTACTTTGCATGCACGTCAGGCTCCATAGTGAAGAGGGATGATCCTTTTGGGCATTAATCTCTTGAAGGGAAGTGAGAGGTGGTTGAGATCTAATCTCATAGGAGATGAACACCTTAGATGTGAACCCTCATGCCAAGGTATATTTAGTGCCTTAAAAACATGTCAAGAAAGGACCCTCCTTTCTTGTGTCACACCCTTTCTCTCTTTCTCACCATGTGGTATCTTTTTTTTTTGTCTTACAAAAGGATTGATTAACCATCGATTGGTTGTTGGTCCCTTTTTTAAATAGATTCCCACATGATTTGATTATGTCCTAACTGATTTAGGACTCCTAACCAAGTAGGAAACCAACATGAGAAAGGAGAGCACCTTATCTACTCACGTGAGAACCCTTCATGCATGTCAATATGGGGTGGAAATAATATTTGCACTCCTCTTTGATTGGCCACAATGAGAGAGAGAGTCTTTGGTGTTTGGAACTTTAGTTTTAAACCAATTGGGCTCAAATTTGACTCAATTTTGATCCAATTCTAATCCAATTCGATCCAGATTCAAAGAGCCTGTCAATCTTAATCCAATTAAAATTCTGATCGAAGTTTAACTTAAGTTTTTAATCCAATTAATTCTTAATTAAATCAGATCTAATCTAAAATTAATTAGGATATAAATTCAATCTCTCATAAATCTCTTGGATCATTGATCAGATCATTATTAATCTCAAAATTAAACATGAATCTCATATCCAGTGCTAGCTAGATACAGTCAACTATTTAATCCCGTATGATCTCAAACTTAATTCTTAATTAAGCTAATTTATTTATTCAATTAAGTTACATACTTTCAAATTGAACATATACACTTGGATCAATTCTTTCCTACTTGATCCGACTTTTATACGTGACTCCATAGGTTCGAACACTAAGTCAGTAGCATAGAAAACTATTTTCTATACTAATCGAAGTTATCATCTAGTAATAATTTTTGATATTCGGATAGGTCGAATGTTTGTAAGGTAATACTCTAAAATCAGAAAATATGGTTACTGTATAATTCATCCTTTTAACCCTGAATGCTCAGGATAACTTAGGGTTTAACTATCAACCCTGTATTAGTCATCCATATTGTATTTCAATCTTTTCAAATTTTGTGACCCATCACATAGATTGCCCCAATCGAGGTCTTACTCAATTGAAATACAGTGTTGCATCAACTCTTAAAATCTGGAGGAGTCAATCCTATCTTGATCCATACACTGACTACCACAAGTACTTGACTGTATCCAAAAATCTTCTGTCACTGAATTAAAAATTCAGGTAGTCCGACACCAAAGCACAGCGAGTTGCTTGTAAGTCACTATGGTGATCTCAAATCGAAGGGACACTTATGCCCATATTTTTCACAAGCTACTCTTGACAGTAGAGCGCTCTGCAGGTAAGTCACTTTTTCAGTGATGATGTACTCCTACATCTCACCTGTATGTCATACCAGTGTCTCCTCACTCCTTGGTTAAGAGGATAACCAACCTATATGGCACATAATGACCTACATTCGATAAATATCATCATTCTTTAATGACTTATTATTTGATCGTGAATATATTTAAGAACTATTCAACAAATCCTTCTTTATTGATTGTCATATAATTCTAAGAATTTCATCATAACATTAGAGTTCAATCAAGAAAGATGTAACCTTATGATGGATATGCCAAATAATTTTTTTTAATTCATAATTTATATATAAATTATAAAGAGCACAATCATCCAAATGATTGGCTTTAGGACATATTTCCTAATACTATGGTCTATGGCACACTACCTAAGGATTCTGCATATACAAATACAAGAAAATTACTAAATTATTATTCTATCATTTCGAATGACTTATATAATAAATGCATCCTACTATCAACTAATAGATATAGAAGGTCCTATTCCATTCAGAAATTATATTAATTCTATAGGTCAATTATAGTAATCAAATGATATGCAATAGGGGCTGAAAAAAATTTTACAATATTTTTTCTTTGTTCTCCCCACACGGCTTAAGATGTATGAGGAGAACTAAAAAAAATACTGTCCAAAATTTTTTTCGAACCCTCAACATACCAGTTGATTACTATAATGATAATTAATTATATTTTTCAAACTATCTATACTGAATAATTAATTAACCAATATACATAATTCTTCTATCTGTATAAAAATATAAAATATATAGATATCGTAGAATATATACATTAATTAAAAGATGGATCTATGGTTCTATGCAATGCAATATTTTTAAAATTTTTAAATTAGAGGGTTCCAAAGTATCAAGCAGCATTAAAAATGGAGAGGGCCGGGATCGCATCTCATGCATGAGGACTTGAGGCCGCCAGACGATTAGGCCACACACCCTGCACACCAGGAACTGCTGTCCAAGATAGTTGGATTGTGAATCTCGTGCTGATGGGTCGAGTTGGGACAGCCATGGAGGCAGCCCCCCTAGCACCCCAGCAAGGCATCCAGGCAAATCCCACCTCGAGGATTCTAAACTACTGAGAGTTAGAATTTGACGCCTCAAATTCAATCCACAAGAGAAAAACTCAGATACGAAGAAGTCCAGCATGCAGCGCATGATGCGAGGAGCCCAAAAATTGGCTTGGAGATGCGGTGCATGCAGGCCTATAGCAAGGTAGGGCCCGCAGGTGCATGCGGGTCTGCAGGCGCGTGCAGGATGCATGGCCCAGGCATGAGTTGGTCGGCATGGGCATGCAGTCGCGTGCGGGCCAATGCGGGCGTGCGGCCCAGGTCCAGGCGGGCACATGGTCCAGGCACATGTCCTATGCACGGGTGGAGAGATTTAGTGTGGTCCACCATAGACTGCATGGGATGTCACAGTCTACGCAACCTCTATAGATTGTGCCAATTTAAATGGCAAATATCGCAGTGTATGAGAGTTTTCGTATGATCCAACAGCCCAGGAAGCTTGCAGGGCATGATCCGATGGTGGTGGTTGCACGTAGGCATGATCAAGTGGGCAGGAGCATGATCGAGCGACCAGGAAAGTGTGCAGAAGCAATCGGATGGCAAGGATGTTTCTGCAGTTCAATCAAGGTTGTGATTTTGATCTAGAGTGGATTTTTGGCTCTATAAAAGAGACCTGATGGTCATGTTGGAGATGTCTAGCTAGGACACCATCTCCACAGGATCTTTTCGATACCATGCATCATAGTAAAAAAAAAATAAAAAAAAATAAAAATATAATTAAATACATGGATCAGCCAAAAGGCTCATCTTCATGAGACATGCAATCTTCACTATGAAAAAAAAATATTATAAGAGAAGATCACACTTTCAACCCTCATACATCCAATCTCTCCCTCACAAGAAGCTCTGCCTCACAAAAGCTCTCTCTAAGAAGAGCCCCTGAACCCTTAAAGCGATCACTGTCTGCTGCCTGCTACCTCTACTTAGCTTATGTCTTAGGAACTCTGTCGAACTACACCACACCGCTACACTCACTCTATTCTGCCATAGGTCTTTTAAAGACCTAAATCCTAGTTAAACTCGATATAAGAGTCCTATCATAACTCAAATAGACTTCTGTTCATTGGATCTCAGCTGCATGTATCTTAGGCCCTCCGATCGCACATTCTGCATGAAATCTGGTATGATACTATGCCTAAATACCCCTGAAAATGTAGGAAAATCATGTTCGGTCCATAGTAGACCGTGAGGATTGTGAGGGAAATGTTCTCGCATTCCACACTCCATCCTGTGGACCGTCGATCCACCATGGATCGAGGTACACCCCTAGGCTGTGCCTGCATGTGCGCTCGCTGGCTGGGCCAGCCTGCGCATGCTGGGCTATGTGTGCGCCCACATCCATTAGGCCTGGCTACACCATCATCGGCCTCCGTCGCTTCGTGGGCTGTGCTAGCTTCTCTCGTGCTTAACTTCATCATATGGACTCTGTTTGGACTGATTTTGGGCTCGTTGGACTTCGTTCGTCATCGTAAATTTTGCTGTGGACTCAGTGTTGACTGAATCTCAAAGTATCAAATCCTAACAATCTTCATCTCAATTCGATATTTGACCTCCTCCTAACTCTGAGAGCTTCTTGATCTCCTTGCCCTCATGTCTTGAGGCATATGCCTGCTGATCATGGATGGACAAACATGAGAGTCGAACCAAGTCGCTCGATTCCACCTCCATCCTAAGCTGTGCTCCTCCTGATCTGAGATCTGCTCGGGATATCCTCCTACGATAATAGAAATCTCACCCTGCGATATCACCTCTTATCCTTTCAAGTCTCACATCTCGTGCTCGATCTACCTCCACTTGGAGCTCGACCTTGCTCTGAGCTCTCTCTGGCTCTTGAAGCTCCACCTTACATTGGGCTCTCTGTCAGATAGTAATGTCCTATCATCTCCTTCTTTTTCTTCAGTATAATTCTATCACCGTGTAATACTTTCAGGATTCCTCCACCAACCACCATCCTGTAGCCTCTCAAATACAGTCTGCTCAATGAGATAAGGTTCCGTCTGAAATCAGAGATGTATCAGACCTCCTCCAATCTTCACACTACACCATCATGTGTCCTCCAGCTGATCATTTTGATGGCTCTGATCATATAGCTCGATCTATCCGATAGATAAACAGTACCCTCACTACTCTCCAAAGAGTCAAACTGTTCCTCTCTACAACATACATGATAGGTGCATGCAGATCTAAAATTCACTACTGAAAAGAAGTAGATACCTTATCAGATATCTCCAGAACATCATCCTTTGACTCACTACTAACCGTCGCTGCAGTAGCCCTCGTCCGATCCCTAAGTTAAAGATCATCTTTGATTAGATGCCCCAACTCGTCACACTGCTAACATCTGGTCTTACTTAAATCCCTCATCCTAGACTTTGACCACCTTTATCGCAATCTTTTATCGCTCTATCTGCTACCTCTTGCTCCTCCAAAAATCACCAAAACTGAGCTGTCGCTTGAGTTCGAAGCTGGGTTCTCCCTCTTGAGAACCTCATTCTAGAGAATTACCATGGTGATCTTGTTCATCTTGATGGTGCTCTTTTTCACTAGAAGAACAGTCATCAAGGACTCATACAAAAGAAGGAGTGATGCTAGCAAGACCAGTGCCCTGATCTTCTCCTCAACTTTCTCGTCAATACTGAAAAGATCGGTGAGGATCTTCTGAAAGTAGCTCAGAAACTTTTGCATGCTCTATCTCTCAGTCATCTGTAGTTGGTAGAATTGTCTCTAGAGGAAGAGAGTATTGGTGAGAGACTTCACCATGTACAACTCCTCGAGCTTCGACCATAGCATTGTCAGAGAAATTTCATCAAGTATATATATCACCACCTCATCCATCAGGTACATACAGATGGTACTTACTGTTTGCATCTATAGTCGCCTCCGATCCTGCACCTCTATGATAGTCAGCTTCTCCTCACACAAAAGAGTATTGATCAACCCTTGCTGGATGAGCACGTCCTTCACCTTTGCCTGCCACAAGAAGAAATTGCTCTTTTTATTGAACCTGATGATTTTTATCTTGATTGAGCCTATTTTCTCCATCTTCAATTTTGCTCACCACCATCGCAACCTACACCCTGGTATCGTCTCTCTCTGATACTACTTGTTGGAGACGTTTGGGCAGGATACTACTCTATAGGACCTTTTCGATACCATATGTCATAGCAGAAAGAAAGAAGAAATAAAATAAAAATATAATCAAATATATGGATCAGTCAAAAGGCTCGTCTCCACGAGGCATACAAGCTTCACTATGAAAAAAAAAAAATTACAAGAGGAGATCACACAATTAACTCTCGTATACCCAATCTCTTCATCACAAGAAGCTCTCCCTCATAAAAGTTCTCTCTCTAGGAAGACCCCTTGAACCCCTGAAGTGATCGCTGTCTGCTGTCTGATAGTCTGCTTGAAGCACCTCTGCCTCTGCTCTCTGTCGGTGCCTCTCCAGGGTCTGCTGCTGCCTCTGCTCAGCCTGCATCTCAGGGACTCTGCTGAACCGCACCATGCCGCTACACCCGCTCTGTTTTGCCATAGGTCTTTTAAAGACCTGAATCTCAGTTAGACTCGATGTAGGAGTCCTATCATAGCTCGAATAGGCTTCTGCCATTGGATCTCAGTCACATGTCTCTCAGACCCTCTGATTGCACGTCCCACATGATATCTGTGCCCAATTACCCATGAAAACATAGGGAAATCATGTTCAGTCTGTGGTGGACCATGAGGAACATGAGGGAAATGTTCTCGCAATCCACACTCCATCCTGTGGACTGTCGATCCACCATTGATCGGGGTACACCCCTGGGCTGCGCTTGCATGTGCGTCCACTGGCTGCACTGACCCGTGCATGCTGGGCCGCGCACACCTACGTCCATCGAGCCTGGCTGCACCACCGTTGGCCTCCATCGGCCTTCACCGCTCCATGGGTCGTGCTAGCTTCTCTCGCACGTAACTTTGCCGTATGGACTCCGTTTGGACTGATCTTAGGCTTGTTGGACTTCATTTGTCATCACAGACCTCGTTGTAGGCTCAGTGTGAATTGAATCTCAAGCCATTAAGTCCTAATAGGCCAATGAAGAGGAGAGTGCAATAGAGCATGTCAAGGGAGACCATAGAGCATCTTATGGAGACCGAGGGTGTCTGAGGGAGATCGAGAGCGAATCTCAAGGAGATGAGGGCATCTCAGGGAGACAAAGAGCACGTAGCAAAACATCTCAGGGAGATCGAGGATCTCAATGCATCTTAGGAAGATCGAGGGCATCTCAGAGAGATCGTGAGGGCATCTCAGGGAAGGTCAGAGAGGGACCATGAGAACGTCGGGGGCATCAATAGCAGTTGGGAGTGTCTTGAAATGGCCAAAGAAGTGACCTAAAAATAGAGGCTGAGACATGATGTAGTGGTTGAGAGCTTCACAGGAAGCATCGGGGCATCAAGAATCCTAGTACGATAGGTTTGTGAGAGGGTCTCCTTGGGTTATCTTTGAGAGCATGTATGGGCGAGTGCTTCTAGGTTGAGAGAGATGGTTGGTATATGAGAGTTGAGAGTATGTAACCTCTTGTATTTGTTTCTTTCTCATAATTAAGTGAAGCTTGCATACCCCATGGAGGTAAGTCTTAGGTTCATCCATATATTTGATTGTGTATCTTTTTTATTTCTTCTTTCTTTCTGCTGCAACAAAGTGGTACCAGATCTCTGACACCAAACAGCATTGCAAATGGGGAGGGCTGGGATGTGCATCCTGCACACACAGGCTTCGATCGCAGGATGACCAGGCCATGTGACCCACGCACCAGGGACTATCACCCAAGGATGTCGGGTCATGCATCTCATGCCGATGGGCTAAGTTATGGCATCCGCAGAGGTGGCACCCCCTCCCACACCAATAGAGCATCCAGGCAAATCCCACCCAGAGTTTCCAAAGTGCTGAGCAGCATTATAAATGGGGAGGGCTTGGATGCATGTCCCATGCATAAATTAAATTCAAATATTATTAATTTAAATAAACATCATAAATTTAAATTCAAACATTAAAAAATTGGAAGAGGAGGAAGAGGCGTGTGGCAATAGCTCCATCGTCGTCGTCACCGCCATCGCTAATACTGATCAGGGGATGGGAAGAAAAGGAGGGAATGGTGAGGGAGGATGGTGAGAGTGCGGAGATGATGGCATAGGGATTGGGGCATGGGGACAGGGGCTTCGATAGGGTTCTGATGGCATTGTAGGGGACAATGGGCGAAGGCGGGGGAAGAAAGTGTTCAGCCTTATGTGGTGCTCCCAAGGCTAAGGGGACCAAGGCTAAGGCTGAGGTCCAAAGTCCATGAGGTGGTCATGGATTTTCTAGGGCTAGTTTGGGCCCTAGGACGAAAGACTATAAGCCTTTTGGATCTTGAGGTTCAGGGGTTTTAGTCCTTGAGGGGCTAACTTATCTTTGGACTAGGATTAAGTCTAAGATTATGAGATTGAATCAAGTCATGGGTATACATGGGCTTGAATGAGCATAATCTTATATTGAGTTAGCCAGGAGAGTTTTTGGATTAGGTCATATTGACCCTGTATATAAAGATACACTGTATTCTGACTTGATGAAGTGAATGAATACTAAATTATTTTCTTTCTAACCTTCTCTCTCTTTTTTCTTCTCTCTCTAGTCTTCTCCACATTCTAGCAGCAAGAAACCCTAGGGTTTTTTGGCCGCCAATCCCAAAAAGAAAAGAAAGGAGGCGCTAGGGTTTCTAGCACCCTCCTTTGTGCATGCCCCCTTTTGTGCTCCCCATCTTGACCGCCCAAGAGGAGTTCCACACCTCCATCTTTTGCTTTTTGGAGGCCTCATCAAGGCTGCTTTCAGATCCCAAAAGGTGAATTTCAGATCCGATAGAGAAAGGGTTCGAATCGTAGAAGAAAATCCTATCGACAGGATTTACAAGGCTGCTGAAATCTTGAAGGTTGTTTTTATGTTGCTGTGTTGCTGGCCTTCAAGGACCTTCACGACCTGATCCTAACTATTTTCTAACATCCACAATTTGAGAAAGTTGCTCCAATAATTGGTATCAGAGCACGGATTGTGTGGAGAAAGAAGGAGACTCCAAAAATTAAAAATCTTCAAAGACTGAAATTTTAGCAAGGACCCTGTTAAGGTATTTCTCAAATCCCTTGGAGTTTTGTTGTGTTTTTGGTTTGGATCTAGCCATGGGAAGCAACATGAAGGTTGATTTTGAGAAGTTTGATGAAAAATTTTTTTTTTCATATGAAAAGTTCAGATAGAAGATCTTTTGGTTCAAGCAGATCTAGATCTGACATTAGAGGAGAAGCCTGAAGGGATGATAGATCGTCAGTGGATGTCCTTAAAGAAGAAGGCTTGTTTTGTGATTAGAGACTGTTTGGTGGTTGAGACACTCTATTCAGTGTTAAAGGAGAGGACCCCGAAAGGTTTGTGGTCAAAATTGCACACCATGTATATGAAAAAAAATATGTGCAACAAGCTGATGTTGAAAAAGAGACTGTACAGCCTTCGGATGCAGGAAGGTGGAGATGTCTTTAGTCACATCCAAAAATTCGATCAGGTGTGCAATGAGTTGCTGAACATCGGGTAAAGATGGAGGAAGAAGATAAGTCATTACTACTGCTATGCTTCTGCCCCTTTCCTATGATCCATTGGTGACGACGCTGCTTTACGACAAGGAGACCCCAGAGTATGAAGACATGATCTTTGTGCTGTGATCCAATAAACAGTGGGAGAAGTTGACCAAGGAAGGTGCTCCCCAGGAAGGCTTGGCTATAGGGGAGAGATCAGGAAGAAGGAAAAGAGGCAAGTCTAGCAGACGGTCAAAGTCTCAGAAGAGCAAGAGCAGAAAGGAAGCTAGGTGCTACAAGTGCAATGAGATCGGGCACTTCAAATGAGATTGCCCGCAGTGGAAGAATAAAAAGGAAGATAAGGTAGGATCTGATGCACTGAGTATGGTGGCTGATAGTAAGATGGAGGATGACCTCTTGGTAGTATCATATGGTTACAGGCAAAACACAGATGTATAGATCTTGGATTCAGTCTGTTCGCATCAGTACACCCCAAACCGGTCTTGGTTCACTACATATACCAGAACGGATGAAGGGAGCGTGACACTTGGAGATGATCATCCGTGTAGAGTTGCTAGTATTGGGAGCATTTGGATGAGGATATTTGATGGGATGGTGCAGACTCTCACTAATATAAAGTACATCCTTGATCTGAAGAAGAATCTCGTGTTATTGGGTTACCTAGAGCGGAGCGGCTATAGCTTTAGTAGTCATGCCAGGAGTAAAATATTGAACATCTCAAATAGAGCCATGGTAGTGATGAATAATAGGAGGATGGAGAACAACCTCTACAGAATGGAAGGATCTATAGTGACTGAAGAATCTGATGCAGCAGCAACAGTGCAGGACCAGCAAGGGGCCACCGGTTGTGGCACTATCATCTAGGCCACATAGGAGATCGTGGGATGAAGGAGCTGAGCAAGCATGATCTGATTTCAGATCTGAATGAAAGTATCTCAGAGCTATGTGAGCCATGCCAAATGAAAAAGTAAAGAAGAGTGCAGTTTGCCAGTAGTTCAGTCTGTAGTGTAGCTCTATTGGAACTAGTTCACATTGATGTATGGGGACCGACCCCGATTTCAGCCAGAAATAGGGTGAGATACTTCTTGACCTTCATTGATAATTTTTTGAGAAAGGTATGGGTCTACTTCATGAAGGAGAAATAAAAAATCTTCACCAAATTCAAGTTGTGGAAAGCTAAGGTGGAGAAAGAGATAGGTCAGAGCTTGAAGTATCTGCAATCTAACAATGGCGGGGAGTACACTTGTAAGTGTTGGGAATAGTGTTCCAAAGTCAATCGTCAGCCTGTTGATGGTTGTGCTCTTTCTTGTATTAGTATATGAGTTATAAATTAATAAAAATTATTTTCATATTTTTTATCATAAATTATTTCATTTTCTAATGAACTCCTGTGTTGTGGTGAAGTCCTTAGGACTATTTAGACTCGACAAAGGAGGATTTGTCGTTTAGTCCTTAAATCTGTTCGCGATCAAATGATATATTGTTACCAAGGACAACAACGTTTATCAAGCATAGGTCGTTGTGTGCCATATGGGTTGGTTGTTCTCTTAATCAAGGAGTGTGGAGACACTGGTATGGCATACAGGTGAGATATAAGGGTACATCTGCACTGAACGTGACCGACTCTGGAGCCTTTTCTGCTGTCAAGATTTGCTCCGATGGGATATGGGTATAACTGTCCCTCCGACCTGAGACCGCCATGGTGACTTGCAAGCAACTCACTGCACTTAGGCACTGGATTACCTGAATTTCTAATTCAGTGACGGAAGGCTGCTGGGTGTAGTCAAGTACTTGACTTATCGGTGCGTGTGTCAAGATGGGATTGACCACTCCAGTTCAGGAGCTGTGTACAGTCGTGTTACAATTTAGCAAAATTTTGGCTAGGGTAGTCCTAGTGAGGAGTTACAGGACTGTTTGAGTTGAGCATGATTCGGATGATCTGATCAGGGTTGACAGTTTAACCCTGAGTCATCCTAAACACAGGGTTCAAAAGGATGAATTATACAGTAACCATATTCACGTAGGTTCTGAGTGTTGCGATTATGACTATTCGACCTATTCGGATGTCGGATACCATTGCTAGATGGTCACTTCGATTAGTACAGGAATTGGTTCTTGTGCTGCCGGCTTAGGATCAAACTTGCGGGGTCACACACATTAGAGGTTCCTATTTGATCTGATGGTTGGTGAAGAGTCCTAAGTGTCTGAGATTCTATGATCGAGAATCAGGATTCTCTGATTATGAGTTCCACATATTTTGGGTACCGGGGTCAAAAGTTGTTGCTCCTAGATTGATTTTGATGATTACAAAGCAGATTGAAGGGATACAAATAATTTTAAAATGAAAAAGTCCTTATGCTCTTCAAGGGCAAAATCATAATTTCACTAAAATCCTGATTTGATAGTATCATTTGGTAGAACAAATGATTTGAAATCTATTGGTGAAAATTTCATTGTGTTTGGACTTATATTTTTGAAGTTATGAAGGTTTGAAGTGCATGAGTCGACTCATGAGTCAACTCATGGCACTATGAGCTGATTGGCACGCAAAAATTCCTTCTGGCATGCTAGTTTTCTGGCTTGGCACGACCTGTGAGTCGACTCATGAGTCGACCCACAAGGCATGAGTCGACTCATGAGTCGACCCCTGCTGATTTGAGCCAAGAATTTCCAGAAACGCATTCTCTGGTTTTTGCAACAGAGGTCGACTCATGAGTCGACCCCTGAAGCATGAGTCGACTCATGAGTCGACCCCTGCGATGGAAAATGTCAGCAACGGCTATTTTTTTGCTCGTTTTAATTGCCTTTTATGCTTCCTAAAATTGCTCTAACGGCTCTTTATCTGCCTAAATTATTTTCTCTTGCTTTTAATGCTATAAAATGCTTGAAATGGTGAAAGAAATTGCAGATTAAATAGCAGATCAAATTGGAGAGAAAACAGAAGATCAATCGGCAGATCAAAAGAGAGATAAAATTCATTGAGAGGATCCACGAGATAATTTGAGAGAAAAAGAAAAGAGGATCCAAAATCCACAAGAGAGATTGTGAAAGAGATTCAAGAGCTTTCAAAGAGAGGATCTTTCAAGCCTATTGTTCAACCTTGATCTAGAGATCTTCCAAAGCTTTCAAGAGATCTTCAATCAACGATCATCCTCTTCTCAAGCATTCGTTCAAGCATTCATCCATCTTGAGAAAATTCAAAAAGGATTTCTTCATTTGAGTAAAGTGATTTTATTGTTATATTCGCTCATTTAAGGAGCTGTTATTGTATTAATTTGTGCTTTAAATTCTCTTACTCTTGTAAGTAATTGTTCTTATTTTTGGAGGATTTCCAAAACAAGGAAAGGTTGATCCGAACCTGAAATCGGAGTATTTTGGGTTTACTTGTACCTGAGAAACAAGTGATCTAGCTTGGGATAGCTAGTGTCGGAGTTTCCGACATTTTGTATTCCGATTGAATACAAAGTATAGTGGATTGAAATTCTCAAGTAGGATCTTGGGGAGTGGATGTAGGTGCAAGGTTAGCACCGAACCACTATAAATCCTTGTGTTTGTGGTGTGCTTTATCGCTTCACTTTATTTCTTTATTATATTCTTGCATTCCTGCTTTAGGTAATTAATATTGAATTAAGGTCTTTGTTTTGTTCTTCATAAGTAATCAGTTGGGCTTAAAATTTTTAGAAACCCAATTCACCCCCCCTCTTGGGTTGCATAGCTGGGCAACAAGTGGTATCAGAGCCCGGTGCTCTAGCTCTTCTTTGATCTAACAATCAAAGAGCCAAAGATCTATGGCAACCCATGTTGGTACTTCTCTAGCCGAGGGGCAATCAACAAACCGACCTCCACTTTTCAATGGGTCTAATTACACCTATTGGAAAGCTCGGATGAAGATTTTCATACAAGCACTCGACTATGATATGTGGAGTATCATAGTGAACGGTCCTCACACACCCACCAAGATTATAGATGGTGAGGAGTCAACCAAATCCGAAAAAGAATGGGATGAGGTTGACAAGAAATTGGCACAATTAAATACCAAAGCCATGAATGTTCTTTATTGTGCACTAGATGCAAGTGAATTTAATCGCATTTCTACTTGTGCATCTGCTAAAGAAATATGGAATAGGTTAGAAGTAACTCATGAGGGAACAAATCAAGTAAAAGAATCTAAAATAAACATGCTTGTACATAAATATGAATTGTTCAAAATAGAACATGATGAGTCAATAACTGCTATGTTTACTCATTTTACTGATATAATTAATGGTTTGAAGAGTCTTGGCAAATCTTATACTAACAGTGAACTTGTAAGAAAGATTCTCAGGTCACTACCAAGAACTTGGGAAGCCAAGGTGACTGCCATTCAAGAAGCAAAGGACTTGAACACTCTACCTCTAGAAGAGCTTCTTGGATCCTTGATGACTCATGAACTTAATATGAAGCAACATCAAGAGGATGAAGTCAAAAAGAAAAGAACCATTGCCCTCAAATCCACAACTTCGCCTGATTATGAAACGGATAACTCTAAAGATGAAGAACAGGATGAAGAGATGGCACTCATCACCCGAAAATTTAAGAAGTTTCTAAGAAAAAGGAAACAGGGGATGAGAAAGAAGTTCACAAAAGGGGAACAAAGCAAAGAAAAAGAGAAAGATCAACCCCTTACATGCTACGAGTGCAAGAAGCCGGGACATTTCAGATCCGAATGTTCACAACTGAAGAAAGGTCCCAAAAAGTTCAAAAAGAAGGCAATGATGGCGACTTGGAGTGCGAGTGATGACTCAAGCTCCGACGAGGAAACCTCAACAGAACAAGCCAATCTGTGCCTGATGGCACATGAAAATGAGGTAACTTCTGAATCCACTAGTGAATTCACATTTGAAGAATTGCATGAAGCATTCTATGACTCAATTGATGAATTAAAGAAACTAGGGAAGAAAAATAAAGAACTGAAATTGGAAAATCAGTCCTTAGTGAAACAAGCTGAAATTCTTTCAATTGAAAAACTCACCTTGAGTCAAGAAAATCAAAACTTAAAGGATGAAATTAACAAGCTAAAATCTATAGTAGATAAGTTCACCTTAAGTTCAAACAAACTAAATATGATCCTTGAAAATCAGAAAGCTATATATGATAAGGCTGGACTTGGCTATAAACCTCTGAAGAAACAAAAGTTTCTGAAGGATATTTATGTAAATTATTCAGGTAACAAGTCTACAAATATTACTTGTTTCAACTGTGGTAGGATAGGACATAAATCATACACATGTCTTATTAACAAATATGCAAACACAAAAAAAATATGGGTTCCAAAAGGAACCATTCTGACTAACCTGAAAGGACCCAAGAAAGCTTGGGTACCTAAGACAGAAACTTGACCTTTGCTTGCAGGTGTGTCTAGCATCCCAAGAAGGAAACAGGAAATGGTATCTTGACAACGGATGCTCGAGACACATGACTGGTGATGAATCACAATTCATCACGCTTGATGCTAAGGATGGAGGGATGGTCACCTTTGGAGATAATGGCAAAGGAAAGATCATCGGGATAGGTAACATTGGTATCACTCCCTCCAAATACATTGAGAATGTTTTACTAGTTAAAGGTTTAAAGCATAACTTACTTAGCATTAGTCAATTCTGTGATAAAGGGTATAAAGTAGTTTTTGAATCATCTGTTTGCATTGTGACTAGTCCTATTAACGATGGCATTAAATTTATAGGACATAGGCATGGCAATGTTTATATGATAGATTTGAATGACTTAGCCAAATTAGACATGCAATGCCTAGTATCCTTGAATGCTAAAATCAATGAGACTAGTTGGCTGTGGCATCGTAGACTTGCACATATCAGCATGCATTCTCTTTCAAAATTAATTAAGAAAGATTTAGTTCTCGGTTTGCCAAAACTGAATTTTGAAAAGGATAGAATTTGTGTTGCATGCCAATTAGGTAAACAAACTAGAGTTTCATTTAAATCCAAAAACACTGTTTCAACTTCTAAACCTTTAGAGCTCTTACATATGGACTTATTTGGACCAACTAGAACCACAAGTCTAGGAGGAAAACGATATGGATTTGTAATAATAGATGATTTTTCTCGTTTTACTTGGGTTTTCTTTTTGGCACACAAAAATGAAACTCTTCATACTTTCACTAAATTTCATCGAAAAGTCTCTAATGAAAAATAATTTTCAATTCAAAATATTAGAAGTGATCATGGAACTGAATTTGAAAATCAAGATTTTGAAAATTTTTATGATGAAAATGGAATTGGCCATAACTTCTCTGCTCCTAGGACACCCCAACAGAATGGGGTAGTTGAAAGGAAAAACAGAACCTTAGAAGAAATGGCCCGTACCATGCTTTGTGAAAGCAACCTTCCAAGATATTTTTGGGCGGAAGCTATTAACACAGCATGTTATATTTTAAATCGTGCTTTAATTAGATAATTCTTAAAGAAAACCCCCTATGAACTTTGGAAAGGAAGAAAACCAAATATTGCATATTTTCATATCTTTGGTTGTCGATGTTTTGTATTAAATAATGGAAAAGAAAAACTTGGTAAATTTGATGCAAAATCAGATGAAGCAATCTTTCTAGGTTACTCCTCTACTAGTAAAGCATTTAGAGTTTTCAACAAAAGAACTTTAGTAGTTGAGGAGTCCATACATGTTGTTTTTGATGAATCTAACGATCTTCCTTCAAGGAAGAATGAGGGTGTTGATGATGCAGATCCACTAATAGAAGGTATGAAGGAGATCACTCTGAAAGATTCAGCAACTCCAAAAGATAAGGATCAAGAAGACGAACAAAATGAAAGAGGTGAAGAAATTCAAGAACAACCTCAAGGTACAAATGACCTACCCAAGGAATGGAGGTATGTTCACAACCACCCTAAGGAGTTAATTATCGGTGATCCTATGCATGGGGTAAAAACACGTTCTTCACTTAGAGATGTACTTAATCATTGTGCTTTTGTATCTCAACTTGAACCTAAAACTTTTGAAGAAGCTGAAAATGATCATAATTGGATTAATGCTATGCAAGAGGAACTTAATCAATTTGAAAGAAATAATGTTTGGACCTTAGTATCAAGACCTAAAGATTATTCAATAATTGGCACAAAATGGATCTTTAGAAACAAATTAGATGAGCATGGAAATGTAATTAGAAATAAAGCAAGACTGGTTGCTAAGGGATATAATCAAGAAGAAGGAATTGATTTTGATGAAACCTTTGCACCTGTTGCTAGATTAGAAGCTATTAGACTTCTACTTGCATATGCTTGCTTTATGAAATTCAAATTATTTCAAATGGATGTTAAAAGTATATTTTTAAATGGATATATCTCTGAAGAAGTATATGTAGAACAACCCCCTGGATTTGAAAATCATGCTTTTCCTAATCATGTCTTTAGATTAAATAAAGCATTATATGGATTAAAACAAGCACCTAGAGCATGGTATGAAAGGCTAAGCAAATTTCTACTAAATAATGGTTTTTCAAGAGGCAATGTAGATACAACCCTATTTATTAAAAGAAATCAAAATGATATGCTAATTATACAAATTTATGTTGATGACATAATTTTTGGGTCTACTAATGAATTCCTTTGTCAAGACTTTGCTAAGCTTATGCAGGGGGAGTTCGAGATGAGCATGATGGGAGAACTCACCTTCTTCCTCGGACTCCAAATCAAACAATCAAAAGAGGGAATCTCCATCACCCAAACCAAGTACACCAAGGAACTACTCAAAAGATTTGGAATGGAGAACTGCAAACCAATTGGCACACCAATGAGTCCCTCATGTAAGCTTGACAAGGATGATGAAGGTAAAAGCGTAGACTTAAAATACTATAGAGGTATAATTGGTTCATTACTATATTTAACTGCAAGTAGGCCTGATATCATGTTTAGTGTTTGTTTATGTGCTAGATATCAATCTAATCCTAAAGAATCTCATTTGAATACTGTTAAAAGAATCCTTAGATACTTAAATGGTACTCAAACTCTAGGGTTATGGTACTCTAAGGACTCACAAATTAATTTATTAGGATATTCAGATACCGATTTTGCTGGATATAAATTTGATAGAAAAAGCACAAGTGGAACTTGCCAATTTCTTGGAGTTAACCTAATCTCATGGTTTAGCAAGAAACAAAATTCGGTGGCTCTGTCTACGGCTGAGGCCGAATACATTGCAGCCGGAAGTTGTTGTGCTCAAATCTTATGGATTAAGCAACAACTCGAAGATTTTAGAATCAAACTTAATGAAACACCAATAAGATGTGACAACACAAGTACCATAAATCTATCTAAAAATCCAATTCAACACTCAAGATCTAAACATATTGAAATAAGACATCATTTTATAAGAGAACATGTTCAAAACAAAAATATAATTCTTGAATATGTTTGCACTAAAAATCAATTAGCTGATATCTTTACAAAGGCCCTTAGTGAGGATAGATTCTGTGAAATTAGGAGAAATCTAGGAATTCTAGATCCATATGTCTAAAATTTCTCAATTTCCAAAGAATTGATTAGAGCTCAATTTTTAACATCTATCCTGGTCCCAAAAGCTCAAATTTATCATTCTAAAAATTCCTTCACTCAAAATTTCAAATTTTTCTAGAATTTATTCACATTTGTCCTGATTTTCTGAACTTCATGAGTCGACCCCCCTGAGTCGACTCAATGGCAAACTTGTAAATACCACCAACTTCATCGGGTTCATTGTTTTTAAACGGGAAACCCTGTTCGTGAGATGACTCATCTTCTCCTTCTAAAAGCCGTCTTCTCCAACTCTTTCTTGCTCCAAATCCAAGGATTTATTTCATGGCAATTCTCCCTACTCCTCTCCACCAAAAATCGCCTCCTTGAAAAGGATTTTCTGTGCTTTCTCGCATTGCTTGGCGCGGTTGGAACGTGCCCTAGCACTTTACCGATCTTCCAAAATCCGCTTCTTTTCTCCTCCAAAATCTCTCTTTATTCTCTTGTGATCCCTCCTCCACTGAATTCAAGTCTCCTTGCCTGCTACTATAGTGGATATGGCTCCAAAGATGAAACTTCCCCAAAGAAGAAAGTCAATTCGTGAGCCTGAAGAAATTGTCAGAAAGAAAAGGCATGCTCAGTCTTCAACTGCTCCCACTCCAGTTTTAGTACCTGCTCAAGGTCCCTCTCAATCCTCCATAAGCCCCAGTATGAATCCTCTTTCTGATAGAAAAGTAGAAACCGGAAAGAATATAGATTTTCGGTTCTTTGAGAAAGAAGGCTTTACTTTTGCAAGTAAAATTAAAAACCAATGATGGAAACTCTACTGCTCCCTTAAGGAAGTCACCTATGTTGACCTAGTTAGAGAATTCTACCAGAACCTACATTATGGAAATGGGTCAGTGACTTCAACTGTAAAGGGAATTGATATCTGCTTGGATTCTAGGATATTGGGAGAAATATTACAGTTGCCTAGTGAAGGATACTCATATATGGAACTCCCAATTAAAGAAGAGGGGATCAGAATTATTTTAGGAGAAACTTATTCAGGAAGTTTGAACAAATTGGAAGCAAAATTTTTATCCATTGAGATGAGGGTCCTGCATCAGATTGTAACAAAACTCTTCTTTCCTAGGAGTGGTAGACATGACTTACTTTCCAGTAGAGATGTATGTGTCATGTTTCATGTCATCTCTCAGACCCCCCTAAACCTCCCTGCACTTATGATAGAGGCCATGAGAGAAACTTTGAACAGATCCAAGGCACACTTGCCTTATGGTATGGCCCTTACTAAAGTATTTAGGAGGTTTGGAGTTAGTTGTGAGGGGGAGGCTCCTACCAAACTATCTCATGTGGATACTTTCAACCAACACAGTCTGCACAGAATGGGAATTACAAAGATTGATGGTGGTTGGATCAAGGGCTCTGAAGAAAGAACTGAGGATAGAGCTGAAATAAGAGCTGAAGACAGAACTGAAGGTAGAGTAGAAGAAGAAGGTCCATCTTCTCCTGTACATGATTTCAGGGCAGCATCACCACAGATCCAGTTCATTCCTGATACAGAGGCTGGCCCTTCTGAGTTTACTAGGATGCCCACTCCAGTGTATCAGCCAGAGAGCAGAGCACCTCATTCAGAGTTCAGACTGGCTGACGATCAGATCGAGCATATTTCACAGCATGTGGCTTCTTTGCTGTCTAGCCAGTGGAGTAGTACTTCTTTTGCACCTGGAGCTACCTCTTCTGATCAGACCATTACTCCCCATATCTCCACTGTATTTCAGATGATATCAGATCAGTCCATCAGGATCCAGCAGCTTGAGGACATAGTCTGGAGACTTACTGGCAGAGTTCTTGACTTGCAGGGGCAAATCCTTGCTTTGGCCCATCCCAAGCCACAGGAGTCAACTATTGAGGTCACAGACCTCACTGCAGAGGCTGGAAGGCTCAGAGGATCACTAGAAGGTGGATATGAATTACTGAGGAAAGAGATCCGAGGATCGAGTGAGCATGCTACCACTCAGTTCACTGCTCTACTTCAATCTGTTTCCAGAGCACTGAACGTACTTGATTCCATTAGACTCACCCTTTCTGTTCAGTCCTTAGCATCTCAGCGTTCTCAGCCACCCAGTTCATCTCGCTCCCCTGCTCGTGCCAGAGGCAGACGGGGTAGAGGACGCACTTCTGATCCATCAGCTTCTCATACCATATCTGATGACTCCGATCCATGACTTATCTTGATCATTACTAGATCCTAGGTGTTAGTATCTTGTTCTAGGATCTGTACCTTGGGGCCATGTATTGACAATTAGCTGGTTGATTTTTATGAACTATGTATTGAAACAATTATGATATTAATGGAATCATCTTTTACCTATATTTCTACCTTTTGTAATGATATTGATCATATTTTGGTTATATATATTCTCCTTGTTGAAATATTGTCTTCTCTTTGTTGTTGTTTACTGTTGATAATTGCTATATTAAGGGGGAGCAAACATCTGTGATATACTCTAAAAGGGGAGAAATTAAAGAATATTTCTGAAAAAGGAAAAGTTAACCATGTCTGATGATGTCAAAAAGGGGGAGAAAGTAAACAATTAAACAAAAAGCAAGCAATTCATTAAAAGCAAAACCCTAATTTATGAAAGAAAAAGGGGGAGAAATTAAACAAAAAGCAACTCATCAAAGGCAAAACCCCAAAAGCAAAATTACAAATTATGAGAAATTTGGCATCAAACAGTAATTTGGCATCAAACAGAAATTAAATAAAAAGCAATTCAATTATTGAAAAATTAAACAAAAAGCAACCCATCAAAAGCAAAATTACAAATTATGAGAAATTAATTGAAGAATTTAAAGTACAATGCTAAGTATAATGCAATTATGTAACTTTTAAATTACTTCTTTACATATGCTCTGATTTACTTTAAAAATTTAAATATGCTCTGATATATTTCAAAATTCAAACTTGCTCTGATACATCTTTTGAAATTTACCTTGATACATCTTAAGAAATTTAACTTACTCTGATACTCCCTAAAATTTCTTTTAACTTGCTCTGATACATTACGAAATTTGCTCTGATACAGTGTGAAATTTTCTCTGATACATTACAAAAATTGCTCTGATACAGTGTGAAATTTTCTCTGATACATTATAAAATTTGCTCTGATACAGTGTGAAATTTTCTCTGATATATTATAAAATTTGCTCTGATACAGTGTGAAATTTTCTCTGATACATTGTAAAATCTTCTCTGATAATATTGTAAAAATTATTTTTCTTGCTCTGATATATTGCAAAATTTATTTTTCTCTCTTGCTCTGATATATCTTAAACTCAAAATGATCTAATACTCTTTTCAAATCTTTATGAAAATGGACAAACTATTTTTGCATATGACCATTTATATCACATGCCAAAAGAATCATACTCTTTTCAAGCATATACACCTATAATGCATTCTTTTGAAATTAGTGATTCACATAAATATTTTTTTGTTCAAATATTTTGTCATCATCAAAAAGGGGGAGATTGTTGCTCCTAGATTGATTTTGATGATTACAAAGCAGATTGAAGGGATACAAATAATTTTAAAATGAAAAAGTCCTTATGCTCTTCAAGGGCAAAATCATAATTTCACTAAAATCCTGATTTGATAGTACCATTTGGTAGAACAAATAATTTGAAATCTATTGGTGAAAATTTCATTGTGTTTGGACTTATATTTTTGAAGTTATGAAGGTTTGAAGTGCATGAGTCGACTCATGAGTCAACTCATGGCACTATGAGCTGATTGGCACGCAAAAATTCCTTCTGGCACGCTAGTTTTCTGGCTTGGCATGACCTGTGAGTCGACTCATGAGTCGACCCACAAGGCATGAGTCGACTCATGAGTCGACCCCTGCTGATTTGAGCCAAGAATTTCCAGAAACGTATTCTCTGGTTTTTGCAACAGAGGTCGACTCATGAGTCGACCCCTAAAGTATGAGTCGACTCATGAGTCGACCCCTGCGATGGAAAATGTCAGCAACGGCTATTTTTTTGCCCGTTTTAATTGCCTTTTATGCTTCCTAAAATTGCTCTAACGGCTCTTTATCTGCCTAAATTGTTTTCTCTTGCTTTTAATGCTATAAAATGCTTGAAATGGTGAAAGAAATTACAGATTAAATAGCAGATCAAATTGGAGAGAAAATAGAAGATCAATCGGCAGATCAAAAGAGAGATAAAATTCATTGAGAGGATCCACGAGATAATTTGAGAGAAAAAGAAAAGAGGATCCAAAATCCACAAGAGAGATTGTGAAAGAGATTCAAGAGCTTTCAAAGAGAGGATCTTTCAAGCCTATTGTTCAACCTTGATCTAGAGATCTTCCAAAGCTTTCAAGAGATCTTCAATCAACGATCATCCTCTTCTCAAGCATTCGTTCAAGCATTCATCCATCTTGAGAAAATTCAAAAAGGGTTTCTTCATTTGAGTAAAGTGATTTTATTGTTATATTCGCTCATTTAAGGAGCTGTTATTGTATTAATTTGTGCTTTAAATTCTCTTACTCTTGTAAGTTATTGTTCTTATTTTTGGAGGATTTTCAAAACAAGGAAAGGTTGATCCGAACCTAAAATCGGAGTGTTTTGGGTTTACTTGTACCCGAGAAACAAGTGATCTAGCTTGGGATAGCTAGTGTCGGAGTTTCTGATGTTTTGTATTCGGGTTGAATACAAAGTATAGTGGATTGAAATTCCCTAGTAGGATCTTGGGGAGTGGATGTAGGTGCAAGGTTAGCACCGAACCACTATAAATCCTTGTGTTTGTGGTGTGCTTTATCGCTTCACTTTATTTCTTTATTATATTCTTGCATTCCTGCTTTAGGTAATTAATATTGAATTAAGGTCTTTGTTTTGTTCTTCATAAGTAATCAGTTGGACTTAAAATTTTTAGAAACCCAATTCACCCCCCCCTCTTGGGTTGCATAGCTGGGCAACAAAAGTTTCACTGGTTTGGGACTTTTCAATCAGGGTTTCATATCGATGAATTCTGATGTACGATTGTCCATCGGATTTGGACTCAGTATTTATGAGAGATTTAATTAGTGATTTGATTATTAATTAACTCAATTTGATTGAGTAATTATTTTTGGATCAAGTCCAATTGAATTGGATTCAGTTGGGTTTGACTTGATTAGGTTAAGTGTTGACCTAATCGCTAAGGTGTTTTGGTTCCTGATCTAATCAGGGGTTGGGCTTAGTCAATTCCTGATTTGATTAAGATTTTATTGAGCCTAAATAAGTCTAATTAAGTTAGGTTTAACTTAGTCTAATTGTGCTTAACCTATTTTGATTAGGTTGGTTCAATTATGATCAAACCACCTTTTGAATTCAACTCCCTACGCCACCTCACTTCTCTGCGCTCATTTGAATTCACGAGAAGCAACTTATCATGAATTTTCTCCCATGCAGAAGGCATCCCACACTCACCCTTGTGCACCAATTATCTGGATAAAAATAAATTAGTTGGCCATTCAAATTCAAAAGATGTTTGAATTTGAATGGGCAACCAACTAATCCATGCGCCACCCACCTTATCTTGTGCGCCCCTTGCTTTACACGAGAAAGAGTTTCTTGTGTAAACTCTCCATGCACAAAGAAGCCACACCTCCTCTCTTCTCATGCCCAGAGTGGATAAGGATGAGTTGGTTTGCATTTGAATTCAAATTTGATTTGAATTCAAGTGTGCAACCACTTATCTTTATCCTTTCATGCGGATAAGACACGTTTTGCACTATTTTAAAAGAGAAAGAGAGGTGGGGCGTGCGTAGAAATTTTTTGAGAGAGAATAGTGGGCGTGAGGAAGCCTTGTGCATGAGTAGGAAGTTCAAAAACTTTCGAGAGAAAAAGAAAGAAAAGAAACAAGAGTGGGCGTAGGGTTTTCAGTGAGTAACCTAGGGTTTTTGCCTAAGTTCGGGAAGTGAGAAGGTGAGCTACGAGTGTCGTGAGCCCACCAAACTTCAGGGAGAGCTTCATCAACCTCTCTACCATCTTTACTGATGATCCAGAGCATCTGAAGAATCGGCAGACATCGATCGAAGGAGTTCGATCAGCATCGGCCGTCAAAAGGACTCTACAATAAACTAGCATTCGTAAGGAACCGATCAGACCAGAAGCTTCATGTAGATGATCCGTAGAGGCCAGACATACTGTGTGGCTGCATTGTAATGATCAGACCTTCCAGACGATGATCTGATTGCAGCGATCGACTACTTGCACGAAGGTAATGTGTTCTGAATAAATAACAGTAAATTATTTACTGTAGAAGTTTGAATTTCAAATTTAAATGTATGCTATATATCATATTTAGATCATAGTATTGGGTAAATACATGTTAATTAATTAGATTAATTAATATTTTTCACTATAAAATTATAATTTTGAAAAAATTTTAAAATTATCATTTTATCCTTGCACTGAAATTCACTTCAAATGGTATCAGAGTAGGTTCTAAAATATGATATATATTTGCATACGTAGATTAAGTAATAATCTAAAAGTTAAAATTTGAAATTTGAAATTCAAAATTTGAAATTTGAAATTTAAAATTTATATTCAAAATTCAAAATTCAAAAATTTAAAATTCAAAATTCAAAATTTAAATTTTAAATTTTGAAATTTAAAATTTGAAATTCAAAATTCAAAAATTTAAAATTCAAAATTTGAAATTTAAAATTTGTTTGAAATTTAAAATTTGAAATTCAAAATTTAAAATTTAAAATTCAAAAATTTAAAATTTAAAATTTGAAATTTGAAATTTAAAATTTGTTTGAAATTTGAAATTCAAAATTTAAAATTTGAAATTCAAAATTTGAAATTTAAAATTTAAAATTTAAAATTGGTATATTTAGATATACTTGATCCAAGTAGCAAGTAGTCTAATTGGGTTGGTTGCCATGGTCGTTTGGTCATAGGAGAAAAGTAGGGTTTAAAGGCCCTCTCCTCCCATTCGATGGGGTTCTCCTATGGTGGTAGGGGTGCCGATGCGATTATATCCCATGCAGATGAAGCAGCGAAAGGACTTTATTGTAAAGATTCAATTGTAAAATTTATCATGAATGTGTTAGATTAGATCTAAAGGAATATTCATGATTTATTTTGATTGAGTTATTTTCTGTTATGTAATTAGCAATAGGATTGCTGTTTATGAAATGTGCTGATCCGTTTGTGAAATGAGTCAACACATTTGGTGAATAGAAAATAAAATATTTTCAAATTTAAAAATTATTTTTGAAATACCAAATCATGACCCATCAGCCCAAATCTTAATTAAAAGAATTAAGTGTTGTCTAGTTGGTCTAGAATTATGAATTAAGACCTAAGATAATTGCATAAACTTGTGGGTCAATGGGTTAGATGGATTAGATCCATAATTGGGTTAGACCTAAGGTTAGCTTAAAGAAATGGACTAAATTAGAGTAATTCATCAAATCTAATCAAAAGTTGAATTAGATTAGGTCAAGGACACTCTAGACTCAACTCCAATAGTTGTAGTTGAATGGGTCCATGTTTTTAACTAGATCAAGATGGACTTAATTCATGGCTACGCAGTGGAACCCTATTTACTAAGTTGATCAAATTAAAACTAATGAACCGATTGGTGTCTAAGGTAAGTTCGGTAGTTTGACCAGTGGTTCTTAAGTGGGAGCTACTCGCATTGATTCGATCTCTAACGAGTTAATGGCATATCCCCATCACTGATCTCACTTACCTAGCCAACCTAGTGAGTTAGGTTTTGATTAGATCACTTGGTGATTAGGGCTCACCCATGTCATTAGGTAAATCAGTGTGACTGATTTAGGTGCTCCTAATGTCGGCTTTAATTAAATCTTTTTTAATCTGACTTGGTGAAGTCAGTGGGAGGATTGAAATTGATTGGTTAATTTCTTCTTATCTATCCTATAATAAAATCCTTAAAAATTATTAGGTCCCTAAAAATGATTAAGTTATAGTGATAATTAAGTCATGGCCTCCCATTAAATGAGTGATAATGAGTCCATTAGTTTAATAATCATTGGAGGCCCAAAGGCCTGGTGCTTATTGATTAATGAAATTATCATTCATAGTATGATAATTTGGTTGAGTCTTTCTGATGGTGGTTAGGTTGGCTGGCCAAAGTTAGGCCTGATCATTTATTGGTCAGATTCATCAAATCAAGTCATGTTAATGGTTGGACCTAACCAAATCTTTTCAGTGGAGGCCAAAGCCTACTGATTAGGTTCTGGGGCAAAATAAATTACTAGAAGTTGTTTAGAGAAACAACTGGTTATGAACCTACCCATAGATGCATATGGGTTGACCAACCAAAGTTGGACTCGTGTGTAGTCTGTGTGGATTCTAGTACCCACTAAGGAATTAAAGTAATTCCTCGAAGTGGAGGTTAAGGCTATTAGTTCGTAAAAATACTGGGAGAAACTTTAGACTAAAGTCCAAGTCTTTAGTATTAATAATTTATGTACTAATAAAGGTTTGATTTTCTTTTATGCAGCTATGGCCACTACCCTGTCGCTTCGATCATTATTAGATAATGACAAGCTCATGGGACGTAATTTCGATAGCTGGTATCAAAAATTAAAATTCATCCTTGAGCATGAGCGGATCCTTTATGTAGTAACGGATCCGGCACCTGAGGAGCCAGCCCCAAACGTTAGAAGGATGATTCGAGATACTTATCAGAAGTGGCTCAATGACCGCACCACCATTCAGTGCATAATGCTGGCGGCAATGAATGATGAGTTCAGCCACCGGTTTAAGAACGTCCAGTCGCAGGAGATGCTTCAAATGTTGAACGACTCCTTTGGCACGCTTGATGACGTTGAAAGGCACAAAACTAGTTGTGCCATTTTCAATACTCGGATGAGGGATGGGGCCTCAGTCATCGATCATATACTATACATGATCGAAATGATTGAGCACCTAAGTAAACTGGGCTTTCCCTTGCACGAGCAGCTCGCTAAGGATGCGATCCTTAATTCTTTGCCCAAGTCCTTCCTCCCCTTCCTTACATATTTTCGAATGACAAAGCCTGCAGTGAACTACCATGACTTGTTGGGGTTGCTGCAGAACTTTGAGAAGGACCACCAGCTCCATAAGGAGTCGGTGAATGTTGTGGGAGGGTCTTCTTCTGGTCGTCGACCCTTTAAGAAAGGGAAGAAGAACAAGAAGAAGAATAAGAAGGTGCAGTCACATGCTGGGACGTCTGCACAGGGCCAGACCAAGAAGTGCAAGCCCGACCAGAGCCAGACGGAGTGCTTCTTTTGCAAGAAGCAGGAGCATTGGAAGAGGAACTATCCTCTATACATTGCCTCCCTGGACCCGAACAGGCCGAAGAAGAAGCAAGGTAATTATATGATAACACCTTGCAACTTTTCTATTTGTTATACTACTGCCTGGGTATTGGATACCGGAAGCTCTTATCATATTTGCAATTCGATGCAGGGTCTACAGGTCAGTAGGAGATTTGATGAAGGCGAGAGGTTCCTGAACGTTGGAGATGGAAGCAAAGTTTCAAGTTCTAGCTTTAGAAATTATGAACCTTGTAATCAACTCTCGTAATATAATTCTGAGTGAATGTCACTATTGTCCAAGTTTTTTATTAAATATTATTTCTGTAGGCCTTTTGACCATGAACGGTTATCAATTTTTAATAAAAAAAAATATTTGCAATATCATTTTGAATGGTGTTACAATGTTTGTTGGATAACTAAATAATAGAGTTTACTTACTATCACAGTCTGTTATTGTGGTTCAAACCTCCGGTAAATGTCCTAGAATAGATAATGTGTCAGAAGTCTACCTTTGGTACTGTAGGCTAGGTCATATCAATAAGAACAGGATAAACAGATTGGCTCAAGAAGGAATTCTTGAAGTACGTGATTGTGAATCACTTCCAATCTGTGAGTCCTGTCTTCTTGGGAAGATGACCAAGTCACCTTTTACTAAAAAAGGTGAGAGAGCCAGTGAACTCTTGGGTCTGGTACATTCTGATGTATGTGGACCCATGAGCTCAAATGCAAGAGGTGGATATTTCTACTTCATAACCTTCACAGATGACTCATCTAGGTATGGATATGTCTACTTAATGAAGCATAAGTCGGAGTCGTTTGAAATGTTCAAACTATTTCGAAATGAGGTAGAAAAATAAACTGGAAAGTGTATTAAAACTCTTCGATCTAATCGAGGAGGTGAATATCTTTCCAATGATTTTTTGACATATCTTGGGGAGAATGAAATTCTCTCTCAGTGGACTCCTCCTGGAACACCATAGCATAATGGTGTGTCTGAAAGGAGGAATCAGATCTTGTTGGATATGGTTCGATCCATGATGGGGTTTGTTGGTCTGTCGATTTTTCTCTGGGGATATGTGCTCGAATCGGTTTGTTACCTTCTAAATAGGATTTTGAGTAAGTCTGTAACTAAAACGCCATATAAGATATGGATAGGACATAAGCCAGTACTCTCGCACCTTAGGGTTTGGGGGTGTCCGGCTTATGTTAAACGTTTAATTACGGACAAGCTTGGATCTAGGTCTGACCAATGTAATTTCATAGGGTACCCAAAGAGACCAAAGGGTATTATTTCTGCCTAGCTGATGAGCAAAATATGTTTGTCAGCCTTAAGGCAATCTTTTTGAAAAAGAAGTTCCTTGGTGAAGGGACTGTTGCCTCTAAGGTCGAACTTGAGGAAGTTCGGTCCGTGGAAAAATTGATACAAGTTGCTGAACTTGAACCGGATTTGGTTAGATCAAATCTAGAGCCCATTGTTCCTGCACCCTTAAGGCGGTCTGGTAGAGTACCACATCAACCGGACAGATACTATGGTTTCTTGATCCGGGACGACGATCCTATCGAACTTGATGAAAACGATGAGGATCCGATCACCTATATGGATGCAATGCAGAGACCTGACTCTGAGAAATGGCTAGAGGCCATGAAATCCGAAATGGAGTCCATGAAGGTCAATGATGTGTGGACATTGGTTGACCCACCCGAAGGAGTAAAACCCATAGGGTGTAAGTGGGTCTTCAAGAGGAAGAGGGGCGCAGACGAAAAGGTGGAAACCTATAAAGCCCGTCTGGTTGTCAAGGGATATCGTAACGTTATGGTATAGACTATGACGAAATATTTTCTCCTATGGCAATGCTCAAATCCATTTGGATTATGCTTGCGATAGCTGCCCATCTGGACTATGAAATCTGGCAGATGGATGTGAAGACAGCTTTCCTAAATGGAGAGCTGGACGAAGAGGTGTATATGATACAACCTGAAGGATTCACATCCACAGATGAGTCTAAGGTGTGCAGGCTACAGAGGTCCATTTATCGACTTAAGCAGGCATCCCGGAGTTGGAACATACGTTTTGATAGGGCGATCAAGACGTATAGCTTCGTTAAGAATGGAGAAGAGCCTTGCATTTATAAGTGGACTAAAGGTCCAGTAGTGGTATTTTTTGTATTGTATGTGGATGACATTCTCTTAATCGGGAATGATGTCCCTGCATTACAGGGAATAAAGATTTGACTGTCGTCACAGTTCTCCATAAAGGATCTGGGAGAAGCTTCCTACATCCTAGGGATGAGGATCTATAGGGATAGATCTAAAAGGTATGGAGAAATTCAGTGCAGGGGTAAAAAGGTAATTTTAAAATTTTTTCAAAATTATAATTTTACAGTGAAAAAATATTAATTAATCTAATCAATTAATATAAATTTATCCTACACTAGGATCTAAATATGATATATAGCATGCATGCATTTAAATTTGAAATTCAAATTCGAACAGTAAACACTTTACTGTAATGTGTTCAGAACATAATACCTTTGTGCGAGTAGTAGATCGCCGTAATCTGATCATCATCGGGAGAGTCTGATCATCACGATGCAGCCACACAGCATGTCTGACCTCTGCGGATCATCCACATGAAACTTCCAATCTGATCGACTCCTCACGAGTGCTAGCTCATTGTAGAGCCTTTTTGACGGTCGATACTGATCGAACTCCTTCGATCGATGTCTGTCGATTCTTCAGATGCTTCGGATCATCAACAGATGTGCTTGAGAGAATGTTGAAGATCTTTCTGAAATTTGTGGGCTCACGATACTCGTAGCTCACCTTCTCACTTTCTGAACCCCAGGCTAAAACTCTAGGAAACTCACCGGAAACCTTGCACCCACTTTTCTTTCTTTTCTTTTTTTTTCTCTTAGAAGGATATGGACTTCCTTCTCACGCACAAGACTTCCTCACACCCCAAAATTTTTCTCCAAAAATCTTCTTCTTGCACGCCCCACTCTTCTCCTCCTTTTATAACAACGTCAAACGTCTTATTCAAAAGAAAGGATAAAGATGAGTAACTGCACATTTGAATTCAAATCAAATTTTGAATTCAAATGGACACCAACTCATCTCTTATCCACTAAAGGCATAAGGCATGGCTTAAATTGTGCATGGAGTGATTTCATGAGAAACTTTTTCTCATGTAATAAATGGGGCATAAAAAAAGAGATAAGGTGCAAAGATTGATTGCCCATTCAAATTCAAACTTTATTTTGAATTTGAATGGCCAACCAATCATCCTTATCCATTCATATGGCACATTAAAGTGGGGCGTGGGGAGGGCTTGGCGTGAGGAAAAAAATTCATGAGAAGTTCCTTCTCATGAATTTAAATGGGTGCAATGGAAGTGAGGTGGCGCATGGAGATTGGGTCAAGGTGGTTTAATTATTTAAACCAACCTAATTGAACCAAATAAGTTAGGTCCAATTAGACTAATTTAAATCCAACTTAATTAGACTTAATTAGGCTCAATAAAATTCTAATCAAATCAGAAATTGACTAAGCCCAATCCCTGATCAAATCCGGGACCAAACCATCTCGACGATTAGGTCAACTCTTACCTAATCGGGTCAAACCCAACTAAATCCAATTCAATTGGACTTGATCCAAAAATAATTACTCAATCAAATTGAGTTAATTAGTGATCAAATCACTAATTAAACCTCTCATAAATACTGAGTCCAAATCCAATGGGCAATCGGGCATCAGAATTCATCGATATGTAATCCTGATCGAAAAGTCCCAACCAGTGGGACTCTTGACCCCGGTACCCATAATGTATGGAACTCATGATCAGAGAATCCTGATTCTCGATCACTGAGTCTTAAACATGTAAGATTCTACACCAGCCATCAGATCAGATAGGAACCTCTAATGTGTGACCCCGCAGGTTCGAACCTAAGCCGGTAGCACAGGAACCAATTCCTGTACTAATCGAAGTGACTATCTAGCAATGTACCCGACGTCCGGATAGGTCGAAGAGTCACAATCGCAACACTCAGAACATACATAAATATGATTACTATATAATTCATCTTTTTGACCTCTGTGTTTAGGATAACTCAGGGTTAAACTGTCAACCCTGATCAGATCATCCGAATCGTGCTCAACTCAAACAGTCCTGTGACTCCTCACAAGGACTACCCTGGCCAAGATTTTGCTAAATTGAAACACGACTGTACACAGCTCCTAAACTGGAGTGGTCAATCCCATCTTGACACATGCACCGACAAGTCAAGTACTTGACTACACCCAGCAGCCTTTCATCACTGAATTAAAAATTCAGGTAGTCCAGTGCCTAAGTGCAGTGAGTTGCTTGCAAGTCACCATGGCGGTCTCAGGTCAGAGGGATATTTATACCCATATTCCATCGGAGCAAATCTTGACAGCAGAAATAGCTCCGGAGTCGGTCACGTTCAGTGCAGATGTACCCTTACATCTCACCTGTATGCCATACCAGTGTCTCCACACTCATTGGTTAAGAGGACAACCAACCTATATGACACACAACGACCTATGCTTGATAAACGTTATCATCTTTGATAACAACATATCATTTGATCGCGAATAGATTTAAGGACTAAACGATAAATCCTCCTTTGTCGAGTCTAAATAGTCCTAAGGACTTCACCACAACATAGGAGTTCATTAGAAGATGAAATATTTTGTGATGAAAAATACCAAAATAATTTTTATTAATTCATAATTCATGTACAAATACAAAAATAAGAACAACTGTCAACAGGCTGACGATTAGTTTTGGGACACTATTTCCAACAATCTCCCACTTGGCCTAAAGCCAATCGGTGTAGTATCTAATATCCATCTTCGACTTGTAGTCGTCGAACTCCTTCATCGCAATGGCTTTAGTGAATGGGTCGGTCAGATTCTCCTTTCCGTCGATCTTCAGAAGGTCGACGTCACCTCGATCCACAATTTTTCGGATGAGATGGTAGCTGTCACGCCCCCGACCCGAGATTGTGAATCGAGGGTCGCGGCAACCGCCACATACTCATGAAGAACTCTCTCCATAAGCATGCAAGGCATCTCATCACGATATCAATGCATCACAGTGGAATAAATTCAAGTAATTATTATTCAACTGTAATTCAAGTAATTAAATCAAATGTCTTACATCCAATAAAATTTTTACTAAAACAATAGATCTAAATTTAATGAAGTTGACAATGCTAATCTCGCTTCTAAAAGCTCTGTCCCAATATTTTGTCCCACGCTCGAAATAAATTATCTGAATCTGAAAAATAAAAAGAAAGGTAATGAGCTAGACAGCCCAGTAAGTAACAAATATCTCAACCAGATATTTCAAATATTATATAATTTTCAAGAATAATGCTGCAAATAAACATAAAAATATATTTCATGCTGATTTAATGCAAATTCAATAATTTCAAATATTCACATATAATATAATTATAAATCCGATTCGATTCAAAATACTCGTAACTCAACAGCCTCGACTATGACCAATGTTTAACCCCCATTGGTGGGGTCCACAGAATACCAGCGCACAACCCCCACTGGCAGGGTCCACAAATACCAGCGCACAACCCCCACTGGCAGGGTCCACAAACACCAGCGCACAACCCCCACTGGCAGGGTCCACTGAGTACCAACATATAATCTCCATTGGCGGGGCCCACTGAAACATAGTTAGGCTGAGAGCATAAATTCGATCTGTATCAAAATACTTTGTATCATAATATATCATAAATAATTTACTGAACATCTACATAGTCGACATACCATAATATTTCAAAAGTACTTTCTTTCAAAACATAATTTCATAAATCATACATAATTTCAGAGAATAATTATTTATTTTCAGAAAAATATGGAATATCTCGAGAAGATGATTCATTACTTACCTTTCACAGAGCACTGAATGAACAGATCGACTAACTTCTAGGAGATTCTTCCGTGCCTATTATCCAAAATTATATTTTTACATTAATTTTAATTCAAAATTAAATCTAACAAATCCCAAAATTAAAACCTCACTTAAAATCAGACTCTTTCCTAAACTCGATCAAGATCATCAATGAAGCCTCCACTTCACTAATCCTAGAGGAATAACTTTAGAGAGAGAGAAATCCATCAAGAGAGAGAAATAATCTAGAGAGAGAAAATTCTAGAGAGAGAAAGTGGAGAGAGAAAGTCCAATTCCAGAGAGAGAAAGTCAGGGTTCAGACTGAAAGAAGAGAGAGAAGAGAGAGAAACTCTCTCTCTCATCATTTTTTTTATTTTTATTTATTTATTTATTTATTTATTTATTTATATTTATTTATTTTTATTTATTTTTTTCTTTTCTTTTTCTTCTTTTTCTTTTCTTTTTTTTTTCTTCTTTTTCTTTTCTTTTCTTTTCTTTTTCTCTTTTTCTTCTTTTTCTTTTCTTTTCTTTTTCTCTTTTTCTTTTTCTTTTTCTTTCTCTTTTCTTTTCTTTTTTTCTTTTTTTTTTTCTTCTTGGGCTTCTTCCAGGCCGAACAGGGGACGGCAGTCCTCCGGCCTTGACCGACCGTTCGGGCCGCGGCCGCCACGACGGAGGCTGACGGCAGAGGGGGGCCACTCCCCTGGTCACGGAGGAGCGTGGCCGGTGATCGATTTTGATCGTCGGTGCCAGAAAAATCCAAGGAAAAAGAGACCGAAACAGGGGTCTCTTTTTCGACCGAAAATCGACGACACCCGTCGCCGGCAGCCTCAAGCAAAGGTACGAGAAGAAAGGAAAGGAAGAGAGGAAGGAAAGGAAGACTCACCCCGGCCTCCGGTGACCTCACCGGCGAGCAATCACGGCGAGAAACCGAACGGTGTCCGCGGCTTCGATCAAGAAAGACGGAGAGAAAGAGAGAGGGAGGAGGCCGATGTTCGGTCTCAAGGAAGAGGGGGTCTTCTTATAGAGGGTCCTAGGACTTTGAGAGGTCCTAGGACTCCCAAATTGCTTGGGTTTCGTCGGAGAAGAAGACTCCTATCGGGAGTCTTCTTCTCGGTTTTCCTCTATTTTTTTTTTTTTTTTATTTTGGGCTTTGGTGGGCTGAATTGGGTTTTGGGCTATAACATTCTTCACCCCTAAAAAAAATTTCATCTTCAAAATTTTTCATACCTGTCACCATTGTATTGGAAGCCTGTGGATTCTGTTGAGTAAGCGCATAAACTCTTCCCTGGGTTTTAGAAATCTGTCCACCACCCTTATGTTGTCCTTCATGAGTTCTTTGTCCAACTTGATTTTCAGTATTTAGCGGGCAGCTAGCAATTTTATGATCCATCTGACCACATTTGAAACAAGCACCTGTATTCCAATAGCAATCTTTGTCTGCATGATTTTTGCCACATCTGGAGCACGGCTCACCATCAATCTGTTGAGTCTTATTGTCTACTACTCCCTTAGCTGATCTTTTGATATTTTTATTATTCTGCCCTTGTGTATCATTTGATTTTACTCTCTTTCTTTGCTTTCTTTCTCTTTCCATGCGTTCTTCATTGACTTTCCTTTCAATTATCAGTGCTTTGTTTACCACATCTGCATAAGTTGTCAATTTATATGGAACCATTTGTTTTCGAATTTCAGTTCTCAGTCCCATCTCGAACTTGTGAACACGTTCTTGCTCACCATCCACTAATCTCGGAGCAAATTTTGCTAACTCTGTAAATTTTGCTTCATATTCAGTCACACTCATACCCTTTTGCTTCAAATAAATAAACTCTTACTCTTTCTGAATCCTTATACTCTGAGGAAAATATTGATCATAGAATGCAATCCGAAATCTTTCCCAGGTAAGTATTTCGTCGTCTTGTTCATGCTTGCACTGTAGTCGCTGACACCAGTTTGTATGCTTCTCCTTGTAGTAAATAAGCTGCATATCGAATCTTTTCTTCATCAAGACACTCTTGGACAGCGAAAGCCTTCTCTATCTCCATTATCCAGTTATCAGCCTCCAAAGGTTCAGTAGTCCCCTTGATAGCTAGAGGAGCAAGCTTTTTAAATTCTGAAATATTGTTCCGTTGTACTGGTTGCTCTCCATGTTGTGGTGGTGGATGCTGATGTTGTTGTGTATCTCGTTGTATCTGCTGTTGTTCAAACATTTGCTGCTGTATTTGCTGTTGCGCTTATACCATCCTGATTAGGGTCTGCATTAACTGAGCCATATCTGGTTCTTGACGTGCTCTCGAGGCACTCCCATTAGGATCTACGACTCCCTCCTCCTGAGGGGTGCCACTGGTCAGATGGGGAGTGCTACCATTCTGTGGTTGTGATGTCCCTCTTGCAATTCCTCGAGTAGTTCTTGTCATTCTATGGGGAGGCATGTTAACCTTGTAGTAGTAAAACCTTATTAGATTCATTTATTTATTCGTTAGGATGGGTTTATTATGATGCTCATACTCTAACGTCCCAATATTCCTAATGTTTACCCACCTACACTCATACTATGTCAAATTCTATGTATCATAATTTATCCACTTATGCTCTGATACCATATTAATTGTCACGCCCCCGACCCAAGATTGTGAATCGAGGGTCGTGGCAACCGCCGCATACTCATGAAGAACTCTCTCCATAAGCATGCAAGGCATCTCATCACGATATCAATGCATCACAGTGGAATAAATTCAAGTAATTATTATTCAACTGTAATTCAAGTAATTAAATCAAATGTCTTACATCCAATAAAATTTTTACTAAAACAATAGATCTAAATTCAATGAAGTTGACAATGCTAATCTCGCTTCTAAAAGCTCTGTCCTAATATTTTGTCCCACGCTCGAAATAAATTATCTGAATCTGAAAAATAAAAAGAAAGATAATGGGCTAGACAGCCTAATAAGTAACAAATATCTCAATCAGATATTTTAGATATTATATAATTTTCAAGAATAATACTACAAATAAACATAAAAATATATTTCATGCCGATTTAATGCAAATCCAATAATTTCAAATATTCACATATAATATAATTATAAATCTGAATCGATTCAAAATACTCGTAACTCAACAGCCTCGACTATGACCAACGTTTAACCCCCATTGGCGGGGTCCACAGAATACCAGCGCACAACCCCCACTGGCAGGGTCCACAAATACCAGCGCACAACCCCCACTGACAGGGTCCACAAACACTAGTGCACAACCCCCACTGGCAGGGTCCACTGAGTACCAACGTATAATCCCCATTGGCGGGGCCCACTGAAACATTGTTAGGCTGAGAGCATAAATTCAATCTGTATCAAAATACTTTGTATCATAATATATCATAAATAATTTACTGAACATGTGCATAATCGACATATCATAATATTTCAAAAGTACTTTCTTTCAAAATATAATTTCATAAATCATACATAATTTCAGAGAATAATTATTTATTTTCAGAATAAATATGGAATATCTCGAGAAGATGATTCATTACTTACCTTTTACAGAGCATTGAATGAACAGATCGACTAACTTCTAAGAGATTCTTCCGTGCCTATTATCCAAAATTATATTTTTACATTAATTTTAATTCAAAATTAAATCTAACAAATTCCAAAATCAAAACCTCACTTAAAATCAGACTCTTCTCTAAACTCGATCAAGATCATCAATGAAGCCTTCCACTTCACTAATCTTAGAGGAATAACTTTAGAGAGAGAGAAATCCATCAAGAGAGAAATAATCTAGAGAGAAAAAATTCTAGAGAGAGAAAGTGGAGAGAGAAAGTCCAATTCCAGAGAGAGAAAGTCAGGGTTCAGACTGAAAGAAGAGAGAGAAGAGAGAGAGAAACTCTCTCTCTCATCATTTTTTTATTTTTATTTATTTATTTATTTATTTATTTGTTTATATGTATATATAAATATATATATTTATTTATTTTTATTTATTTTTTCTTTTCTTTTCTTTTCTTTTCTTTTTCTTCTTTTTCTTTTCTTTTTTTTTCTTCTTTTTCTTTTCTTTTCTTTTCTTTTTCTCTTTTTCTTCTTTTTCTTTTCTTTTCTTTTTCTCTTTTTCTTTTTCTTTCTCTTTTCTTTTCTTTTTTTCTTTTTTTTTTTCTTCTTGGGCTTCTTCCAGGCCGAACAAGGGATGGCAGTCCTCCGGCCTTGACCGGCCATTCGGGCCGCGGCCACCACGGCGGAGGCCGACGGTAGAGGGGGGCCACTCCCCCGGTCACGGAGGAGCGTGGCTGGCGATCGATTTCAATCGCCGGTGCCGAAAAAATCCAAGGGAAAAGAGATCGAAACAGAGGTCTCTTTTCCGATCGAAAATCGACGACACCCATCGCCGGCAGCCTCAAGCAAAGGTACGGGAAGAAAGGGAAGGAAGAGAGGAAGGAAAGAAAGACTCACCCCGGCCTCCGGTGACCTCACCGGCGAGCAATCACGGCGAGAAATCGAACGGTGTCCGCAGCTTCGTTCGAGAAAGACGGAGAGAAAGAGAGAGGGAGGAGGCCGATTTTCGGTCTCAAGGGAGAGGGGGTCTTCTTATAGAGGGTCCTAGGACTTTGAGAGGTCTAGTTAAAGACATGGACCCATTCAACTACAACTATTGGAGTTGAGTCTAGAGTATCCTTGACCTAATCTTATTCAACTTTTGATTAGATTTGACCAATTACTCTAATTTAGTCTATTTCTTTAAGGTAACCTTAGGTCTAACCCAATTATGGACCTAATCCATCTAACCCATTGACCCACAAATTTATGCAATTGTCTTAGGTCTTAATTCACAATTCTAGACCTACTAGACAATACTTAATTCTTTTAATTAAGTATTTGGGCTGATGGGTCAGGGGTTGACATTTCAAAAATAATTTTTAAATTTGAAAGATTTTATTTTCTGTTTACCAAATATGTTGACTCATTTCACAAATAGATCAGCATATTTCATAAATAGCAATCCTATTGCTAATTACATAACAGAAAATAACTCAATCAAAATAAATCATGAATATTCCTTTAGATCTATTCTAACACATTCATGATAAATTTCACAATTGAACCTTTACAATTAATTTCTTTCACTGCTTCATCTGCATGGGATATAATTACAGCGGCACCCCTACCGCCATAGGAGACCCCATCGAATGGGAGGAGAGGGCCTTTAAACCCTGCTTTTCTCCTATGACCGGACGGCCATGGCAACCAACCCAATTCAATTACTTGCTACTTGGATCAAGTATATCTAAATATACCAATTTCTAAATTTAAATTCTAAATTTCAAATTTTAAATTTTGAATTTTAAATTTCAAATAAATTTCAAATTTTTTGAATTTCAAATTTTGAATTTTGAATTTTGAATTTCAAATTTAAATTTTCAACCAAATTTTAA
This sequence comes from Elaeis guineensis, assembly GCF_000442705.2. Classification (NCBI taxonomy): domain Eukaryota; kingdom Viridiplantae; phylum Streptophyta; class Magnoliopsida; order Arecales; family Arecaceae; genus Elaeis; species Elaeis guineensis. Next base: position 49,422,971 of record NC_026002.2, read on the forward strand.
ATTTCAAATTTTGAATTTTGAATTTCAAATTTTTGAATTTTGAATTTTGAATTTCAATTTTTTGAATTTTAAATTTTAAATTTAAACTTTTAGATTACAACTTAATCTATGCATGCAAATATATATATCATATCTAAGAACCCGCTCTGATACCATTTATGGAGAAATTTAATGTAGGGTTAAAAGAGTAATTTTAATTTTTTTTTAAAATTATGATTTTACAGTGAAAAAATATTAATTAATCTAATTAATTAATATAAATTTACCCTACACTAGGATCTAAATATGATATATAGCACGCATGCTTTTAAATTTGAAATTCAAATTCGAACAGTAAACACTTTACTGTAATATGTTCAGAACACAATACCTTTGTGCGGCTAGTAGATCGTCACAATCTGATCACCGTTGGGAGAGTCTGATCATCGCGATGCAGCCACACAGCGTGTCTGACTTCTGTGGATCATCCACACGAAGTTTCCGATCTGATCGACTCCTCACGAGTGCTAGCTCGTTGTAGAGCCCTTTTGATGGTCGATGCTGATCGAACTCCTTCGATCGATGTCTGTCGATTCTTTGGACACTCCAGATCATCAACAGACATGCTTGAAAAGATGTTGAAGATCTTCTTGAAATTTATGGGCTCACGACACTCGTAGCTCACACTCTCACTTTCCGAACCCCAGGCTAAAATCTAGGGAACTAACCAGAAACCTTGCACCCACTTTTCTTTCTTTTTCTCTTGGAAAGATATAGACTTCCTTCTCACACACAAGACTTCCTCACACCCCAAAATTTTTCTTCAAAAATCTTCTTCTTGCACGCCCCACTCTTTTCCTCCTTTTATAACAATGTCAAACGTCTTATCCAAAAGAAAGGATAAAGATGAGTAACTGCACATTTGAATTCAAATCAAATTTTGAATTCAAATGGACACCAACTCATCCCTTATCCACTAAAGGTGTGAGGCGTGGCTTAAATTGTGCATGGAGTGATTTCATAAGAAATCTTTTCTCATATAATAAATGGGGCGTAAAAAAAAAGGATAAGGTGCAAAGATTGATTGCCCATTCAAATTCAAACTTTATTTTGAATTTGAATGACCAACCAATCATCCTTATCCATTCATATGGCACATTAAAGTGGGGCGTGGAGAGGGCTTGGCGTGAGAAAAAAAATTCATAAGAAGTTCCTTCTCATGAATTCAAATGGGTGCAATGGAAGTGAGGTGGCGCATGGAGATTGGGTCAAGGTGGTTTAATTATTTAAACCAACCTAATTGAACCAAATAAGTTAGGTCCAACTAGACTAATTTAAACCCAACTTAATTAGACTTAATTAGGCTCAATAAAATTCTAATCAAATCTGAAATTGATTAAGTCCAACCCCTAATCAAATCAGGGACCAAACCATCTCGACGATTAGGTCAACTCTTAATCTAATCGGGTCAAACCCAACTGAATCCAATTCAATTGGACTTGATCCAAAAATAATTACTCAATCAAATTGAGTTAATTAGCAATCAAATCACTAATTAAATCTCTCATAAGTACTGAGTCTAAATCTGATGGGCAATCGAATATCAGAATTCATCGATATGTAACTCTGATTGAAAAGTCCCAACCAGTGGGACTCTTGACCCCAGTACCCATAATGTGTGGAACTCATGATCAGAGAATCTTGATTCTCGATCACTGAGTCCCAAACATGTAGGATTCTACACCAGCCATCAGATCAGATAGGAACCTCTAATGTGTGTGACCCCGCAGGTTCGAACCTAAGCCGGTAGCATAGGAACCAATTCCTGTACTAATCGAAGTGACCATCTAGCAATGGTACCCGACATCCGGATAGGTCAAAGAGTCATAATCGCAATAGTCAGAACCTACATGAATATGGTTACTGTATAATTTATCCTTTTGACCCCTGTGTTTAGGATGACTCAGGGTTAAACTGTCAACCCTGATCAGATCATCCGAATCGTGCTCAACTCAAACAGTCCTGTGACTCCTCACAAGGACTACCCTGACCAAAATTTTGCTAAATTGAAACACGACTGTACACAGCTCCTAAATTAGAGTGGTCAATCCTATCTTAACACACACACCGACAAGTCAAGTACTTGACTACACCCAGCAGCCTTCTGTCACTAAATTAAAAATTCAGGTAGTCCAGTGCCTATGTGCAGTGAGTTGCTTGCAAGTCACCGTGGCGGTCTCAGGTCGGAGGGATATTTATACCCATATTCCATCGGAGCAAATTTTGACAGCAGAAATAGCTCTGGAGTCGGTCACGTTCAGTGCAGATGTACCCTTACATCTCACCTGTATGCCATACCAGTGTCTCCACACTCATTGGTTAAGAGGACAACCAACCTATATGGCACACAACGACCTATGCTTGATAAATGTTATCGTCCTTGGTAGCAACATATCATTTGGTCGCGAACAGATTTAAGGACTAAACGACAAATCCTCCTTTGTCGAGTCTAAATAGTCCTAAGGACTTCACCACAACATAGGAGTTCATTAGAAGATGAAACATTTTGTGATGAAAAATGCCAAAATAATTTTTATTAATTCATAATTCATGTACAAATATAAAAATGAGTACAACCGTCAACAGACTAACGATTGACTTTGGGACACTATTCCCAACAAAAGGTTGCTTGGCTTATCCCAGTCCACATACATTGATACTATACTGAAGAGGTTCAGTATGAAGAATTTCAAGAAAGGCTATCTACCGATAGGCCATGAAATTTTTCTCTCGAAGAGGGATTGTCCAACAACACCTCAAGAGAGAGAGCGTATTGATAGAATTTTATATGCTTCAGTAGTGGGATCTATCATGTACGCCATGACATGTACACGACCAGATGTGGCATACTCACTAGGGGTAGTGAGTAGATACCAATCTGATCCAAGAGAGAATCACTGGAAGGTTGTTAAAATCATCTTGAAGTATTTAAGAAATACTAAGGATTAGTGGCTTGTTTATGGTGAATCGGACTTGAGACTTATAGGGTTTACAGAAGTCTGATCACGATGACAGCAAGAGTGTGTCGGGATTTATTTTTACCCTTAATGGTGGGGCTGTCTGCTGAAAAAATTTCAAGCAGCACACAGTGGCTGATTCAGTTTATGAGGTAGGATATGTCGCTGCATCAGATGCTGCCAAAGAAGCGATGTGGCTGAGAAAATACATCACCGAGCTCGGAGTAGCACCCTCCCTTGTTGATCCAGTTCTGCTCTACTATGACAGCTCTGGAGCTATTGCTCAAGCGAAGGAACCAAAGACACACCAGCGGATGAAGCATATTCTGCACCGCTACCATCTCATCTGAAAAATCATGGATCGAGGTGACGTCGACCTTCAAAAGATCGATGGAAAGGAGAACCTGGCCAACCCATTCACTAAAGCCATTGCAGTGAAGGAGTTCGATGACTTCAAGTCGAAGATGAGTATTAGATACTGCAACAATTGGCTTTAGGCCAAGTGGGAGATTGTTGGGAATAGTATCTCAAAGCCAATCGTCAGCTTGTTGACGGTTGTGCTATTTCTTATATTAGTATATGAATTATAAATTAATAAAAATTATTTTGATATTTTTCATCACAAATTATTTTATCTTCTAATGAACTCCTGTGTTGTGGTGAAGTCCTTAGGACTGTTTAGACTCGACAAAGGAGGATTTGTCGTTTAGTCCTTAAACCTGTTCACGATCAAATGATACGTTGTTACCAAGGACAACAATATTTATCAAGCATAGGTCGTTGTGTGCCATATGGGTTGGTTATCCTCTTAACCAAGGAGTGTGGAGACACTGGTATGGCATACAGGTGAGATGTAAGGGTACATCTGCACTGAACATAACCGACTCCGGAGCCTTTTCTACTGTTAAGATTTGCTCTGATGGGATATGGGTATAACTGTCCCTCCGACCTGAGACCGCCACGGTGACTTGCAAGTAACTCACTGTACTTAGGCACTGGACTACCTGAATTTCTAATTCAGTGATGGAAGGCTGCTGGGTGTAGTCAAGTACTTGACTTGTCAGTGCGTGTGTCAAGATGGGATTGACCACTCTAGTTCAGGAGCTGTGTACAGTCATATTTTAATTTAACAAAATTTTGGCCAGGGTAGTCCTAGTGAGGAGTCACAGGATTGTTTGAGTTGAGCACGATTCGGATGATCTGATCAGGGTTGACAGTTTAACCCTGAGTCATCCTAAACACAAGGGTCAAAAGGATGAATTATACAGTAACCATATTCATGTAAGTTCTGAGTATTGCGATTACGACTATTCAACCTATCTGGATATCGGGTACCATTACTAGATGGTCACTTCGATTAGTACAGAAATTGGTTCCTGTGCTACTGGCTTAGGATCGAACCTGCGGGGTCACACACATTAGAGGTTCCTATCTGATCTGATGGCTGGTGAGAGTCCTAAGTATCTGAGATTCTATGATTGAGAATCAGGATTCTCTGATCATGAGTTCCATACATTTTGGGTACCGGGGTCAAAAGTCCCACTGGTTTGGGACTTTTCGATTAGAGTTTCATATCGATGAATTCTGATGCCCGATTGCCCATCGAATTTGGACTCAGTATTTATGAGAGGTTTAATTAGTGATTTGATCACTAATTAACTCAATTTGATTGAGTAATTATTTTTGGATCAAGTCCAATTGAATTGGATTCAGTTGGGTTTGATCCGATTAGGTTAAGTGTTGACCTAATCGCTAAGGTGTTTTGGTCCTTGATCTGATCAGGGGTTGGGCTTAGTCAATTTTTGATTTGATTAAGATTTTATTGAGCCTAAATAAGCCTAATTAAGTTAGATTTAACTTAGTCTAATTGTGCTTAACCTATTTTGATTAGGTTGGTTCAATTATGATCAAACCACCTTTTGAATTCAACTCCCTGCGCCACGTCACTTCTCTGCGCCCATTTGAATTCACGAGAAGCAACTTCTCATGAATTTTCTCTCACACAGAAGGCATCCCATGCTCACCCTTGTGCACCAATTATCTGGATAAAAATAAATTAGTTGGCCATTCAAATTCAAAGGATGTTTGAATTTGAATGGGCAACCAACTAATCCATGCGCCACCCACCTTATCTTGTGCGCCCCTTGCTTTACATGAGAAAGAGTTTCTCGTGTAAAATCTCCATACATAAAGAAGCCACGCCTCCTCTCTTCTCATGCCCAGAGTGGATAAGGATGAGTTGGTTTGCATTTGAATTCAAATTCGATTTGAATTCAAGTGTGCAACCACTTATCTTTATCCTTTCACACGGATAAGACACGTCTTGCACTGTTTTAAATGAGAAAAGAAGGTGGGGCGTGCGTAAAAATTTTTTGAGAGAGAATAGTGGGTGTGAGGAAGCCTTGTGAATGAGTAGGAAGTTCAAAAACTTTTGAGAGAAAAAGAAAGAAAAGAAACAAGAGTGGGCGCAAGATTTTCAGTGAGTAACATAGGGTTTTTGCCTGGGTTTGGAAAGTGAGAAGGTGAGCTACGAGTGTTGTGAGCCCACCAAAATTTAGGGAGAGCTTCATCAACCTCTCTACCATCTTTACTGATGATCCAGAGCATCTGAAGAGCCAGCAAACATCGATTGAAGGAGTTCGATCAGCATCGGCCGTCGAAAGGGCTCTACAACGAACTAGCATTCGTGAGGAGCCGATCAGACCAGGAGCTTCATGTGGATGATCCACAGAGGCTAGACACACTGTGTGGCTGCATTACAATGATCAAACCTTCCAGATGGTGATCAGATTGCAGCGATCGACTACCATCACGAAGGTAATGTGTTCTGAACACATAACAGTAAATTATTTACTGTAGAAGTTTGAATTTCAAATTTAAATACATACTATATATCATATTTAGATCCTAGTATAGGGTAAATACATATTAATTAATTAGATTAATTAATATTTTTCACTGTAAAATTATAATTTTAAAAAAAGTTTTAAAATTATCATTTTACCCCTGCACTGAAATTTACTTCAGTAAGGAGTTTCAGATTTTTTGTGAAGAGTGTGGCATCAAAAGGCACTTCTTAGTGAAAGAGACTCCTCAGCAAAATAGGGTGGTCAAGAGGATGAACATAACCCTTATGGAAAAGGCATATTGCATGAGGCTGCAAGCAGGACTTCTTGAGGTGTTCTGGGTTGATACAGTGGATGCAGCCTGTTATTTGATGAATCGATCACCTCACACCAAGTTAGATGGTGGTATTTCAGAGGAGAAATAGTCTAGAAGAAAGATTGGGCTAAGCCATCTAAGGGTGTTTTGGTGCACGGTATTTGTGCACGTTGGTGCTGATAAGCAGAGCAAATTGGATGCCAGGTCACGAAAGATGGTATTCTTGAGATATCCATGAGAAGTTAAGGGATACTGGCTGTAGGATCCCTTGAAGAAAAATATCATCATCAGTAGGGATGTCATTTTTGATGAAAATTCAGTTCTCCAAAGGCGAGATGGCATGGAGGAGCAGCAGGAGATCCAGCAGGGCAGTGTTGGACAACTAACATCCTATTCTATTTTGCCACTTGCAGGTGCATCAGGAGGACTTAGTATTTAGGTGGAGTGCTCCTCAAAGATATATCCACAGGTGGAGAGAGCTCAGATGGATGAAAGAAGCTAGGAGATCCAGTAGGAGCATGTTGGGAAATATGTCCCAAAAGTCAATCGTCAATCTGTTGACGGTTGAGCAACCTTGTATTGTAATTGATTTGTTAATAAATAAAATATATTTTTAACTTTTTCATCATAAGTTTTTATCTTCTAATAAACTCTGTTGTTATGATGAAGTCCTTAGGACTATTTAGGTTCGATAAAGAGAGGATTTATCGATTAGTCCTTAAAACTATTCACGACCAAATGATAGGCTGTTAATGAGGATGACAGCTTCTATCGAGTATAGGTCATTGTAGGCTATATGGATTGGTTGTCCTTTTAACCAAGGAGTGTGGAGATACTGGTATGGCATACAGGTGAGATATAAGGGTACATCATCATTGAACGTGACCAACTCCAGAGCATTCTGCTGTCGAGAATGTCTCTGATGGGATATTGGTATAAGTATCCCTTAGACCTGAGATCGCCTCAATGACTTGTAAGCAACTCACTGTGCTTTGGTACTGGACTAACTGAATTTCTAATTCAGTGATGGAAGGCTTCTGGGCACAATCAAGTACTTGCAAAGTCAGAGTGTGATCAAGATGGGATTGACCACTCCAAGAGTTGGAGAAGAATGAGTCACTGTATTTCAATTTAGCAAAACCTTGGCCAGGATAATCCATCAGATGGATTTGATATTTTGAAATACAATGTGGACAACCTGAACAAAGTTGACAGTTGAACTCTGAGGTATCCTATGAGCATTTTGGTCAAGGGTATGAATTATATAGAAACTATATCCGCATGGGTTCTAAGGATGTTGTTCAACACATTCGACCTATCCGGTCGTTGGATACCATTACTCGATGGTCACTTTGATTGGTACAGAAATTTATTTCTATGCTATCGACTTAGGTTCAGACCTATGAGGTCACACACATTAAAGTTCACTATCCGATCAGATGGTTGATCAATGATTAAGAATTATTCTAGGATTAAACGATCAATACGATTGACATTTAACCTAGTGCAAGTGTTGCAGGAGGATCGATTAGCAATTCGATTGCTAATTGACTTAATTTGATTAAGCCAATGGGATGAGATTAAGTGTAATTGAATATAATTTAATTAGATTTGATTTAGGCTTGATTGGATCAAGTCCAATTGGTGGATTGGATCAAGTCCAATTGGTTTTATTGGATAAGCTAAGTGCAAGAAAAAACTAATCCTAGTTCAATTAGGACTTGGGTCAACCTAATTTCTAATTTAATTAAAAAATTAAATCTAATTTAAATCTAATTTAATCTGATTAAATTAGATTTTTAATTGGGTTAAAACCTATTTTAATTGGGTTGATTTGGTTTTGATTTGATTTGGATTGAGAAACCAAATTTGAACAAGTCATAGATTGAATCCTAGTAAGATTAGGATTCTACCTTGCACCACCTAAGCCCCCCACACCCACTCTCTCTTATTTTGTAATACAAAATCTTCTCTCCCAATCCTTCATGCATGCCCAAAGCTTTTCACTCTTTCTCTCTTACGTGGAATGTGGTTGTGGACCAAGTCAAAGTAGGAATCAGTTTGGATTTCAAATTCTAAGAGATAGAATTTTTAGAAACCAAAACTCTTTCCTTATGGCATTAATTTTATCCAAATTTTTTTTGAGATTTTTATGACTTTTATGGCACATATTTTGCACCCTTTTCTGGTGGTCCATGGCAGAAAAAGAAGGAGGAGGCACCCAAGAGTTGGGTGCCACTTGTCTTGCCCTGTTTGGATTTTTCTTGACTAGGTATTTGACCTAGACAAAGATTCTTCATATCTCATTATTTAAAATGAATTTCTTCTTAAACTTTATGTAGATTATAGAGAATTGAGAGACCTTTGAGGTGTGTAAAAATTAGAGAGAAAAAGTGTTGGGGCATGGAGATATAATAGACACAAAATTAGATGTCTAGGTGAGAGCAAAGAGAAGAAGAAGAGGGTCTTCTTCTAGGGTTGCTGTGTTCACCTCTTCCCTTCCTCCATTTGTGAGTTTTTTGAGAGTGTCTCACATCTAAAACTCCTTTTCCTACTTTTCATCTTTGGAAGAGTTCAAGTTAAGAAGAAGGAGGCATCTAATTGACCATCGAAGAAGGATCAGCACAGTACTAGCATACTGTGCTGATTTCCTGGACTAGGACTTCTGATCATGATTCGTGAGCTCGTGTGGACGACTCCTAGAGGTCAGATACATGTGCGGCTTGCAACATCATCCTCAAGCCTGGATCAGCAAAGTTAGAACATCTAACTTGCAAGGTAATAGATCTGATCTATTATATTTTACATATATTAGATGTAGTAGAAACATGTTGATCTGATCAACATGTAGTTCTTGCTCTTTATATTTTAATTTTTGATTTAATATCATATAATAATCATGTAATAAAATTTTAGATCTAGAGATTCTTTAATTTTATAAGATAAATTTTAATTTATTTTAGTCTTCCGCTGCCTGATCTTGAAAAAATTTCAAGATCTAATCCTGAAACCCTAGATCTGATTCCTTCAATTGGTATCAGAGCCTAGGTTGTTTATTACATGATTATTTATATATACCTAGATTATTTTTTAGATTAGATCTAATTTATAATCTGATTATTAAATCTGAAATTAAAATTTTTAGATCAATCATGAACTGTAGGTTGTCTTACTGTGAGGTTTACCCCTTACAGTGCAAAGATTGTCCTAGTTCGTGTTGATCTATCTTTAATCATAAATTTATTAGATGTGATCTAGATTAAATTTATGATTTATTAGATTTAAAAAGTATTTAAATCTAAAATAAAATTTCTTTGTTAATAATTTCCATACAAAGAACCATTATATATTTGTCTGAAAAATTTGCGTAGTTTAAAGTTAAAATTATTTCAATTACATGAACCTATTTAGATTAGATCTAAAGTAGTTTCATGCTTATTTCACTTGCATTTTGATTATGAATTAAATATGTAACTTGATCGATAGAATCATATTGTAAAAATATTTTACAAATATGAAAATTATTTTCGAAAAGCCAAATCCCAACCCTCAGCCCAAAACTTAATTGAGAATTAAGAAGTTGTTTGATTAGATTCTAAGATTGTGAATTGAAGAACCTAAGACACAAACCATAATACATTGGGTTAATGGGTTAGTGAAAATTAGGTCCATTAATTGGGTTAGACCTAAGGTTAGATTAAAGATGGACTTAATTAGAGAATTGACTAAATCTAATCAATTGTTGTCTTAGATTAGATCGAGAATTCTCTAGATCAATTACAATAGTTATAGTTGGTCAAGTCCATATTTTTAACGAGAACCAAATAGACTTGATTCTTGGCTAAGTGATCTAGCACGAACTATTAGGTTGATCTAATCGAAATAAATTAAATTAGTTGGTGTCTAAGGTAAACCAGACCGATGATTTTTAATTGGCAGCCTGCTTACCTGATCATTTTTTATGGTGTCTAAAGCAAGCTTTGGCAAATTCTCCCATCGATCGAACTTACCTGACCTCTTTGTGAATTATGTTTTGATCAGATCACTTGACTATTCGAGCTGACCCATGTCAGCTAGATAAATCAGTGTGACTGATTTAGGTGCTCCTAGACTAGCTTTTTTAATGGTCTCCCTTAAGCTGACTTGGTGAAGCCAGTGGGAGGATCATGATAAGTTGGTTCTTCTTGAAGTGAATTTCAGTGCAGGGGTAAAACGGTAATTTTAAAACTTTTTCAAAATTATAATTTTATAGTGAAAATTATTTATTAATCTAATTAATTAACATGTATTAACCCTACATAAAGATCTAAATATGATATATATAGTATGCATTTAAATTTAAAATTTTAAATTCTACAGTAAATGTTTTACTGTTATGTGTTCAGAACACATTACCTTCGTGCAGGTAGTCGATCGCTATAATCTGATCATCATCGAGAAGGTCTAATCATCACAATGCAGCCACACAGTATGTCTGACCTTCACGGATTATCCACACGAAGCTCCCGGTCTGATCGGTTCCGCACGAATGCTAGTTCGTTGCAAAACTCTTTCGATGGTCGATGCTGATCGAACTCCTTCGATCGGTATTTGTCGACTCTTCGGATGCTCCGGATCATTAACAAAGAAACTTGAGAGATTGATGAAGCTCTTCCTGAAGCTCTTTCGGATCATCACCTTCTCACTTTTCGAACCCTAGACAGAAATCCTAGGGTACTCACAAAAGACCCTGCGCCCTTTCTCTCTTCTCTTCTTTTCTTTTCTTTTCTCACGTAGAAGGCCTTTCTCACACCACCCTTTCTCTCTCAGAAAGTTGTGTGCATGCCCCACCTTCTCTTCTCTTTTTAAAACAGTGCAAGACTGCATCTTTACCGTGTCTTCACCGCGTGAGAGGATAAAGCTAGGTGGTTGCTCACTTGAATTCAAATCGAATTTGAATTCAAATGCCAACCAACCTACCCTTATCCACTCAAAGAGAGAGAAGAGAGTGGCGTGGGCTCTTTGTGCATGGAGAGTCTACATGAGAAACATTTTCTCGTGTAGAGCAAGGGGCGCACAAATAGATAAGGTGGCACATGGGTTAGTTGCCCATTCAAATTCAAACATCATTTGAATTTGAATGGCCAACCAACCAATCTTTATCCACCCAAATGGCGCATAAGGGAGGGACGTGGGAAAGCTTCTGTGTGGGAAAAATTCATGAGAACTTGTTTCTCATGAATTCAAATAGGCACATGTGAGGTGAGGTGGCGCAGGGAGATAAGTCAAAGGTGGTTTCAAACCTAATTGAACCAACCTTATTAAAATAGGTCAGGCACAATTAGATTAAATTAATTCCAACATAATTAGACTTAATTAGGCTCAATAAAATTTTAATCAAATCAGAAATTGACTAAGTCCAACCCCTGATCAAATCAGGGACCAAACCACCTCAAGGATTAGGTCAACTCTTAACCTAATCAGGTCAAACCCAACTGAATCCAATTCAATTTGACTTGATCCAAAAATAATTACTCAATCAAATTGAGTTAATTAGTGATCAAATCACTAATTAAACCTCTCATAAATACTGAGTCCAAATCCGATGGGTAATCGGACATCAAAGTCCATTGATATGAAACCTTGATCGAAGAGTCCCAAACCAGTGGGACTCTTGACCCCGGTATCCAAAATATGTGAAACTCATGATCAGAGAATTTTGATTCTCGATCACAGAGTCCCAGACATGTAGGACTCAGAGTCCCCGAGCATTAGGACTCTTGGTCGAAGAGTCTCAGTCCAGTGGGACTCTTCACCAGCCATCAGATCATTCTTCGGCTTGCTCTCTTTCTTTTACTTCTTCGCAGATTTAACCTTCTTTCTTCTAGTAGACTTTTTCTTGGAGGAAGAAGTTCACTAAATAGCAAGAACAGTACTCCTTGAACTCTTCAAGGTATCCTCCATGGTGACCAACATGTTGACGAGTTCGAAAATAGTGCAGTCAAGTTTGTTCATATAAAAATTCATAATGAATTGACTATATGAATTGGTAAGGGATTGAAGGATCAGATCCATATGTAATTCTTTTTGCATTTCTAACCCGAGCTTTCCAACCTCCTCAATATCTTTGATCACTGTCATACAGTGCTTATGGACAGACTGTCCTTCGCGCATCTTCAGATTGAAGAGTCTTTTGGATACTTCGAAGCACGCAGTAAGGCTCTGCTCAACATACAACTCTTGTAGGTGAGTGATCATGGCTCGGATAGTGGGCGTATGCTTGTGTTGGCTTTACAACTCATTTAACATAGATACCAGCATATAACACTTGATCCGACTGTCTTCATCCATCTACTTTTCAAAAGCAGCTCTTTGCTCAATAGTAGGATGGTTTGGTAGTACTATGAAATCCTGATCGAGAATATGGCTTAACTTTTCTGAGATCAGGACAATCTAAAATTTTTGAGCCAGTCTTTGTAATTGGTATCGGTCAAATGATTGGTTTCAAGGATATGGGCTAGAGGGTTTGAGGCTGACATTATGGTTTAACTGCGAGAGTAGAGATTCAAGTTAGACTTTTGTACTTAATATTTATATTTGCTTCTAGGAACTTTAAGATGCAAACAATGACTCCCACTAATTTATCGAATCTCTTCACTCTCTGAAAAGAAAATGAAAATCTTAACGTGATAAAAGATTCCTAGTGGGTGCTGCGGTTCCATCAATGACATGCACCGTACCTAACAGTTATTGGTAATATGCACACTGATGCATAGGCAACTCTTTGCCCAGATGTTTGACTAAGCATGTTGTAGCGACTTAGTCTCTAAGTCATGTGGGCTCATCTAACAGTTATTGCCCACACTTCTTAGTTAAACCCAACCCACCATTCACAAGCAGGTGCAAGACTGTCATTGGATCCCTCACCTAACTGTTATTGGGCCCAACCCCATCCTTACCCTGGAGCAACTCTTATTAATAGAGTGGTTGCGTGTTCTCGATGTAACTAACCACTGTAACCAGCCGAGAACAATCAACGTCGGTAGCGCGTCCGCACATCTACAACAATGGAAGACCTATGGACTTAATATTTATGGAGAGATTTAGATTTAGGTCTCATCTAATCAGTCATCATATGACCGATCTAATTGGCATGAGCCAAACCAGATCACTAAGCAACCTAATTCAAAACCCAATCTTCTAAATTAGCTAGGTAAGTGGAGATTGGTGGGGTTCCTCCGTTGCCTTCCTAAGATACCAATAAATTGGTCAGATCAGCTAACAAAACTAATTAAATAACCACATCTCATTAAGTTATCTTAGACACCAATAGGTCGATTGATCAGAATTGGTTAGCTCTAACGAATCAAGCTCAAACCAACGAGCCAAATTAGATCCTTAGGTTAATCGATTCTATATATGAGATTTAATTGATTTGATCAATAATAATTGTATGATCACTAACTTAATTAATCTAACCTTTATCAATACTTGATTTGGTTTGATCAATTACTTAATCGAGTTAGACCCATACGACTCAAATCAAAAACCTTAAATGCTATCCTATCACATGACCTAATTTATGATTTTTTCATGACCAAAATCTTCATGCACAAATATAAATTTTAGATTCTAAAATCATATTTTATATCTAAATTTATTACATAAAAATAAATTTTAAAATATTAAAATAATTTTTAAATTTTGTCATACAAATATATATCACATATGTACATGTAAAATCAAATCTAAATCAAATTTCAGATTTAAGCATGATATCATATATCTCATATACTGATCATGGATCAAATTAAAAGTAAATTTATGATCTAAATATATAATCATATATCATATATATGAATTAAAATTCAGATCATATAAAAATTTCAGATTTTATGCATGCATCTATGTATCACATGGACATGAACTAGAACTCTTTCTAGATCAAAATTCAGATCTATGCATACAATTACATATCAACTATATATTCTAAAATTAATCTTAGAATTAAATTTTAGATTAGAAGATCCATCTATACATCTCATATATCAAGAAAAAATTTAATTTTAAAATTTTTTCAAAAATATGTACATCAAAATTCAGCATATGAAAATTTGTGGCTCTAATACCACTGTTGGAATTCAGAGTTTGGTGCATGCATATATATCTTAAAAATATTATTTTCTAAATACTATAGTAGAGAATAAGATTAAAATACTTTTAATCAAAATTATGCATGCATGAAAATATAAAATCATATGGATCTATCTCATATGCTGAAATTGATATATGCTGAAATTCAGATTGTGATCGAATCACATACCTATTTTGTAGTCTTTTTCTTTGAATCTGGATCTGAAAGAGAAGAGATTCTCTCTTAGCCACATAAGTATTTGACCTCTACGAGTATCCACTCGAGATCAGCCTGGAACAGTCCTCTTTAATCTGAATTTTGGTTCTTCCAAAATTCAGCCTGTTGAATCTGAACGAAGCTTGGATCGCGATAGACGCTTGATCTTTCTTTTTGACTTTCTTCTTCTCCTCTTCTCTAGAGTTTCTCCTTGCTTTGTACTGCTATAAAAAATCAGCAACCAGCAAATTATGAGATGCCCAATACCTTGGGTGTGAAACTCCTTGGGACTCACGTCCCAAAGGATGGGCATGTGGAATGCCCAAGAGAAGAAAAAGGGAGAAGAAGAGAGGGCATGGGGAGTGTTAGATGTGTGCCCTAGATGCCAGCTTAGCTGACACATTCTTACACAAATATAAGGATAAATTTATAATTTTGACTATAAATGAATAAAAAGATTATTCTACTATCACATTGTGTACATTATGTCTGTGATTCATCCTTTGAGTTGTAGGAATGTTAATTCATATTTTTAAAAGTTGAAAATTTAAGGCATGAATTTATATAACTAACTCATAAATAGCTCCTGACCATAGGATCATCACGAGAATGGTGATCGATCCGGAAGGTTGGTGTACGATCGCTTCCTTAGGGTAGATGTGTCTTGAGTTTACATGTGGAGACACCGGAGTAAGAGTACAGATATTCATTGAGAATGAGAGTACTGAGCGTGACCACCTCGAGCAGTTATAAGAAAGCCTACCTTCTCATCGATGACTAGCTCGATGCTGTAGCTGTGTGTCTAGTTCTTTGACCTGAGATGCATCGACAGTTCACCATGAGTGTGTTATAGTTTGACTATACCATAACTCAGTCTCCTAGCCATTCAGAACCCTGATGTGTATGTTGGCTGTAGCATATTCATTGTAGGAACCAGATTGCACTAAGATGGGATCTATCAACCTCGATAGATTAAAGGAGTAGCCCTATGATGATCAAAAGATTGAGTCTTTAAGCCCATGGCCCTGGCAGAGTGAAATAATGAAAAAGAGTTTTCCATTGAGGTTTCACATCGGACTCAAATCGATTGATTGATTCATATGACTGATGTTGGGTTTGACGAGTTCACCTTAACCCTAATTCAGTCGGGACTCATGATAGAAGAACTCAATCACACAGGTAGCTGCACGGAGAGGTTCGTCTTTATTTCTGATGAGTTGCCACCAAATACTACTAGGTGTCACTGATAGATTTTGGGAGCAACTAGAATGATCTTGATGATCGACCATTCTAATTGTCTGTATAAGAAGAGTTCTGGTCTATCGAAAGGAGTTTCGATGATGTCGATGATAAGATCATGACATATCTCATTACCATACAGAAATGAACCTAACTGGGTCACACAAACAAGAGTTAGGGTCTGGATGTCATCAATTGAGCTAGCCCAGTTTGATTGATTTGGATTAGATCCAATTAGGTTCAAAAAAATTATGCTAGCATACGATTGAGCCTAACTTTCTCCTCGTGTAATCTTTTCTATCTCGACTGAGCCAAATATGATTTGGCTTACCCAGAGAATCTTAAGAAGGTTTCTCTCAATCTGACTGGAGTCAATCCAGCTCAGAAAGGATTTATCTTAATTCATGAGATGAATTTAAGATAACACCTGCTAATTTTTATCACCTGTCATTTTTGTTTTAGGACATTGATCAAACGTTGACCCATGGACCTTGGACTGAAGGCCACTTGGCAAGAGGTCATTGGAGATTTTTATGGAGTGTCCACCTGCTAAATTGGGCCTCAAAGTGGGCACCATATTCAGATTGGGCGTGCATCCCAAGTGGATAAGGATAGAGTCCCATGAGATGAGGACTCTGATCTCTTGATCAACTTGGACTATGGGGCGCCAATCTCACTGTGCTTATCCAGTGTTGGTGCCAACAGTAGGAGGGATTGTGGAGATTCTTATCTAATATGATCAGATGACATCATTCCATCAATCAAAATTTTTTTAAAATTAATTAAAATTTTTTGATTGGTCGAATGATGTGGCACTGCATGGCGTAGCAGGGTTTATTTAAACCCTGTCTGTGCTTAGGGTTGAGAGACTCTATGCAATAACCAGTAAAAGTCTGAATTCTCTCCACTTATTTATACCCCCTCTACTCCTCTCCCTCCCCTCTTCATGTCCAAGAGGTTGAGCATCCATCTGGTGCTTATTCAAGGCATGGTGGCTTCCTGATTAGAAGGCTACAGAGATTTATCGAGAAGCTGCTGCTCCAGCTTCAGAAGATCTTTTGAAGATCTTTCAGATCTGATCCAAATCTAATTTTTGGAGAAAAAATTCATGAGGAGAAGATGATCTAAATCCTACTTGAGTGGATACTGATAGAGGCCAAGCGACTGCATGGCTATTTTAGAACCCCGGGCATTGCTGCGATCATCTACAGGGTAATCTAGTTACCCTAGAGGTATTTCTCTATTCCTTATGATTTTAGATTTAATTTTAGATTTAATATTAGATAATAAAAATTAGATCTAATAGATTTTATATCTAAAATATTGTAGAATAATTTTTTTAAAATATTTCACCACAGATCTCATTAGATCTGGAAGACCTACAAGGAAAAAGCTGATTTTTCCTTCAACTGGTATTAGAGCCAGGTTGATGGCTCTATTTTAGATCTAATTTAGATCTAATTTTTATTTTTATTTTTATTTATCTGATATTGATAAATTTTAGATATCACATCAGATGTGATAGGATCTGAAATCAAAAAAATTTAAAATTAAATCTAAGTAGATCTAACATGTATGAGATGCATGACTAGACTAGGAGTAGTTTCATCTATGAACAGTCTTATAGTTTTATGTTTTAATGTGATTAAAATATAAATTAGATTTAATTTATTTTCTATTTTTTGATGTTATAAATATTATATTCAGATCAAAAAATAAAAAATAAAATTTAATTAATTCATAAGATTGATCTGTTGCATGCCGAGACTAGTTGTAGAATTATTCTAGTAACTGTCTAGAATAGATTTTATATTGAATAGTTCAATTTAAATCATATTTTTTAGATATTATATGTGATGTATCAGATCTGAAAGCATGCTAATTAGATCAGATTTTAATACATGAGATGTATGCAAAGCATGTATAAGTTAGACCTGAAATTATATATGTGATATGTAACTTAGGTCTAACTAGTTTTGTAGTTAAATTAATATTTCTGATTAAGGTGTTCCTCATGACTGTCCGGTCATAAGAACAAAGTAGGGTTTAAGACTCTCTCCTTCCATTCAATGGGATGTTCTTATGGCGTGTAGGGGTGCTGCGCGTTCATCCTTAATCAGAAATCAAAATTTACTTTTCTGCAAAACCCTAGATCTTGAAACCCTAGGATTTATTTATATATTTTGTTTATGAACCCAAGACTTAATTAATGAATTAAGCTTATGAAATTAAATTAGATCTAAAATTGAGAATTTTAGATCTAAATCATTTTCATAAAATTGGGTTTGGACTTGGGTAGCTCAATTAGGTCTAGTGGTTGATCAAATTGAATCAAAAGTTGGTTAGGTAGAATCATAAAAGCTAATAATTGACCAGTCTAATAGGATTAAGTCTAGGTCAAGGTCGAATCACATTTAGATGTGACTCGATCAAGTTAAGACCTAATTTGGCTCAGTAGTTAGAGCCTGGATTGTAGACTAACCCAATTGGTTCTAGTTTGATAATTTGGTGTCTAAGATAAGTTGGGCAGATGCGACTGACTGATTTTTAATTGGGAGCTACTCGACTCGAATGCATTCTTATCAAGTTAATGGCATATCCCTCCCACTGGTCTCGCTTACCTGGTCATATGTGTCGACTCAGTTCTGATTTGAGGTGGCTATTAATTCGAACTAACCCATGTCACTAGGTTAGTCATAATTGTTATGACTATATCAAGTCAAATTTAATGAGACCTAAATCAAATCTTCCTAAGAAAATATTAAGGTCTTCCACCATTGTAGATGTGCGGGCCCTTTCTGAGGTTGATTATTCTCGGCTGGTTATAATGGCTCAGTTACATCGGGAAGATGCAACCATGTCTATTAGGCATTGGATGCTATGGATTAGATGATGGGTTGTGCTCAATATTCTGGATATGGCGAGGGACCCAATCAGAAATCTAATTCGTACAAATGATGGGTCTGACATACTAAAGATTGGAGCAATATTTCGGGCACGGTGAGCTTCATGAATTAGAGATCAAGTTTTGGGTGCACCATGATTAGAGAATCACTGGACAAGAGTTGTCCACTCATCGATTGATCCATCACCAATAACTGTTAGGGGAGGTGGTGAGCCAGTCGGTGAGACCGCACCACCCACTAGAAATCATTAATCACGGAGATTTTCACATCTCTATCTAGGGAGTGTAGGGATCTGAGAAAATAGTGGGAGCTTAATTTGTTTAAAAATGAAACTCCTAAACAAATTGATTAAGTCTGATTACAAAATCTAACTAGAAACTCTTGACTCTCTACAGGAAACATGTCTGCGTCCAACCCCCTGACCAAAATACTAGACACCCACAAATTGACTGGACTCAATTTCAAAGACTGGTTGAAGAACTACAAAATTATTCTGGGTTCCAAGAAACTGACTCATGTCTTAGACCAGGACCCACCTGCCACGACAGCACATCCGATTGCTGAACAGAGAGCGTCTCTGAAAAAATGGATGGATGACGATAACAAAGCCAGGTACTATATGTTGGGTGCCATATCTGATGACTTACAATACCAGCATGAGAATATTATGACTACCCGCCAAATGTTGGCTCACCTACAAGAGTTGTTTGGTGAACAAAGTCGCGCAGCCAAGTATCAAGTCTGTCAAAGACTTTTTAAGGCTAAAATACGTGATGGACAGTCAGTCCAAGATCATTGTTTGACAATGATCAAGGACCTTGAGGAGCTTGAGAAGCTCGATGTCATCTTAGATAGGGATTTTTAGATTGATGTGATCCTTCAATCCTTGTCTGATGCATATGGTCAGTTCATCATGAACTTTCATATGCATAAGATGCAGTGTACCTTGGCTGAGTTAATGAACATGTTGGTTACGGCTGAACTTTCTTTGAAAGGTTCAAAAGGCTTAGTCCTTATTGTGGAGTGGACTTCTTTCAAGAGAAAGTCTTTTGAAAAGAAGAAGAAGTCTGGAAAGAAGCAGAAGGTGGAGGGAAGAAGAAGAAGAAGACGGAACTGAAGAAGAAGGCTGCTGAAAAGAAAAAATATTTTCATTGCAATTTAGATGGCCATTGGAAGCAGAACTGTCCTCAGTACCTGGCCCTCCTGAAGAACAAGAAGGATGGTCCTTCTGGAGGTATGCTCGTTATAAAATCTAATCTTACGATTTTTTCTACATCCAGTTGGGTACTTGACTCTGATTCTAGTGCTTATTTGTGCACTTCTATGCAGGATCTTGAGGAGAGCAGAAGGCTGAGGGATGGAGATATGATCCTATGCGTCGAAAATGGAGCAAGAGTTGCTGCTGTGGTCGTGAGAACCTACCCTCTGCGATTACCGTTAGGATTAGATTTAGTTCTTAGAGATTGTTATTACGTGCCTGCAACAAGCAGGAATTTGATTTCTGTGTCATGTTTAGCACAAGAAGGCTATGTGATTAGCTTTCATAAGCACCATTGTAACATATTTTATAAAAATAATATAGTTGCAAATGGTTTTCTTATTAATGGTCTCTATCAGCTACATATTGATGTATCTATATTTCATATCGAGCAAAATGTGAAGGCCATGAAAATTAAAAAGCCTAGAGATAGTCTAAATGATAGGTATCTGTGGCACCTAAGGCTAGGTCATATAGCGGAAGACAGGGTTAATAAATTGGAGAAATCCAGACTATTGAGTCCGTTGACTTTCAAGTCATATCTAGTTTGTGAATCATGCCTTCAAAGCAAAATGATCAAGCTCCCTTTTACAGGATTTGGGGAAAGGACCACAGACCTACTTGCCCTAGTACATACAGATGTATGCGGCCCATTTGATGTGCCGGCTAGAGGCAACTATGTCTACTTCATTACCTTCACTGATGATATATCTAGGTACGGATATGTGTTTCTAATGAAATACAAGTCTAAAGCCTTTGAAAAGTTCAAAGAATTCAGACATGAGGTAGAAAAACAAACAGAAAAATCTATTAAGGTTCTTCGATCAGATCGAGGAGGTGAATACCTTAGTCAGGAGTTCCTAGACTATCTTAAGGATAATGGTATAGTCTCTCAATGGACTCCACCTGGAACGTCACAACTCAATGGGATTTTAGAATGGAGGAATCGGACCCTATTAGATATGGTCCGTTCCATGATGAGCTTCACGGACCTCCCTGAGTTTCTTTGGAGATATTGTCTCATGACAGCAATATATGTATTGAATAGGATTCTTTCTAAAACCGTTCCTACCATACTGTATGAGATATGGCATGATAAAAAGCCAAATCTGAGTCATCTCAGAATTTGAGGTTGTCCGACTCATGTCAAGAGACAGCAGGCGGACAAGTTAGAGTTCAGGTCTTTTAGAGCTTGGTTCATAGGATATCCTAAAGAGTCATTAGGATACTATTTCTATGTTTCGAAAGATCACAATGTAATTATGAATCGACATACTATTTTTCTTGAAAAATAGTTTATTCAAGATAGTGGCATCGGAAGAATAATTAAGCTCAAGGAGAATGTCTCCCAAGAACAACGAGCTAAAAAATCTGAGGAACCCAATCAATTAGAACCAGTCCTAACACAACCTCTTCCACCTCGTAGATCGACTAAAATTTTTCATCCTCCTGAAAAGTAGTTAGGTACTATACAAGAAGAAGTAGAAGAAATATTCCTCATGAAAAATGAGGCTCATGGTGATGACCCCAAGACCTATGACGAGACGATATCAGATATCGACTCCGAAAAATAGTTAGAGGCAATGAGATCAGAAATTGACTCGATGCACTCAAACCAAGTCTGAACCTTGGTAGATCCACCTGAAGGTATTGTACCTATTAGGTGTAAATGAATATTCAAGAGAAAGATAGGTGCAGATGGGAATGTAGAGACATTCAAGGCTAGGCTTGTAGCAAAAGGTTATAGTTAGCGTGAAGGCATTGACTATCAAGATACCTTTTCGTCCGTAGCCATGCTAAAATCCATCCGCACATTGATTGCTATTACAGTCTATTTCAATTATGAAATATGGCAGATGGACGTGAAAATGGCATTCTTAAATGGATATCTTGAGAAAGATATCTATATGGAACAGCCGCTTGGTTTCACATTCAGTGATGATGATCACAAGATCTGCAAGCTGCAAAGGTCTATTTATGGACTTAAGCAAGCATCTCGGTACTGGAATACTTGTTTCAATGACGTGATCAAAATGTTTGATTTCATCAAGAACGAGGAGGAACCATGTGTGTTCAAGAAGGTCAGTGGGAGCGCAGTTATCTTCCTTGTACTGTACGTAGATGACATCCTCCTGATTGAAAATGATATTTTCATGTTGACCTCAGTCAAAATATGGTTGTCTAAGGAGTTCTCTATGAAAAATCTAGGAGAGGCATCCTTTATACTGGGTATTAAGGTCTTTAGAGATAGACCAAATAGGATGCTGGGACTTTCACAGAAGATGTACATAGTGGAGGTGCTAAAAAGGTTTAGCATGAAAAACTTCAAAAGAGGTTTAGTACCTTTTAGACATGACATTCATCTCTCCAAGAAGATGTGCCCTAGCACACCTGAGGAGATTGAACGCATGAGCAAGATCCCTTATGCTTCCGCAATAGGGAGCCTCATGTATGCCATGCTATGTACACGACCTGATATAGCCCATGCTGTGAGTGTCACAAGCAGATATCAGTCGAATCCAGACGAAGAGCACTGGACTTCTGTGAAATATATCCTTAAGTACTTGAGAAGAACTAAAGATATGTTTCTAGTCTTTGGAAATGGAGAACTCCAGGTTCAAAGATTTACAGACTCAGACTTTATGTCTGATATAGATGATCGAAAGTCGACATCTGGGAGTCTGTTCATTTACAATGGTGGTGCAGTTAGTTGGAAGAATTTCAAGCAGACGGTAATTGCTGATTCCATCATGGAGGTAGAGTATATTGCTGCATCGGAAGCTGCGAAGGAGACATTCTGATATAAGAAGTTTGCCGCAGAACTTGGAGTGATGTCATCAGATGCCGTCCCTCTTTACTACGATAATAATGGCACCATAGCTCTAGCTAAGGAGCCAAGGTCTCTCTAGAAGTTCAAGCATATCGAGCAGCGATTCTATCTGATCCATGATTACCTCGAAAAAGGTTATGTCGAGGTTAAGAGAGTCGACTCCACAAACAATGTGGTAGACCCACTGACAAAGCCATTAGGCCAGCAGAAGATCGAAGCCCATCTTGAGAAGATGGGACTTAGATATGTAGCCAATTGGCAATAGGTCAAATGGCAGTTTGTTAGATGTATTCTCTAGATGCCAGATTGGCTGATATATTCCTGTACAAATGTAAGGGCAAATTTATAATTTTGACTATAAATGAATAAAAGGGTTATTCTACTATCACATTGTGTACATTATGTCTGTGATACATCCTTTGAGTTAGTAGGAATGTTAATTCATATTTTCAAGAGTTGAAAATTTAAAGCATAAATTTACATAATACTCATAAATAGCTC